>NW_020664487.1:14849631-14930838 GCF_002925995.2 Terrapene triunguis | reverse complement strand
TTTAAAAAGGCAGTGTGCTTACAGTGGGGTCAGGGTACTTAAAGGGGCAATGCCCATCTCTCTTTCTCTCTCACACACACACAGACTGCGTGTGTCTCTGTCTCTCTCTGCCATGCTGTTTCCCCTCCCTCCATCCTTGCTGTATGTAGAGTATGAGGCTACATTAACAACAATGGGATAAGCCTTGAGGGTTCAGCTTGAGTGCTAGTTCATCATTTAGCAGTAAGGCATTCCCCACCCTCTGACTCCACCAGCTCAACCAAGCTTCACAATCATCATTGCTGTGTACAGTATTACATTGTTTGTTTAAAACTTATACTGTGTGTGTGTGTCTGTCTGTCTGTCCACACACAGTCTTTTGTCTGGTGAAAAAAATTTCCCTGGAACCTAACCCCCCCATTTACATTAATTCTTATGGAGAAATTGGATTCGCTTAACATCGTTTCACTTAAAGTACCATTTTCCAGGAACATAACCACAACGTTAAGCAAGGAGTTACTGTACAGAATGAAAGATGGTCCCTGCCCAAAGAGCTTACAGTCCAAGTATGACAGGAAAGCTATGAACACAGCCTACTGTTATCCCTCTTACAGGTTTTATTAAGCCAATGGTTCTCAAACTTTTGTATTGGTGACCCCTTTCACACAGCAAGCCTATGAGTGCGACCCCCTTATAAGTTTAAAAAAAACCCAACACACACTTTTTAATATTTAACACTATTATAAATGCTGGAGGCGAAGCGGGGTTTGGGGTGGAGACTGCAGCTCTCGACCCCCACAAGTTATACCTTGTAACCCCCTGAGGCGTCACGACCCCCAGTTTGAGAACCCCTGTATTAAGCTTACTAGATTGCAGAAAAATAATGTATTTGTGTACAGTCATTGAGTATTTAGCAGCTATATACAGCCAAAAAAACCATGAATGAATAGAAAGACTGATTTGAGTGTTCTGCTTTCTTGGTAGATATGCAATATGATGAAGATGATGATGAAATCACTCCAGATTTATGGCAAGAAGCATGCTGGATAGTTATTAGGTAACTATCAAACTTTCTAAGAAATGTTAAGAATAGTGAAGTAATCAGGCAAGTGTACCCTTAGCTAAACCAGCATATAATATTTATTAGTATTAGATAACTTATTGTGATGGAAATTCCAAGATTTCATGTCCAAAATCATAAATCCTTTCTCTTTAAGAATGAAAGAACTGTTACAAAGAGAGAATATAAGATTTTAGACCACTGGTCCTGTGTATAAATGGCCAAAGGTCAATGGTTTTGTAAGTCATTGCCTTCCTAAGCAATCTGAAAGGTTTTTCATAGCAAGTTCAGCACTAACACAATATTTTCCATTATTGCTTGTGGGTGTAGAGCTAAATTTATGAGATTACTGCTAAGAATAATGCTAACAGAGTGAATTGGTAAGTAAGTTAAGGCTCTGATCCCACAGCTTCTTGCATGTGGGTCAATAGGGAACAAAGTTGCGGGATCTGGGCATAAATATTACTGTCTATTTTTTTGAAAGTTTCTTTGGAACAATTGTTTTCTTCCCACGGCACAATGTTGAAATACAAGCAAAGATTTGTTTCATATAGCAGTAATATCCTTTGATTAATTACAGTATGTTTATCTTGAATTTTTAAACATTACCTGATAATTAACGTAGTTTATGAATATGTAAACTGAGAATTTTCGTTGATTAATTCAATATGCCTTATTTTTTCTAAGCTCCTATTTTGATGAGAAGGGGTTGGTCCGACAACAGCTGGATTCTTTCGATGAGTTCATTCAGATGTCTGTGCAGAGAATTGTAGAAGATGCTCCACCTATTGATCTACAAGCTGAAGCTCAGCATGCCACAGGGGAAGTTGAAGAGCCAGTAAGAGGGATCTTTTCAGAGTTTCATTCTTTTAATCGTACAGATATGAAAATTGTGCTGGGAGTTCTTATTGCAGTTGAACAGCTGAAGGCTGCAGCAGCACATCCAGTCAATTAGTGCATGATACAGCTAAAAAGACATTCATATGCTACTAATGGGGACTTGGGGAATGAATGGGTCATTAAAGCAGTTGAAACTCATAACACTTTTGCCAAAAATAGTATGACCATAATGAACTTTATCAAGGGCGAGAAATATCATTTTTTTTTAACCTTTATTCATTTCCTGCTAGATTTTCAAAAATTTTCAGCACCCGCATCTGGGGCCAGATATTCAAAAGGGCTTAGCTCTCATTATTCTCATTTGGCACGTTACCAAATTGTATTCCTTAACTCCAGAAGCATGATGTGCTACATGTGATCAGAATGCCATTCTCAAACTTCTAGAACTTAATTTCAAAACATTGTTTTCAATCTAGGCCAAGTGAATGTTACACTTCTGGACACAGTTCATATCAAGTTTAAAGAAAAGCTGTCTGGAGCAAAGTGAAGATCTTGATACAAGATCTAGTAACCAAAAGATACTTACCTTCACACAGAGTAACAACTTCTGAAAAATAACAAAATATATTTCTAGTTAGATTGTAAGCCCGTTGAGGTGGGGTAACCATCTCTTAGTTCTGTGTTTGTACAGTTCCTAGTACAATGGGGTCCTGCTCCATGACTGGGGTTCCTAGGTGCTGTGGTAGTACAAATACTAAAACTAAAGCAAAACTTCTGAGCCAAGTATGAAATATTTCATCATAAGGTGGAACTTACTGAAAAAAAGTAAGCTATCCATAATAGGGATTGGAATGGAAGTGCCTTTTCAGTCATAAATAAAGTTGCTAATGTTAGGCTATAGTAAACCAACGCAAACAATAAGTATATTAAAAGAATGACTTGAATTCCACTGTTGAACATATTACATTTAACAGAGTTAGAAACTGTCAGAACTCATTCATGAAACCGACAATGACAGTGGGAAAATTTGAACAGCTTATGATCTGAAATACAGCTCTTGAAGCAGCTATAATTAGGTTTTCTCCTTTTTATACTATCCATCTCCATTACCAGATCAGCTCAGTGTGCATCTATATCTGGTGGTGCCCTGGCCAGCTGAGTAAGGAAACTGATACTTGGGGCATAAGAAGTGGCCATAAGGAGAATGTGCACCCTGCTGAAGTCCAAGTGTTTCTCTCTCCGTTTCCCCCCCGTTCTCTTGCCAAGAGGTCTTTTTATGCCTTACTACTGTATGAATGGATAGAATTGCTCCCACCAGAGCTTATGCAATGTGGAAATCGCCAGATAATTCAGAAAAGCATGCTGCTGCACTGACATAAGGCTTTTGTCTGCAATTTTGTGTCATCTTCACATAACTCCTAGTCTTCCCTTTCCACCACCTGCAAGAAGTCACGGAGAGTCAAATTCTCAGCTACCACTTGGTAGCATAGTGTAGTGTATTGAGATGCTACAATTATATGCACAATAGAAATAGATGTAAATAAAATAGTCTTGGCTTTGTGCCATTGAGCAATTCCAGGACTTTTTTTTCCGTGTACTTCTGATTTAGACTAGTTTGGGAGTAACAAAGTCGTGTATATATTTAATGTCTCTTACAGGATATCTTTTAAAATAAATACTGTGATTTCAAGTTTGAAGTTCTTGTATCTTAGTAGATTTTTAATACCATTATAAATTCATATTTACATATTTCCTTGCTGATGCAGTAAATATTAATGTTATATTGTGAAGGCAAAATAATTTTGTAATGTGATCTGATCTTACTAGACAATAAAACATCTAGCTCAGCAAATGTGTGCAAATCCATAGACAAGTATGTGAGAAGGGCAAGACCTGTTAGGCATTTTAATCTGCTTCTCCCACCACCATTCTCAACCCAAGCCAGTGCAGGATTGTCTCTTAAAATATTTTTTCTCTCCTAATTTGTCTGGTTTGTAAATAAACAATCTGCTTCTATCACTGCTCCTGAGACTCATAGATTTCATTGTCAGAAAACTTTTTTCCTGGTAATCTTCCTAAAACTTTTCTTTCCTTAGTTTTATGACACTCTTGCTAGTGAATAATCCCTTGTAGCATGCTAAATAACTATTCTCCCTCTTTAGTGTTACGAACTCTTCAAACTACTTGGAGACCGTCTTCTGTTTCTCCTTTTTTTGCATCCCCTCCTGCCCATTATCTTTAGTCATGGCTAAGAGAATCTGTACATATTTAGGACTTGTGTCGACCTTTCCAGATTTTAATCATTTGATATTTTTTTTCTGAATTCTCTTGAGTTTATCCTGCATCTGCGTTAATGAGGCATCCAGTGAAGTGTTGTAAGTGCAGTTTGTCTACAGACATATTGAAAGAGATTACCTCTCTAATCTGTGAACTGGGATCTCTGTGTGTGGCATTATATATGTATTAAACAAGCCCTAAATTCTCTCATGCATATTGTGACTTGCCAATCTGATTATTAAAATTAGTTATTTTGGGTTATTTTCAGCCACGATATCTGCTGAAGTTTGAACAAATCTATCTCTCCAAGCCTACGCATTGGGAAAGAGATGGCGCACCTTCACCCATGATGCCCAATGAAGCCAGACTGAGAAATCTTACGTAAGAAAAAGCTCCTTAGCAGTTGTTGGAGACCATGAAGGAACAAATCTGCAATTTAAATTAATAGGATTTTCTCTAATTTTAATGATGCCCTGTAAAAGGAAGAATTACTTCCCTATATTTAAAACAAACTACTTGAGTATTAAGTACAAAAGATCATTGGCACTTTATTACCAAGTAATATAATTTAACAGTACCAACAATTTCTTGGAATAACTTTATCAGTCCTTTATTTTATGCTTTCTCTAGTTTAGAATGCATTATCTTCATATTGTAATGATATTGTCATGGGTGGGTATAAACTGTTCAGGAAGGACAGGCAGGGGAGAAAAGGTGGAGGAGTTGCCTTGTATGTCAGAGAGCAGTATGATTGCTCAGACCTCCAGTATGAAACTGGAGAAAAGCCTGTTGAGAGTCTTTGGGTTAAGTTTAGAGGCGAGAGCAGCAAGGGTGATGTCGTGGTGGGCGTCTGCTATAGTCCACCAGACCAGGAGGATGAGGTAGATGAGGCTTTTTTCAGAGAACTAACAGAAGTTTCCAGATCACAGGCTCTGGTTCTTATGGAGGACTTCAAACACCCTGACATCTGCTGGGGGAGCAATACAGCAGTGCATAGACAATTCAGGAAGTTTTTGGAGAGTGTTGGGGACAACTTACTGATGCAAGTGCTGGAGGAATCAACTAGTGGCCGTGGTCCTCTTGACCTGCTGCTCACAAACAGGGAAGAATTGGGAGGGGAAGTAGAAGTGTGTGGCAACCTGGGCAGCAGTGACCATAAAATGGTTGAGTTCAGGATCCTGACAAAAGGAAGAAAGGAGAGCAGCAGAATATGGACTCTGGACTTCAGAAAATCAGACTTTGACTCCCTCAGGGAACTGATGGGCAGGATCCCCTGGGAGGCTAATAAGTGGGGGAAAACAGTCCAGGAGAGCTGGCTGTATTTTAAAGAAACCTTATTGAGGGCACAGGAACAAACCATCCCGATGTGCAGAAAGAATAGCAAATATGGCAGGCGACCAGCTTGGCTTAAGAGCAAAATCTTCAGTGAGCTTAAACTCAAAGGAAGCTTACAAGAAGTGTAAACTTGAACAGATGACTAGGGAGGAATACAAAAATACTGCTCAAGCATGTAGGGGTGTAATCAGGAAGGCCAAAGCACAATTGGAGTTGCAGCTAGCAAGGGATGTGAAGGGTAACAAGAAGAGTTTCTACAGGTATGTTAGCAACAAGAAAGTCAGGGAAAGTGTGGGACCCTTACCGAATGGGGGGGGGAACCTAGTGAAAAAAAAAATGGAAAAAAGGGAAAAGTTCCCGCTTTTTTTTTTTTTTTTTTTTTGCCTTGATCTTTACAGACAAGGTCAGCTCCCAGATTACTGCAGTAGGCAGCACAGTATGGGGAGGAGGTGAGCAGCCCTCAGTGGTGAAAGAACAGGTTAAGGACTATTTAGAAAAGCTGGACAGGCACAAGTCCATGGGGCCAGATCTAATGCATCCAAGGGTGCTGAGGGAGTTGGCTGATGTGATTACAGAGCCATTGGCCGTTATCTTTGAAAACTCTTGGTGATCGGGGGAGGTCCCGGACAATTGGAAAAGGGGAAATGTAGTGCCCATCTTTAAAAAAGGGAAGAAGGAGAATCCGGGGAACTACAGACCTGTCAGCCTCACCTCAGTCCCTGGAAAATCATGGAGCAGATCCTCAAGGAATCCATTTTGAAGCACTTGGAGGTGAGGAAGGTGAACAGGAACAGTCAGCATGGATTCACCAAGGGCAAGTCATGCCTGACCAACCTGTTTGCCTTCTATGATGAGATAACTGGCTCTGTGGATATGGGGAAAGTGGTGGATGTGATATATCTTGACTTTAGCAAAGCTTTTGTTTGATATGGTCTCCCACAGAATTCTTGCCAGCAAGTTTAAAAAGTATGGATTGGATGAATGGACTATAAGGTGGATATAAAGCTGGCTAGATCGTTAGGCTCAACGGGTAGTGATCAACGGCTTGATGTCTAGTTGGCGGTCGGTATCAAATGGATTGTCCCAGGCGGCGGTCCTGGGGCCGGTTTTGTTCAACATCTTCATTAATGATCTGGATGATGGGATGGATTGTACCCTCAGCAAGTCTGCAGATGACACTAAACTGGGGGGAGAGGTAGATACTTTGGAGGGTCGGGATAGGGTCCAGAGTGATCTAGACAAATTGGAGGATTGGGCCAAAAGAAGTCCTCGTTGAACCTCATCAGATAAGTGCAGAGTCCTGCACTTAGGACGGAAGTATCCCATGCACTGCTACAGGCTGGGGACCAACTGGTTAAGTGGCAGTTCTGCAGAAAAGGACCTGGGGATTATAGTGGGTGAGAAGCTGGATATGAGTCAACAGTGTTCCCTTGTTGCCAAGAAGGCTAACGGCATATTGGTCTGCATTAGTAGGAGCATTGCCAGCAGATCGAGGGAAGTGATTCCCCTCTGTTGGGAATAGCCCCCCCACTACAGAAGAGATGTGGACAAATTGGAGAGAGTCCAGCGGAGGGCAACGAAAACGATTAGGGGGCTGGGGCACATGACTTACGAGGTGAGGCTGAGGGAACTGGGGCTTATTTAGTTTGCAGAAGAGAAGAGTGAGGGTGGATTTGATAGCAGCCTTCAACTACCTGAAGGGGTTCCAAAGAGGATGGAGCTAGGCTGTTCTCAGTGATTGCTGCTTCTTCTGTTATCAGCCATGGTCTCAAGTTGCAGTGGGGAGGTCTAGGTTAGATATTAGGAAAAACTATTTCACTTGGAGGGTGGTGAAGCACTGGAATGGGTTACCTAGGGAGGTGATGGAATCTCCATTCTTAGAGGTTTTTAAGGTCAGGCTTGACAAAGCCCTGGCTGGGATGATTTAGTTGGGAATTGGTCCTGCTCTGAGCAGGGGGTTGGACTAGATGACCTCCTGAGGTATCTTCCAACCCTGATCTTCTATGATTCTAATGTTATAATATAGCAGGGGTGGCCAACTGAGCCTGAGAAGGAGCCAGAATTTACCAATGTACATTGCCCAAGAGCCACAGTAATGCGTCAGCAGCCCCCCATCAGCTCCCCCACCCCACTCCCAGCGCCTCCCACCCACCTGCAGCCTCGCAGATCAGCACCTCCCGCTCCCTCCCTGTACTTCCCAATCAGCTGTTTCCTGGCATGGAGGAGGCTGTGGGAGGGGGGAGGAGTGAGGGTGTGGCAGGCTCAGGGGAGGGGGCCTATGGCAGAGCCAGGGGTTGAGGAGTGAGCACCCCCCGGCACATTGGAAAGTTGGTGCCTGTAGCTCCAGCCCTGGAGTCGGTGCCTATACAAGGAGCCGCATATTAACTTCTGAAGAGCTGCATGTGGCTCCGGAGGTTGGCCACCCCTGTAATATAGTCATGTAGTATTTTCTTTTTCATAGATATTCTGCGCCCTTGTATGTGGACATAACTAAAACAGTTATTAAAGAAGGAGAGGACCAGTTACAGACACAGCATCAGAAAACCTTTATAGGAAAAATTCCTATCATGCTCCGTTCAACATACTGCCTGTTGAATGGCTTGACTGATCGTGATCTTTGTGAACTGAATGAATGTCCTCTTGACCCTGGTGGCTATTTCATTATTAATGGATCAGAAAAGGTAAAGAATTAGATTTCACAGGAAGAAATGTTTTTTTGTTTGTTTGTTTTAACCAATACTGAAAATTCCACATTACATATTGAAATGGCTCTACTATGACACGTGTTCCTCTTTCTACCAATCAGAAAACTGTTTGTTTTTTATGGAATACTACTTAAAACATTTTTGATAGTTTTGTTTCCAGTTCCAACACTGTAGTTCTGATCTAACTCTGAAAAGTGGCAGTATAAAAATGGCACCTTCTAACTCAACAAACCTTTTCCTTGTTATTCAGAGTTGTATGTACTTGTTTTAGTGACAAAATAAGTATTTGCGACTTTTATTCTTATTCAGCAGAACCAGCATGATAAGTAGTAAATTCTGTTCCATCATGTGCCTCATCAATTAAATTGTTTGCCAAGTTCATTTAATGTGCACCTATGTAAATGTGTTGAAGGCACTATGACTGCACAGCTGTCAATAAAGGCATAATTTGTTGGTGTGATGAGGAAAAAAACCCTAATTTGACTCTCAGGGCTGGCAGTTGAATTTTTTTTTATTTGTGCACTGAGCACATTTGACATGGAAATTAAGACAACAAACATGGAATCAATGTTCTGATGCCATTTTTACAGTTGTTTTTCAGATACAATATGCTAACCCTTAAGGCATTCTAAGACTTCTACGGAGCAGTATCTAAATGCATCACTACTAGAAAATGCAATAAATGTGTTCTAAACCCCTGTGATCTTGGAGTGTCCCTTGTTTCTGGTGTGCTATATTAAGTAATACTATTACACAATATTTCCTTAGAACTCTGTTCTTTTAAAGGTAAAAAACACCAGCAAAACAAGCAGCCTTAATGTGCATATAATATGCACATTATGTGGAGAGCTTAACAAGTATGCACATTATGTGGAGAGCTTAACAAGTACTATTATGCTATTGTACAGCACTGCCAATAAGGATAGTACAGTACAAGCTAGATTTTAATAGCTGGGTAAGAACAAGATTGGCAAATTGACAAAAAATAGTAATGGGTTTGAAGTCAATTTAAAAACTAAACATCTTACAGGTATTGCATGTTTATATTTACTTACTGTAAACATACTCTTATCTGGTTATTAACAATGCTTTTGTTTCCAATATAGGTTCTGATTGCTCAAGAGAAGATGGCTACAAACACAGTGTATGTGTTTGCAAAGAAAGATTCGAAATATGCTTACACAGGAGAATGTAGATCCTGCCTGGAGAATTCCTCTCGACCAACTAGTACTATATGGGTTAGCATGCTGGCCAGAGGAGGGCAGGTATGCATGACAGATAATTTAATAATGGTGGATATTTTATATTTGGCTTATGTTTGGGCTGAAATTTTCTAAGACTTTTTGGTGTTTTTTCTTTATGTAGTATCTCATGGTATTTAAGTTTAGGGTTTTTTGGAGAAACTGTGTGTTGGCTTTGAAGAGTGTAATCAAATATATAGTCTATTAAATATGTATTTGTGATTAGATTTTCAAATCCAATGTATGTAATTGTAACCTCTTGAATAAGATGAAAAATGTTGTTCAGTAGCTGCTCTGTGGCATTCATAGTTTAAAAACAGATGTATTAGAAATGGGACAGACCTAATCTAATTATATTTATATTTATGGTTTTGTAGATGGTAATTCTTTTCAGTTTCAAAAACCATACTTATTCAAGAGAGATAAGTACTTTATTCAAGCCATTTGAAGTCCAGAAAAAGTTGGTTTGTTTGAAATCAAATGCATTTGAGACTGATCTACCTTGTCCCCCCTCTAGGGTGCAAAGAAGAGCGCTATTGGTCAGCGTATTGTAGCAACTCTGCCATATATCAAACAAGAAGTGCCCATCATTATTGTTTTCCGTGCATTAGGTTTTGTATCTGACAGAGACATTTTAGAGCACATAATTTATGACTTTGAAGATCCTGAGATGATGGAAATGGTAATGTATATTAAATAATGGTATGGGTCATGATGTTAAGTGAGCTAAAGTCTGTCTGTCTACTTCTACTATATTCAAAGCATCCTGTCTATATCCCAGTTGTAATTTTAAGACTCATGTACCACTTGAATCTTAAATATGTTAGGTTTTTTTGCATTGGTTAAAGTAATAAAAGTTCTCTGCATAAAACAATTATGGTAAATGTACATTTACCCAAAGTGCTTGTGTGGAATGGAAGAGCGCTGTTTACTATTCAGTTACAGGGTCTGATCCGGCTCCCATTGTAATCAGTGGCAAAAATCCCACTGTCGTCTGTCTAAACTATCTTTTGGTGCACTGCCTATTGGGCCACACTGATCCACAGTTTTCTTTTACAAAAAGCTGATCTATATGTACTGTTTATAATAAAATAAAAAAAAAAAAATCCCACTACTTAGCTGTGAAGTAGCTTGAAATCATGTTTAATGATACAATCCTGTGAACATTTAAAGAGCCAATCATCATTTGCTGGTTTAGAAGTATATCTTACTTGGAGGTGCATTGTCTGTGGTGACTGCCATCATGTTAGCTAATTTGGTATTAATATCATAGTATATGAAGGTTTTATTTAAACTGTCATCACCCACTAAATTTTACTTTTAAATGAAACATGCTTAATTGTAATGTCAGAAAATAATTCTACATGCACTGCCACTTTTGTATTCATGTCTTATTCTAGAATATCTGAATAAGTTCCCTGCTGCCCCTTTAAAAAAAAAAAAAAAAATCAGTTATTGCAATATAATGGAGAATTATATTTGGAAAAAAATAACTTTTTTTGGAATTTTTATGTAAAACCTAGTCGATTACTAGAACTTCCTGAAAATAATTTTTATAAACAGCTATGCAACTGAAATCCTGAATCATCCATGGATGTTTTCATCTATTTTCCGATGCAATGATTTTGCTTCCTTTTGTGCATTAGGTCAAACCTTCCTTGGATGAAGCATTTGTCATCCAGGAACAGAATGTTGCATTAAACTTCATTGGGTCAAGAGGTGCAAAGCCTGGTGTTACCAAAGAGAAAAGAATTAAGTATGCGAAAGAAGTCTTACAGAAGGAAATGCTTCCACATGTTGGTGTCAGTGACTTTTGTGAAACCAAAAAGGCCTATTTTCTGGGGTATGACTGTTTTTTGTCTTAAATGCTGTGTCATACATCTGAAAGGGAAACTATCAACTCAAAATTGATTCAAAATTTAGTTTAGATATTTATGAAATGTAAGACTGGTAGAAATGTTTCCACAATTTTCAAAATAATACTACTGTAGTGTTTGCAACCCAATCCTTGCAGCATTGAAATGGCAGAAATAATGAGAAATTGGATTTTAAGTTGAATGTGGTGTTAGTGACCTAAATAAAGACACTGCAGTAGAACCTCATAGTTATGAACATCTCGGGAATGGAGGTTGTTCATAACACTGGGGGGTGTTCTTTCAAAAGTTTACAACTGAACATTGACTTAATACAGCTCTGAAACTTTACTATGCAGAAGAAAAATGCTGCTTTTAACCATCTTAATTTAAACGAAACAAGCCCAGAAAGTTTTCTTACCATGTCAAATCTTTCTTTAAACTTTCCCTTTATTTTTTTTAGTAGTTTACATTTAACACAATACTCTACTATACTTGCTTTTTTTTTTTTTTTAAATCTCTGCTGCTGCCTGATTGCATACTTCCAATTCAAAATGAGGTGTGTGGTTGACCGGTCAGTTTATAACTAGTGTTCATAACTCTGAGGTTCTATTGTGTTGCTAATTTATTGCTTGAGTTGATAGTCATCAGCCTGCACCATAACTACACTGACTGACTGTAAGGCCATGTAGTGTATTCTTGGCCATCTAAAATTATTTGGGTGGTATCACCTTGCTCAGTGCCTAATGATATACAGGCAGGCAGTCCCTGCATCAGGAGCCCAAGGCCCCAGTTCAGCCAGTTGGTGGCCCCCATGCTCATGCAGAGCCTTGCTGACTTAACTGGGGCCTAAATTCGACAATAGAAGACAGAGAAAAAGCACACTCGTTGGCCAGGTGAAGGTCCAATCCAAAAATGGGGTAGATTGTGTGTAAATAAATAAATCTCCTTTAGGGTCTGTATTGACTTAAACAAGGAATGGGTTTTTAGGACTTGTGCTTATTAACCTGGTAAAGAGGTCTGTGTTTAGAAATGCAATAATTTCATTTGATTTAGGATTGACAATTCATAGGCACCCCTAGTGGATATGTCCTGTAAATAGTTGTCTGGTCTTGGTGATGAATGTCTGGTTCTAACTAAAATACAAAGTAAGTTGTCTCTCTTTATCTTATTAGGTACATGGTTCATAGATTACTACTGGCAGCTCTGGGCAGAAGAGAACTCGATGACAGAGATCATTATGGCAACAAAAGACTTGATCTGGCAGGGCCATTGCTTGCATTCTTGTTCAGAGGGTAAGCATGATGATCAAAATTGTAGCCATTGAATGGTATTCAAATGTTAAAGAGGGTCTGATTTCATGTAATAGTTGTTGGGAATGTAAAACTGTCATACTAGAACAGACCATTGTTTCAATTCTGATATCCTCTCAGACCTTGGCCAGTCTCAGATTCTTCAGGGGAAGGTACAAGATGTACAATTATGGAATAACCTGTCCATAGGAAGAAACTTCTCTGAACTCCAGGCAATTAGTTGCTGGCTTATGCCCTGTAGGATGAGGAGTTTATATGCCTTTATATTTATGCTGCCTAATGTAACCGTGGATGGAATCCAAAATGTAATTCTATTTTGACTCCTGTGAAGCATTTCACTTCTATTTTCTGTGTCCTGTTTTCAAGAACTCTCCATAAATCTGTTTGATTAAATTGACCTGCTACAGAATGTTACTACAATTACCCTTCCTGGCTTCTAACAATTACATTTTCTGCTTTCGTTAACAGAATGTTTAAAAATTTGCTCAAAGAAGTGAGAATATACGCACAGAAGTTTATTGACAGAGGGAAAGATTTTAACTTGGAACTGGCAATTAAAACAAGAATTATATCAGACGGTTTGAAGTACTCATTGGCTACTGGAAACTGGGGTGATCAGAAGAAAGCTCATCAGGCCAGAGCAGGAGTATCTCAGGTAACATAGCTAAATAAGTCTTAGACAAGGTATAGGTTTAGTCTTGTAAAAGATTCTATTCACCTACCCAGAATGCTCATATTAAAAATTCTCTTTAAGATTCTGTCACGTCAGAGTTTTTATGTTGGCTAGGCAATCACTACAGAGTATATATTAAAGGTGAACAGAGTTCTTTCAGGGTCAGCCCTACTATAGAAGTTGCTGAATGCCCAAATGCACACAGTTAAAAGTTCTGCCAGTATAGTCATCTCTGAAGTGGAGACCTAGCTGTGATTCTGGGAGCTCTTCAGCGCCAACTGGTGAAGGGCATACCATACCGTAACGCATAACACCTGGTGCACTCCTTGCCCCAACACACTGTTGTCATAATCTGTATCTGAAAGGTGTCACGTAAGGTATCCAAACTGGTAAGACACTGGTCGTTAATGTTATTGTGTGATGTGTGTAAAGAATTAGAGATGTGTGCTGGAAATATGTTCTTAACATGTTTAGCAAGCAGTGCGTAAGCCCAACGAATGTTGTTTCGCCTGCTTGACTGTGTCTCCAATGTAAATTGAGCCAGGTGAGGCCAGAAACCAGGAGAGTACATTTACATTTCTGGTAAATGAAGCCCTTAAACTAGCAAGTGAGGGAGATGACCATTTAACGATTATGACAAAGGAAGGAGGCTTTATCCCCAGGAAGCCTTTCTGGCTAAATAGACAATGGGCTTTAATGAAATACAAGTAGAAACAGGGATTAATTAATTGAGATACATCATCTTAGGGACAAAAGAGGCCAGAGTGCTCAAAATCTGGGAGAGTTGGGTCCTTCAGCCAAAGGGGTTGAAGACTCTGGGAACTGACTGTAGGTGAAAAACCTGCTCACACAAAGATTGTAACTTGCTAAAGTTAAGTTTTAGTCAGTAGAATGTGTGTTGTGTTTTGGTTTGTTTGTTAACCTTTCATATCTCTTTCACCCTTACTTGAAATCACTTAAGCCTATGTGGGTTGTTAATAAACTCATTCTTGTTTTACTACAGACCATCTCAGTGATTTTTATATTTACTTCAGCTAATCTAACAGGCTGTTGTGTGCTCGGTCTCTTTTGGAGGCAGCAAACTTAACTTCTGTGAGTGGTCAGTGAGAGGGACTGGACACTACAGAAATACATCTCTGGGGAACTTGGGTTCACTGTTACCTGCAAGGGAAGGTTTGGACTGGCAGAGTCCTGAAGAGTTTGCTGGTAAGGCAGACAAGCTGATGTGTCAGCACCCTAACACAGAGCTTAGCAGCAGCAAAGCTAACTCTTGCAGAGGCAGAGCGGAAATACAGTGCCTCTCAGTTCTGGGTGACCTGGGCAAGTCTAAGATGAGTTGAGGCGAACTGATTTCTCTTTACAATTACTTTGATGAAAGGCATAACGATAGTTGTAGTTTAGGTGGTAACTGACTTCCTTCTAGTAGGCATTTTGAAATGGTTTGAAATGAAGAGTACAGCTTGGGTGTCTAATTTTAAAAACTTACAATTACATGTAGGTGTTAAACCGCCTGACCTTTGCATCCACGCTTTCCCACTTGAGACGCTTGAATTCTCCAATTGGTAGAGATGGTAAACTAGCAAAGCCCAGACAACTGCACAATACACTGTGGGGAATGGTCTGTCCTGCTGAGACTCCAGAGGTAACACAAGTTGCATTGAAACTTATGTATTCAAAAGCATATTTGCTTGTATTGTAGTATAACATCTGCAGATTTGTTGCAATATGCAGTTGCATTTTAATGTTGGTATTTAATTTCAGATTTAAAGTTAAATTTGCAGTGAAGGCATAAGATGTTTTTTAACTAATAAAGTAATTGTGTCTGAATCCACTATCAATTCTGTGTATGTGTTTTCTTGGAAACTATTTGTCTAGCCTTTTCAAAGGCATATTGATTTGTTGGTTTTTACAACAAAACTAAATCTATTTGTTAGGGCCATGCAGTAGGACTTGTGAAGAACTTAGCCTTGATGGCTTACATTTCTGTGGGGTCTCAGCCATCTCCGATTCTGGAATTTTTAGAAGAATGGAGTATGGAAAATCTAGAAGAAATATCTCCAGCAGCCATTGCAGAGTATGTATAAATGAGTTTGTCTCTGAATAATTTTAAACTTTTAATTCAAAACCGCTTTTTCAAATAATTCTGGCTTTCCTTTTCATAGTGCAACCAAGATCTTTGTTAATGGCTGCTGGGTAGGGATACACAAAGATCCAGAACAGCTGATGAACACACTAAGAAAATTACGTCGTCAGATGGACATCATTGTGTCCGAGGTAAATTTTCTGAATGAACGACCATGTAAATTCTAGCTGCGAAGGATGGAGTGTAGTAGGCAGAACACACCTTTCCAAGGTATGAGGACAAGTGGAAAGCCTTGCAAAGGCTTAGTGACGCAAACCATTTTTAAAGAGAATTTAGCTGAAAACTGCCCTTTCCAATTGGAACCATGTTCAGTGGAGCTCTAATACTCACCGCATACTGTAGATAGTAGCTTAAAGGCTCCCACTTTGGGGAACTTCACTTTGTTATAGCTCCTGCTGTGTGTACCATGACTCTTATTCCATGGGTCATACAAAGACTCGGATGTGTGAACCCGTTAATTCTCATTGTTTGCATATCCAGGTCTCCATGATCAGGGATATTAGGGAGCGAGAAATCCGCATCTATACCGACGCTGGCAGAATATGCAGGCCCCTTCTAATTGTGGAAAAACAAAAGCTGCTGTTGAAGAAGCGGCACATTGACCAACTCAAGGAACGCGAGTACAACAACTACAGGTAAGAAATCTCCCCAGAACAGGAAAAAGGGCTCGCTCTTTCTTCCAAATGTGATGTATAGTTCTCAGGGTTTGTTGAAGTCAGCTGAAGCTGCAAGCCACCATTGTATTTAAAAACTTGTTACTTGACTACTTTGTGTGTTCTACACAGTGTTGCTTATAATTGCCATAGAGCATGATTGTGTCCAATCAAGGCAGTGGTGTATTCCCTAATTTCAAACAAGATAAGTCTTGCTTTTTGACATCGCTAATGAAATCTGTATTAAATGTTACTTTTGAATAGTAAGGCATTGAGACAGTTTGATTGTTTAGTTGGCAGGATCTTGTGGCCAGTGGTGTAGTAGAATACATCGATACGCTAGAAGAAGAGACTGTGATGCTGGCAATGACTCCAGATGACTTGCAGGAGAAGGGAGTAGCATACTGTTCAACTTACACGCATTGTGAGATTCACCCATCCATGATCCTAGGAGTATGTGCATCGATTATTCCTTTCCCTGATCACAACCAGGTCAGTAGCCTCTTTCTTTCTTATCAACTTTAAAAGAAAGAGAGAGTATAATACAAAAGGAAAATTTAAAAAAGCATGTTTAACATATGTAGACATGTATATGCATGAAGAGTTTAATAGATGTTCTGTTGACACTGCTCCTTTTCTTGCTTTCATAGTCTCCTAGGAACACATACCAGTCTGCTATGGGTAAACAGGCTATGGGAGTTTATATTACAAACTTTCACGTTCGTATGGATACACTAGCCCATGTGCTGTATTACCCTCAAAAACCCCTTGTGACTACACGCTCTATGGAGTACTTGCGATTTAGAGAGTTGCCAGCAGGTATGTTGTGGCTTAATAAGCAAACCTAAAATGTATTGCATAAAATGTACACAAATACTAATATTTAAAGACCATTCATTATTGTGAAAAGTAACTAGGATTGTGCTTAGTAACTTCTGGTCTTTCACATTATTGTGCCTAGTAATCTGGGCATCACTAGCTATAAGGAGATCTTCTCAGTGTAGCTGCTGAGGCCACAACATGCATACAGTATATTAAAAAGAATCTCTCTCTCCCCCCCCCTCCTCCCCCCCGCACCCCCCTCACCACACACACAGAGACAGATTAAATTGTTGGAAATTAGTATATTTTTCATCAGCATTTGTTAGATCTCCACAAGGGGTCACTGTTGTATTGAAAGTTCTAATCCACGGTATATTCTGATTTTGTATGTATTCAATACCACATGGCCTATATTTTGTGTGTGTGTGTGTGTAGTGGAGATTGCTTTAATAAATGGCCGGGAAGTGTAAATATATGGAATACAGTTCATTTTGAATGAAGAAACCTTGCTTATATGAGCTGTAGGTCCTTTAAACATTTGCTACTATTGCATTACAGGTATCAATTCAATTGTGGCTATTGCATCATACACTGGTTATAATCAGGAAGACTCTGTCATCATGAACCGTTCTGCTGTCGATAGAGGTTTTTTCAGGTATGGTTTTCCTGAACTTTGAACTGTAGAAAATTGCTCACGTAAATGTTATGGTTGGTTTTACTCATTTGAAGATTTAAATCTTTCCCAGTCTTTATTCAGATGTCTAAAGGACATAACATGCCTTTTCTAAGCCTCTGGACAAATTTTAACTTAGACATTTTAAAATACTACCAGCAACTGATTACTGCCTATTGTTATTAGTGTGTTAAAATGTACAGTTGCTCTTTTTCAACCTAGTTTGTTTGTTTGTTTTTTAAAAAGTCACTTATAAAAGTTACAACTACCACAGCAAGAAGATGCAAAAGTAGCAACTCCAGTGAATAACTAGGGCCAAAGTTAAAAACATGACACACTTTCCCAACCAACCTTTTTTCTGCTCTTGCTTTAAAGTTAGCTCTTGTTTACTGCACTGAATCATATTTGTGTGTAGATTAAATGTAATAGGATTTGGATGTCTTCTCTTTTGAACTGTCAGTTATGTGAGCCCCTTGATGCCAGGCATTTGAGCTTCCCAATATAATCCTATTGTTAGCCAGGAAAGTGGTAAATGCTTGCACAGAGGATTTTTGCAGGTGTTGTAGAATAAGAAACATAGTTGCCATTATTGATGCAAATAGTCATTGATGTGACCTTTCACCACTTGGCCGCAGTTACACCTGAATGATATAATGGACACATTCATTGTTGTCTTTTGGCTATCTAGGTCCACATTCTGTTCTACTTTTGGTTGGATAGACCTTAGAGGCATGTTCGCTTCTTCACATCTGTTTACTTATGTAGAATAAGAAATGAGAAGCTGTGCTGGATTTTTATGGATCGCATTAATAATTATTGCCTAAAGTGAGCATTGGTTATGTTCACTGGCACATTTTAAAAATAAAAAAATTTTAAACTTCAAGTACGGCTGTGGATGCATATGCTAGCCTTTAAGGCAGCATTTAAAAAAAAAAAGAGAGAAATTGAAAAACCTGAATAAAACCAAAGCACTCTAGTGCATCGGAGGTGTACTTCAGAGTGTGCAGCTTAATGGATGCCGGGGGGGGGGAAATGTTCTTAAATTACTCATCACTGTACACATCATGTTTTAGTAGGTGTACAGGGGTGGTGTCATTGTTTACATTAGTATTCAGGTGATGGGGTGCCATCAAAACATGCAAGCTAAAAGGCAGGCAAAGGGAAAAGGGGTGACACATAGGAGTAAAGTAGTCTGGGTCGTAACACAGGGATAACACAATTCCCTTTTTTGTAAGATGTATAGTAGATCCCAAAGTTGCCACCATCTGCCACTAACCAGCAGTTTATTTGTAGACATCTCTGAGTAAAACTGTGAGAAGTGACTGTCATAATGTCCTTGTAGGGTTCATTGTTTCTCCTTGATTTGCTCTAGAAGTTTTACTGTAGTATCCAAGTAAAAACTTCTTGAGTGGGACCTGAGCATTCTTTCAGACTTGTCATTACTAGTAACGCTAACTCAACTGTGCTGTGAGCCAGGGCAGTTTTTCAGTTTTTATTTTGTTTAAAATGTCCTGGGAATTTCAGTTTATTACAAAAATTAAATTAAAAGTGGGTGAAAATCAGTGCAAAAACTAACCCCCATTTTCTAGGTAAATGCCAGGGTTAATATGGGGGAACAAAAGGACGGGGAAAAAGCAACAGACAGAAAAATAAGTGTATTATAAGTAAAAGGAGTTAATGCTGTCGCTTATTGCATCTGCACATTAACACTCTGTACTCATATACATACAAACAAGGACGTGCATATCTTCCACTACATTGCCTCACATTTATACGTGGACTAATTTATTAACAAACACTATCTACCTAATCTGTATTTTCATTCACTTGAATGGTCCAAATTTTTGTGTGAAAATGTTTTTTAAAAAAAATCAGCTTTTGTAAAATCTAGGAATTTTTCTGGACAAATCAATAAAAACAGAGAAAGGGCCTCAGTTGTGATGTAGATTGGGTGATAGCATATGACTTAAAAAAACACTGATATCTAAACAAGTTTTTCTTTTTAAATTTTCTTTCAGATCTGTGTTCTATCGCTCATATAAAGAACAAGAGTCCAAGAAAGGATTTGACCAAGAAGAAGTTTTTGAAAAACCTACACGTGAAACTTGTCAGGGTAAGAGATGATGGCAGATGGAAGAAACAAAGCCTGCAATTAGCAGCCGGCCTTTGCCAGACAGAGTCCTTCATGTTAACTTTACTATATTTGACTGTTTATATTGCACTGTAAACATGTAAACGATAAATTTGTGCTCTTGGTACAAAGAAACTTGTAAGGTCAGTAAAAAAAAAAACAAATATTCCCTTTCTGGATACGTTGGCAGCATGTACATTTATAGTAGAATCTGCACTTGCTAATATGTCATGAATTCACAACACTGGAGTGTACTAGCACAGAATGCAAATATGGTGTCTACTATTCTGAGAACGTGATTCTTAATGTTTTTGTAGAAATACTTTGAAGGATTTTTGGCTCTGAATTCATTTGTCTTTAATCTCAGGTATGAGGCATGCCATCTATGACAAACTAGATGATGATGGTTTGATAGCACCTGGTGTACGTGTGTCAGGAGATGATGTCATCATTGGCAAAACAGTAACTCTGCCTGAGAACGAAGATGAACTGGAAAGCACTAATAGACGATACACAAAGAGGGACTGTAGCACTTTCCTACGAACTAGTGAGACTGGTATTGTAGACCAGGTCATGGTAACCCTTAACCAGGAAGGATACAAGTTTTGCAAAATTAGGGTCAGTACCAGTGTCTATGGCTTCTGGGTTGTTTATACTTATTCCCTTTTTTTTTTAAAGTCACTGATCTAATGTTTTCTGTTCCCTCCAGGTGCGCTCTGTGAGAATCCCACAAATTGGAGATAAATTTGCCAGCAGGCATGGTCAGAAAGGTACCTGTGGTATCCAGTACAGACAAGAGGTAGCAACTTTTTTTTTCTCATACTTGTATATCTCACTGTACAGTGAAACTTGCGTATTAATGTGGATTGCCTGCAAAATAAGTTACCTTAATATATTGATTTAAATTTAACCTCTGTTCAGTTCTTATTATTTAAAATGTCTTTGATTCACTTAAGTTGAATTGGATTTTTATTTTGTTGGAACTCCCTAGCTTCTCACGAGGCATAATGAGAATCTCTTTCTTGCTTTAGGATATGCCTTTCACCTGTGAAGGCATCACACCTGACATAATCATCAACCCCCATGCCATCCCTTCCCGTATGACAATTGGTCACTTGATTGAATGTCTTCAAGGGAAGGTAAGGAGAACAGTTTGTGTTGTGTAGCTAAAATCTGAGAAGTAAACCGCATTTGTTTTATCTTGTGGAGAACCTGGTCTGCTAGTTTCTGGTATTTGTTAACCCACTAAAGAACGATAATCAAGTTCCTATTTGAGGATCTAGTAACAAAACAAAAGGTATATTAATTTCCTTAGGGAGAAGCCAGAGTGCTGTCTTCAGTGGGTCAAACCACAATGTGTTTATAGCAGAATTTCTTTGCTGCTTTTATTGACAGAATTACTGTACAAGCAGTCTCCTAATCTATGGAAAAGAAAGGCGTAACAGAGTTAGGCTAGTGTTAAGTGCTTCTGAAAATCCCACCTGTAACTTGTGCGTCTAAGTTTTGTTCAACAGAAAAATATCCATTCTATTAGAAAGTTTAGGTTGGACACAGTCCTGGGCATTGGGTCTGAAATCTTAACAGCAGGAGTAGGTTAGCTGTTTCAAGTTACCTGCATGCTGTCTGACTACTTTCATATAGAATGCACAGCTTGTGTCTATAAAAATTTACAGTATTCAGCAAACCCTTTTTCTCTATAGGTATCAGCAAACAAGGGAGAAATTGGTGATGCTACACCTTTTAATGATGCTGTCAATGTGCAGAAGATTTCCAATCTACTATCAGATTATGGCTATCATCTGAGAGGAAATGAGGTATAGTGCTCAAAATGCCAATCTAGCTAAAGGTTATTGGTCTGTTTTGATAATTTTTGTTATGTCTAGTTTAGGCTTGTGCTTCAGAGATTGTATTCTTTACTTCAGGTTCTCTACAATGGCTTCACTGGACGCAAAATCACATCACAAATCTTCATTGGTCCTACTTACTACCAGAGGTTGAAACATATGGTAGATGACAAGATTCATTCTCGTGCAAGAGGGCCAATTCAGATTCTTAACAGGCAACCGATGGAAGGTAGATCTCGGTAAGAATATTTGTGGATTTTCTTTTTTATGAGTGTCCTTGAAGTCTCACAGTTGGTTTGCTAAAGTAGAGAAGAATTAGCTGCCTCAACTGTGCAGCTGTATCTTAACTGTCTCATCCAATTAGCCACCCATTTGGAGTTGATGGTAGTGTGCTTAGGTTTGGACAGATAAAACATGACTTAGTCATTTGTAGTAGAGTTTGTTGTGGTTTGTCTGTTCAAACACTATATTGTCATCTGTTGTAGAAATTTTCTTAGTCATCCGACTGTTAGTCGGAGCAGCAGTTTTATAATTTGGCTGACTTCTTCCCAATGATCTTATTTTTGGGAGAAGGAGAAGAGATGATGACAACTTGCTGGGTACAGAGGCACTATTTGTAATACTGCTGATGTATTTGTACAGAATTAGGTCTCCGTAATAGCTGCTGGAACCATCATTTCTGACTTAATGATAAAATATCCCCCCCCCCCCCCTTATAGCGATGGTGGCCTTCGTTTTGGAGAAATGGAGCGAGACTGTCAGATTGCTCATGGAGCAGCTCAGTTTTTAAGAGAGAGATTGTTTGAGGCTTCAGACCCATACCAAGTTCACGTTTGCAATCTTTGTGGAATAATGGCAATAGCTAACACAAGGACACACACGTACGAGTGCAGGGGGTGCCGTAATAAAACACAGGTATGTATGGATTTCCTCTGCAAGTATTTCTACTTGCAGTCAAGAACAAACAATGATTAAAGGAGTATGATGGTGAGTGAGGATGAAGAGAGCAAGTGGTAAAAGAAACACAAAAATTAACCCAATAGTTACATATAACTACAAGTGTTTTTGTTTTTTCTAAGTGTCAGAGTTCATTCATATGTTTCCCTATAATTGCCAGAGTTCTGGCTGTGTCATTTGGCAGGAAATTTCACTTAAGTTCTCTTAAAACCCAGTATTATAAAATACATAAGTGAAAATGAACATTAAATCTTTTAACTTTTGGGGAAAAAACTGATGCTGTAAAACTCATGGATTGATTTAATGGCTTTGCCACTACTCCAACTGTTCAGAATATTATGTTTTGGTTGAGAGAGGAATAAACTTAAATGTCACATAGTTGAGGTGCTGGGGGAGGGAAATCACAGGTTTTGAATTAATATGGAAGTTTATATTAGAGTATAAACTGTAAAGAGGATTGTTTTTCTCTACCATAACTCAGTTACTCCTTCAACCTCTAAGGAGCTTAATTGTCTGGTAATAGTTAATATGCACAAATAAAATATCTTGACCAATAGGAGCAAAAGAGAGAGCTTTTGTCTACAGATTTTGACCACTGAAGGACATGTCTACTGTATTAAAATGATAAATTATAAATAGGTATATCTAATTAAACACTATCTCATAGAACTGGAAGGCACCTTGAAAGGTCATTGAGTCCAGTCCCCTGCCTTCACAGCAGATCCAAGTATGGTCCCTGACAGATTTTTGCCCCAGATCCTAAATGGCCCCCTCAAGGATTGAACTCACAACCCTGGGTTTAGCAGGCCAATGCTCAAACCACTGAGTTATCCCAAAACTGATGCTCCAGGTGAGGCTTGAACTCACAAACTCAGCATCACTCCATGCAGCACTGCTCTAGAAGTACTGCGCACTAACCTATTGCACGACTGGAGCCCATAAAGCTGAGTGTCTGGACAGGGGCTCAAACCCTGGACCTTCAGATTAAGAGCCTGATGCTCTACCAACTGAGTGTTGTGTTGATCTGGACCTGTAGAGAAACATATCAACACTATTGAGTAAAGTAGTGCCACCCTGGATGGAGTGTGATCAGTCATCCCTTCAAGGTGAATTGTAAAGACTTTCCCTAAAAGGCTATCAAAAATAGAACTTCATATGAAGCACTAGACCCTCCCAAAAAGTTACTATTTACTTAGTGAGTAGGGAGAGGGAAATTCATCTTTAAACAGATACCATGTACTAAATTTTCTTACCTCCCTTTCAGATTTCCTTGGTGCGAATGCCGTATGCTTGTAAACTCCTCTTTCAAGAGCTGATGTCCATGAGTATTGCACCTCGTATGATGAGTGTTTAGCCTTTAAAAGGCTTTGCTTTAGTTCTGACTTTACGTATATGCTTGTTCCGGTTCTAGTGTTCCATTTTAAAAGATTTTGAATGCAGAATGTTGCATATGTCATTTTACATCAGGTTGTTTTGCATCTGAACACTTTGTTTAAATGATCTTGAGCTTACTTTTTGTAAATAGAAATAAAGATTTGTAGTCAAATGTGAATTACATTTATTTGTATTTCTGCCAAAAGCATGTAAGCAAAACATTACTAAAAGGAAGAATGAGTCAGATAAGGAACTTATTATCAGGCTCTAGCCTAGAAGTCAGTGGTTGCAGCTTTCCAAAATACTAACTTAAACTGCATAAATGATATAGTCCTCACGTCACAGCTCTGCACCATCATCTGGGGAAAAAAAACAAAGGGATGCAGGTTCATAATTACAAGAGGGTAACACTACAGATACTCCAATATCAATGGAGTGAATTTTCTGTTTGTTCTTCATTGACTTAAATGTGGATAATCAGACCTTTCCTCTTTTTCTTTCTTCTGAGGGAACTGGATAGCTTAGGGTAATGGAATTGGGACCTTTCACTAAGGTCATTGGAACATGTCCATTGTCAATAGTTAGCTAACTACATAGACATTTAGACTGTACTTATTACTGATGCATCTGAGATGCCATCTGATGACTTCATGCCTGTCACTGCCTGAGAGAGTCAGACAGCAAGTCAGAGCTGGCACGCTGCTTCAGGAGCCCCAGAAGTGACAACTGTATGTGGATGAGAACTGGAACTGCTGGTGGGAACTGACCAAAGCAAGAACTCCTAATGAGCAGAAGGCTTGGGCAGTGGCCTCTAGAAAAAAGGGGGAGATTCAGCTTGGTGAAGGGAAGCAGGAGGGGCAGGCACGGAGGAAGGACTGGGAGTGGAACGCTGTCTGAGGGAGAACCCTCTCCATGAAGCGCTGTGGGAGCAGAGAGGTCTAGAGACAGGGGTTCTGAATCGAGAACACAGTGCTGGTGGAGGCTCTTGGATGGGTGAGAGGGGAATGGAAAAACATACTATGTATTTTTATTGCTTTATAACCAGGCTTTTGAGGAACTATGGCACTGGTGTAGATGAATAAATTGAACTCAGATGATGTACAAAAGGTGAGCAAAGGGGAACCAGGCTTGGCACAACTGTCATGCATTGGATGGCACTCGAAGCAGGGTCACCCTATCACAATGCCCCTTTAACAGCTTTGAAGTACACTCCTTTTATAGACTGTCTGCACCTTCACTTATTGATTAGCTAAAGCATATGTCAAACTTCGATGCAACAAAAATTAATTCTGGAGGAAATTGATTTTTGTTGCATCAACACTTTTCTTAACTCCTTGCCATTTCCTAAAGGTGAGAAGGAGCTGCAATAATTTGTGGCATACTTTTATTTCTCCTCATATGTATCTTTGTGACTATGGTGTACTATCAAGTCTGTACCATGCTGCATTCTAGTACTAGCATTGCCATTAACAAACAGCAAAAGCCTATCACTTCCCTGACCTGTTTTTGGACAATTTTCAGTTGTCCTTTAAAAAGCCAAATCATTAGATGCATGTATCCCCTGCATTTGTGATAATGGATTTCTAAAAAGAGGTATAATATGGCCAAAACCAAGCACCTTTAGCAAAGGGCATAACTTAATTATGTTAGTGTCTGACTTGACGCAATTGATGGTGGGATTCATTTTATACTCTTGCTTTACTGCTGGACAATATTTGATGTGCTTAAAAAAAAAAAATCTTCCAGCTATTGAGATGTCATTTAAAAGAGCAGAAGTCTAGAACCTAAATGAATGGATTACATACACTAACCTATAAATGTGTGTGATAAAGTTGTGAGGATGGAAGATGATCAAGGCTATTAGGACTACATATATTGGCAAAACAGTCCTGCTGTTTTTGGAAGTGTTTTTAAAGCCTTTTATACAATTTGAAATTCAGGTCTTTTCAGATAACATGGTGGCTGGAGAACCAATGAAATCACCACCATAGCCTGAAAGCTGAGCTATTTGGAACAGAAGGGATTTTTAGTCAATGTTTTAACCTTTACCTAGTTAACCTCTGATACCTAACACACACTTTGGAAAAAGCATGTCTTTAATAAAGATGCAACAACCCAATTCTCAGCTGTGTGAGAGCTCTTACACTAGAGACCTCCATGAGTGCTTCACCAGAACCAGAAAGACTGGGTTTGACATTAAAAATATCAGCAAGCTACAGCTAACAGTTTTAAATGCAACTTTTCAGGTTGTTCTCTTATATCCTAAACAACCAAAGGGCAAAAACTCCATTAAAAAAAAAAAAAAAAAGCTTTGCCCATATTACCTACCTTTAGTTATGGGTATTTCATGTAAGGCATTGAGAACAGTAATGCGTGCAGAGGCTGTAGCCTCTCCTTTGGAGTTTGATGCATGACACTCGTACTCTCCAGCATCCTCTTTACTCAAAGGAGATATCTATGAAAACAAGCAGCATGTATCCTTGTTTACTACAGAGGATTTGTTCTCCAGTTACTTTGTGTTACTGTTGGGTTGTATAACAGCAATAAACAATAGCACTAGTAATAGACTCAATACAGGTAACTGATCGAGTGGGAATTAGCAGTTGGAGACTGCACATGTCCAGAATATTCCCTTGGCCAGCAGTATGGAACATGCAATAGTTTTGTTTAAAAAAAAATTGCATCATAAACTGAACTTTTAAAAATAATGAGAATTTATTCCCTATTAGCAAAGAGAGCAGAAAACTCCATCCTGACTTCTTTCAACAGAGCCGAAGGGCCAGCGGTGGCTTCAGTCAGCCTGACTGGGTCAGTAGTGGTTTGCCCTAGTTCCCAAAGCAGATGGGTGGCAGTATCCAACTACACTACAGCAAGCACTCCGGTACCTGTCCTGGAGCTCAGCGAATCAATCCACTCCTAATTTCCCTCTGCCTTCCACATCAGGATTTGCTTTAGCCAGACTTCAAACCTTTGTTGTGTTTGCTTAGGTTTGTGTCTGATGTTTTAGAACTTCCTGTTGTCATGGAGAGGGAGGCAGGAAAAAGCGGTAGCCCTAATGCTCCTCTCCGGGAAGGTGCTTCATCATATTTCTGTTGGCTCAGTAGCGTATTTGCCCTGCTCCAAAGCTTTCTCTGCCCAAGCTTCCACCTCTGTTTTGGCGCAGGGTAAGCTAATGCCTTTGAGTTCCATTCCCCAGCCACCACCTCATTTGGCAGCTGAAGAGATTGCACAGTGTGGTCAGTTATTGCCAAAGCTTATCTACTTGCAAAGCAAATCTGTCACCCTGACCTACTGTGCCATCCTCTCTGCTGGCTTCCCTGCTGCTGCTCTTTCCCCTCTCCAATCCATTTCCATGCATTACAGCTCAGGCCCTAGGATGCTGCTCCAGTTGTCACACTCCCACTTGAGTAACTCCCTATATGAGAACAGTTTTTTAAAAGGTTGTTTGTTTTTTTTAACTTCAAGTTTTGAATGTCTGGGATGCAGATTCCTGAGAGTTCACATTCCTTGAGGACACAGGTCAGAGATGCTAAGAGCAAGGGTTTTCTGTGAACTCCAGGACAGACCAGTCCTGCCATGTTCACATAGCAATCCTCAGTCTGCGCTGTAGGACATGGAATCAAGTGGAAGTAAAGGTCTCTGCCTCTTTCCTCTTAAGTAAATGTCTACCGCGCAGTTCAGAGTTCTTTGAGGAGGGCATCTCATCTGGTCAAGCTTGTAACTATAGGGAACAGTCTCTTGAGCTGTACAGACTTGATTGGAAAGCGTTCCCCAGCAAGACAGGTACAAAATATAAACAGTGCTTGAGAGAGGTCAGGCTGATTCTGGCTTGGGTTTGTGGGGCTCATATGAAGTTATGAGAGTGACTCTGTCTCTGTGGAGAGGGAGTGTCTAGTGTAGTGCTCCATCTTGCACTATGCTCCACAAAAGGTAGGACAGTAGTGCCCTGATCTGTGGAGAATTCCACTCCCGTGTGACCTTCACCGAAGATAACTGGTCTCCAGTGCTAGCAATCCTGTCCTAGCTACCTGCTGTGCTGCACCTGTTGATCGCAGTATTTTACAGACAGTGCAGAAGGAGAGGTGGTCTGTCATTTCAGTCTGGTCCTATTCCTGAAAGCTTTTAAACATTCTGCTCTGCCTCATTGTTTTCACACACATTTTGCATGGGTGTAAATAACTACAAAAGATAAAAGCAAAGAACTGGGCCAACTGAATGCACTTAATCTTACTCCTTGTCATACATGTCACTGCTTTTTAACTTCAACCAAGAAAAATACTGCACCTACTCCATTGTAATTTCCCAGTATTATGCATAGAAACTTGGATCTTGCCAAAAAGTTATCAGAATTGTATATGAATGTGCACAAGTACTTACCAATACCCAGCCAGTCACTTCATGTTTCTCAGGGCCACCACGGGTCTGGATAGCTAAGTTGTCGCGGTCTCCAGGCAGGAGCTCCAGCCTTTGGACACCAGATTGTCCCCTTATTATCTGAGCAGGAATATTAAGAGTCAAGTTGGCAGTAGTTTGACGAGATTGCCATCATAAATACCTAAGCCCCTAACCCCCTAAAGCCTTGTCTACACACAAAAGCTGTCTGGATTTAACTAGGCCCATACAGTTGGCGTGGTTATACTGCTTTAAAGATGTTCCTACCACTATGGCTATTCCTATAGGGAAAGAGAATGATCTACACCAGTATCTGCATCCTGATGGGGAGGTTTGTACTGGTATAACACTACTGATAAAACAAAAAAATCACACCTCTAACTGACAGTTATACTGGTACAGAATCGGTATGCAGGCCAGGCCTACGACAGACTGTGGCCTGCAGAATACATGTGAAAGTTTTACTGATATAACTAGTTTGAGTAAGGGTGTGATTTTTTTTTACCAGTAAAAGCCATAGTGTGGATGCATGGCTATACCTGTTAAAGCACCTCTATACCAGTATAACTGCGTCCCTACCAGTGAGGGAGTCTATAGTAGTTAACGCTGTACAACTTTCTAGCTGAGGGTATGTCTACACTATGAAATTAGGTCGATTTTATAGAAGTCGTATTGCATATGTCCTCACTAAGCACATTAAGTCGGCAGAGCGGTGCACTGTGGGTAGCTATCCCACAGTTCCCGCAGTCTCTGCTGCCCATTGGAATTCTGGGTTAAGCTCCCAATACCGGATGGGGAAAAAACATTGTCATGAGTGGTTTTGGGTACGTCAGTCACCCCTCCCTCCATGAAAGCAATGGCAGACAATCGTTTCACGCCTTTTTTCCTGGGTTACCCAGGCAGACACCATAGCACGGCAAGCATGGAGCCCGCTCAGCTCACCATCACCTCTGCTGTTGTGGGCAAGTCTACTGTGGGGCCTGCTATGATCCAAGTAGCCAATGCAATCATTGATGTTCTGTTATCAAGGGTAGTGACTCTGGGAAATGTGTGGGCCTTTTTAGATTTTAGGTGCATCATATTCCTGTCCTTTGTTGCTGGTGAAGAAGTCTTGCAGCCCTACATTCCAGTCTGGTCGGCGCTGTAACACCCCATAGCACTTCTGTGGTTGACACGTGTAACAGCTCCAGGGCTCTTGCTCTTTTGCCTTGGCCGAGGTATCTTGCCCTACCTGGACCTCCAAGCCTTTGACACAGAAGCACCTGCAGCAGCTGGCATTGCTACACAGAGCAGCTCCTTGCCTTTGCAGCAGACGGTGCAGTAGGACTGCTAACAGCCCTCGTCGGACATGTAGCTTGGCCGGGGGTTCTGGGAATGTCTTCCCTGCCCAGCTCCTAGCAACCTCCAGGGCATGGTGTATGGCTCCCCTGCTTCCGCTGCAACTCTGCTCTCCTGCTCCCTAGCGACGACCTCGGGGGATCCGTTCTGGTCCTCCTGGGTGCTGCTGGCAGCAGATGGTGCAGTTGAACTATTAACCATCCTTGTCCACTGCTTCTGCTGCAACTCTGCTCTCCTGCTCTGGGGATCCGTTCATGAAGCCTGGACAGTAGTAAGGAGCAGCTCAACTATAGGCTGAGCAAGTGCAGAATGGTGGTAGAATGTGCCTTTGGACGTTTAAAAGCTCGCTGGCGCTGTTGGTCAGACCTCAGCACAACCAACATTCCCATTGTTATTGCTTCTTGTTGTGTGCTCCATAATATCCGTGAGAGTAAGGGGGAGACGTTTATGGCGGGGTGGGAGATTGAGGCAAATCGCCTGGCACCTGAATATGAGCAGCCAGACACCAGAGCGATTAGAAGAGCACAGCAAGGCACACTGCGCATCAGAGAGGCTTTGAAAACCAGTTTCATGACTGGCCAGGCTTCGGTGTGACAGTTGTGTGTGTTTCTCCTTGATGCAAACCTGCCCCTTTTGTTGATTTTAATTCCCTGTAAGCCAACCGCCCTCCCCCCTTCGAAATAAAGTAGCGATTGTTTTGAAACCATTCATTCTTTCTTTAATAATTTAAAAAAAAATTAGATAATGGACAAGGTGGGATGGGGGAGGAGGGAAGAACAAGGCCACATTCTTTATTGTAGCCACACTAAAAGTCAAACTGTTTGAATGACAGCCTTCTGTTGCTTGGACCATCCTCTGGAGTGGAGTGGCTGGGTGCCCGGAGCCTCCCCCCTGCGTTCTTGGACGTCTGGGTGAGGAGGCTACGGAACATGGGGAGGAGGGTAGGCGGTTATACAGTGGATGCAGCGGGGGTCTGTGCTCTTGTTGGCTTTCCTGCAGCTCCAACACATGCTTCATCATGTCCGTTTGCTCCCCCAACAGACGCTTCAGCATGTCCGTTTGCTCCCCCATTAGCCTCAGCATCACGTCCTGCCTCCGCTCTTCGCGCTCACTTAATTCTTTCCTGGCCTCTGCCACTGAATGCCTCCATGCATTAAGCTGTGCCCTATCAGTGCAGGAGGACTGCATGAGCTCAGAAAACATGTCATCGCGAGTGTGGTTTTTTTGCCTTTTAATCTGCGACAACCTCAGGGACGGAGATGATAGGGGAGTGTTTCTACACTCTACAATTCTGGGGGGACTGCGTGGCCACCTGTGCTGCTGAGTTTGCCACACTGACCAAACAGGAAATGAAATTCAAAAGATCCTGGGGCTTTTTCTGTGTACCTGGCTAGTGCATCGGAGTTCAAAGTGCTGTCCAGAGTGATCACAATGGAGCACTCTGGGATAGCTCCCGGAGGCCAATACCGTCGATTTGCGTCCGCACTACCCCAAATTTGACCCAGCAAAGTCGATTTTAGCGCTAATCCCCTTGTGGGGGAGGATTTTATGAAGTCGATTTTAAGAGCCCTTTAGGTCAATGGAATGGGGTTGGTTGTGTGGACACAGTCATTTTTAAATCGACCTAACGTGGCTAAATTCGACCTAACCTCGTAGTGTAGAACGGCCCTTATTAGGCAACTTGCTAGCACTCAGCATTGCCCCTAACTCTGTTCCCACTGAAGACAGTGGTAAAATGGCCACAGACTACAATGGGAGCAGAGTTAGGCCAGCGCCTAGCACTTCGGAAGAGCCTACCCTAAATGCCTGAAATGGTGCAAGTACTTGTATAAAGATGGGAAAAGGTGGTTCCCTGGGCTGTCCATGGTGGCTGCTGTCTGTTTTTCAGTAGCACCTACAGTCCAAAAGGCCAGAGTTTCAAAGTGTTCAGCACCCAGCAGCTCCCATTGTCCTCAGTGATAGTTTGGAGTGTGGGGCTGGATTCTCTATTCTCAGTGGAAGCTTCAGGGTGTTGAGCCCTTTTGAAAAAACTTGGCCTTTGGGCTCTGGAGTAGTGGGAAACTAGCACTGCACATGCTGTTACCAGGGCAGGGCCCAATGGCACGTGACTTTCCCAAGGAGAATGGTGCACAAAGTAAACCAAAGGCAGCAACCTGAGCGTCTGCTGCCCTAAAACCGATGTTTTCCAAATGGTCATGGGCAAGACTGGCAAAAAAGGCTTGTCATTGTGAAGCTTCTAGACACTTCTGCACAGTGCAAAGCCACACTATGACCAGCTTAGCTGAGAGGATCCTTGATAGAAATGTTGCCTGGAAGCAGAAAACCACACCCCTTTGTTGATGTGTGGTTTGTGTTTTTTCAGCCTTTTTGGTGCTGAGGGAGGAGATAACAAAAGATCTGCCTCGTTAATCAGCAATGAAGCTAATGGTGTACAAGCTACACCTGGCAATGTACCATACAACGTTCTACAGTTCAATTGGTAAATATTATTCCTTTCCATGATTATTTTATTTACAGAAAACAGCAGCTTAATTCTGCCCTTCCTGCACACTCCTCCCATGCAGTGCTCTAGTAAGTTCCTGAAAGTGCTGGTGAGTGGCATGTTCAGTTTCCTGTGAGAGGAGGTTGTCATTTCTCTGTGCCAAACTTTAATTGGTGACACTGGAGCACACAGCTAGTTGTGGAGCTTTAAAAGTCCACTGAAGATCTGTCTGACAACGTACACCACAACTGATTTCACTTACAAACAACAAGGTCTCCTATGTCACCAGGAAATGTCTGTAGTTGGCCCTATTATTTAGGTGGGTCACTATTTGAACAATTTTCCTTAAAATGTTTTAAATATACATTCTTTAAATTGATTGTAAAGGGCTATAAACCATCAGAGGTCCCAAGAGCCTGTGGGTTTGAGAAAACTTGAAAAGTGATGGAGTCTGCACAATGGCACTTTTTTTTTTTAATTTTAACCTGCACACTCTGTTTGAAATTTAACACCAAATCAAAGTCTTCTCTCTATCCTATCACTTCCAAAGAGGCAGCAAAGCAGGAAGTGCACATGTGAATGTATGGAACCTGCCTTGCTTTGGGCTTCAGGGTCCTATGAGGTCCCAATGCCAGATTCCGATGCAGTTTCTGGAGTTGAAGATGACTGTGCACCTTCCTTGCTATGAACTAAGGGTAAAAAACAAACCCAGGCCACCAGCATTATCTAACCCACAGCCCAGGAGTAGCATCACCTCAAGGTTAACAAAAGAAAACAAAAACACTGCAGGATTACTATGACTCTGACCTGGGCATACAAGGCCAATGTTTTCAAAGCCACAGGCATGTATGAGCATAAAACAGATCATTGGGAAACATTCTTTAGCTACTCTTAACACCAAACTTTAATATGGCAAAGCATAATTGTGTTTCTCTTATCAGCATAAACAAAAGTGTAAAAGAAAAAAATATTGGTTTTGGGGGGCAGAAGGAGGAATTCAATAAATCCAGACTGGGGAGTGGGAATGGGAAATAAAGATGTTCTCTTTTTTTTTTTGCATTGACCAGAGAAACTCACTGTAAACACGCTCTTCTGCTGGTGGGTTTGCTGTAGCCTTTGTCTTGCAATTGCTGTCTAACAGGCTTAGCTCTCCTTTTGAAAGTGCTACAGTTCTCAGGTGGTGTTGGATTTGGTAACGCATTCGGTATTTTTCTCATCCTTGCACAAATGGGACTGCCCTTCTTTCTTGCCACTTTAAAAGCAGTGCAGAGCTTGCTGTAAATTGCCTTTCTTTTTTATGGACTAGTTCTTTCTGCCAATTTCCCCCAAGAAGTGAAGAATATTGTACTATAGTAAATAAACATGGCATAATCCATGCTACCCATGAAAAACAGATCCGTGCCACTGACCTTATTCCAAGTGAGCACTGGGGTTGGAATGCCCATGACTTCACAACTCAGGTAAATCTTTGCTCCAGTGACATTCCAGATTTCCTTAGGGGGAGTCACAATGGAAGGCCCTGAAAAGAGAGAAATCCTTTAAAACAGGTGACTCCAACTTGATGTCTGGTTCCCTGCTTCTTGTTTGTACCTAGTTACATTCAGTAGTTTTTCAGTGCCAGGACTCTCTAATACTATTATAGGCAGGTTTGGTAGCTCCACCCAATTAAGGTTGCCCAACACTTCCCATTATAAGACTCTGTTTTCAGTTGCTTATGACTTTGCCAAATTTGAACTGTTTGGGCTGAAATTTTCCAGACTGGGTGTCTGCCTCAGGCTGAATTAGTTTGGAAAATTTCAGCCAAAATGGTTCAGCTGCTTCTAACAACCAAAATAGGGGAAAATATGTTGTTTTACCCACATTAAAAAATTCAGGTGACATTTTCATTGAGATGCTCTAACACCTCTATGCTTTGGAACAGGGGCTTGAAATTTGGCAGGGGAGTGACCTTTGTGTCAGGTATGTGCCTTTTGCCACCCCCATGAAAATTTGGCCAAGTTATAAGCCTTGGAAAAATTACAGTTTTCACATGCTCAGTAGAGACTTGCTAGAGTTTACTATCTAAAACCTTCTTAGATTCTGTCCACACTGAGCATGCTCCAGCCTGGGGACACAGGGGGCTGAGAAGGACTTTCTCTGCAATTGCAGCTTCCAGCTGCTCTGGGCTGTGCGGGGTTCCAAGAACTGGAACTGAGAGCAGTGACCCCTCCACTGGTGCCCAGGTAGTGAGGAGGAGGAAGCTGCCTGATTTGAATGGTGATGGGACAAGAGCTGGACTGGGTGTGTGTGATCCGAACAGCATCCCAATGCAAGAGGGCAAGGGGCTCCCTGATAGGGAGTGTCAGCTGGTCTGAGCAGTTCAGTGTACCCCAACTCATTATGTCACAACCGGTGTCTAAAAGGTATCATGTAAGATACCAATAGAAATCTAATAACATACTGATCATTAATATTATTGTGAAGTGTGGGTATTCAAAATTACAAACATTCTGGGAATTATGTTCTTAAAATATGTCTGCCAGGCAGGGCTGAAATTACCCCATTCTAGACAAAGGAATGTGGTTCAGCTATCTTGAAGGTACTTCCAAGGTATCACGGGAATCCATTTACATACGAGGAAATAAAACCATTACGCTAACAAGGGGAGGAGATAATCACTCAGAATCATGGCAGAGGGAGGAGACTGCAGGAACAAATCAATCTGGATTTTAGCAAACACCAGGGAATCGTCTTTCTCACAGCTTGAAAGAACTTTATTAGGGCAGGAGCAGGCAACCTATGGCACGAGCGCCAAAGGCGGCACATGAGCTGATTTTCAGTGGCACTCTCACTGCCCGGGTCCTGGCCACCAGTCTGGGGGGCTCTGCATTTTAATTTAGTTTTAAATGAAGCTTCTTAAACATTTTAAAAACCTTATTTACTTTACATACAACAATAGTTTAGTTCTATATTATAGACTTATAGAAAGAGACCTTCTAAAAACGTTAAAATGTATTACTGGCACGCGAAACCTTAAATTAGAGTGAATAAATGAAGACTCGGCACAGCACTTCTGAAAGGTTGCCGACCCTTGCTATAGGGGGTAGTATGGTTGCCAAATTTCTAACCGCACAAAACTGAACACCCTAGCCCCACCCCTTCCCTGAAGCCCCACCCCTGCTCACTACATTCCCCCTCCCTTGGGGGCTTGCGCTCCCCCACCCTCACTCACTTTCACTGGGCTGGGGCAGGGGGTTGGGATGCAGGAGGGGGTGAGAGCTCTAACTGGGGGTGAAAGCTCCAGGGTGGGGACAGAAATGAGGGGTTCAGGGTGTGGGAGGGGGCTCCGGGCTGGGGCAGGGAGTTGGAGTCAGTGAGGGGGTGAGAGCTCCGCTGGGGGTGCGGGCTCTGGAGTGGGGCTGGGGGTCTTGGGGTGCAGGAGGGGGCTCCAGGTTGGAGGTGGGGCTGAGGGATTCGGAGTGCGGGAGGGGGCTGCAGGTTGAGGCAGGGGTTGGGTGCAGGAGGGGGTGAGAGCTCTGGGCTGGGGGTGCAGGCTCTGGGGTAGGGTTAGGGATGAGGGGTTTGGGATGTAAGAGGGGGCTCCAGGTTTTGGGGGTACTCAGGGCTGGGGCAGGGGCGTGGGTGTGGACTTACCTCGGGCAGCTCCCAGTCAGCGGCGCAGCAGGGCTAAGGCAGGCTCTCTGCCTGTCCTGGCTCCGTGCTGCGCCCTGGAAGCAGCCAGCAGGTCCAGCTCCTAGGCTGGGTGGGGAGAGAAGGGAGCCAGGAGGCTCTGTGTGTGGCTCTCACCCACAGGCACCGCCCCCCCAGCTCCCATTGGCCATGGTTCCTGAACTTGCTATCCGCTTCTGGGGTGCAGCGTGGTGACAGGACAGGTAGGGACTAGCCTGCCTTAGATCCACAACACTGCCGATCGGACTTTTAACGGCCTGGTCGGCAGTGCTGACCGGAGCCGCCAGTGTCCCTTTTCGACCGAGCATTCTGGTCGAAAACTGGATGCCTGGCAGAGCCTTTGGTGGTGGAGTTGGTGCTTGAGGGGAAAGGGAGAGGAAAACTAGGCCTTGGAGTTAGGGGGGATGGGCTTGGACTGGCTGGGCAAGGAGGCTGGGAGCCAGGAAGGGGGCAGAGGGGTTCAATGGATGCAAAATGTCCTAGGTATCTCTTCCCCCTCCCCCCCATGCTCTTAGCAGGCTGTGCGTGTTCTCAGGTCTGCTGCACACTTCCTGTGTGACCCGAGGCAAGTCACTACCTTGCTCTGAGCCCAGTGGCGGCTCCAGGCACCAGCGCAGCAAGCGTGTGCCTGGGGCGGCAAGCCGCGGGGGGTGGCAGTCAGGTGGCCTTCGATGGCGTGCCTGCGGGAGGTCTGCCGGTCCCGCGGTTTCGGTGGCGGGTACGCCAAAGCCACGGGACTGGCAGATCACCCGCAGAAACGCCGCCGAATACGCAAGACCGCGAACCTCCCGCAGGTATGCAGCGGAAGGCCGCCTGACTGCCGTGCTTGGGGTGGCAAAAAACATAGAGCCGCCCCTGTCTGTGCCTCACTTTCGACATCTCTAATATGGCGATGATATTTCCCTACATCACAGGTGTCTAGTGAGGATGCAGTCATTAACCCATGCTAGGCCATCAGGCTATTACATGACGAGTATCTCAACCGAAGTGTAGAAAAGAAACGGTCTGGTAAATTATCCTGCCAGCAAACTTCCAACTGCTGCCTTTCCCCACAGTTCTGGCCCTTTGGTTTGGCATAAGCTAGCAAATGTGTGTGCGCGCACATGAGTGAGTGAGAAAGAGAAAGGTGTGGGGGGAGGGAACACAGGCCAGTGCGTGGGAGAGCAGGGCATGGGGGGAGGGCAGGGAGGGCTAGCTTTCCAAATGAGCTCAGCTCCCATGTAGCAGTAAACAAAGTGGCCAGACTGTTCTCAATGGCAGCTGCTGGGTGCCTGGGCCCTTTTGAAGATCTGGTCATGTCATTTACGTGCCTAGATGGGAGCTGTTAAGTACTGAGTTGTTTAGAAAATCTGGCCCTCAGGCTTGGCAGTGTATTAGACACAAGCAGTGTTCCAGGAAGGAGAAGAATGGGCTTTGTTTAATCTCTTTTTTTGTAGGACTGCACTGCAAATGTGCTATTAATTTCTTGAACTAGAAAGCGAAATCCAAATGAATGTGTCACGTTTATTTTCACTCAATTAAAGCTTTCAAGGCTGCATCTCAGAGGGTCATTTGTATCTCTTCCTCAGAAGACAGAGGCACAGTAACTGTAATCTACACAAATCAAATCAAGTTGTTTCTTGTAGGGACATTGGAATTGCCAGGCCCGGATCCATCTAGTCTCATATTCTGTCTCTGACAGTGACCAGAGGCTTCTGTGGAAGAAGCCCTAGTGGACAGATATGGGCTAGCCTCTTTCCAGGGAACATTTCCTCCTGGGCTTCATTAGCTGGAGGCTGGTTGATGTCTTTAAGCAGGAGGATTTCTAGCTTTTGCTCGTGTTTTTAATATATACTATTCTAACCCTGGATTCCATTGTTACCCCTTGTGATATACCCAGGCCAGTTGGGTACAGCAGAGTAGTAGAAGGCAGATATACTGGTCACCGGATAAGCAGTTTTCTGTTCCCTGACTGACTAGAGCAGGAGCTGCTCCAGGCTAGGGTGGACACCTGACTCCAATTAGCCTGCAAAGAGTCAGGTGAGACTGTTAAGCTAATGTGAACACCTGACTTTAATTAAGGTCCCTCTGACACTATAAAAGGGCTCACTCCAGTCAGGCCCAAGAGAGCCAGGGAGCCAGAGGAGAGAAAGTGCGACCGAAGGGCTGGGTAATGAAGACACCCTCAAACCACGGGAAAGGGAGCCCTAAGGTAAGGGTGAAGAAGGTGTTAAGAGAGAGAAGCAGGGGAGCTGTGGGGAAGCGGCTGTGACAGTGAAAGGTCAGCTGCCAACAGCTGCTGCCATTAGGATCCCTGGGCTGGAACCCAGAGTAGAGGGCAGGTTCCCCCCGACCCGCCACTACAGAAACACCTCCTGGAAGGGGAAGACCGGCCTCTGTCAGGACAGGAGGCTCAACTGTTCTTGAATAAGCTGTAGGGACAACAGAGACTGTGGGAGTTCTCTCACCAACCTCCTTGCTGGCTTGTGATTAAAAGGGCTCAGTAGACTGTACCCTGGCCCTAGAAAGAAAAGGGCTACATGGAGGGTCGCAGTGAGCCTCTGAGGCTAGCTCTGGAAGCGCGGGACCCACGGGGACAAGGTCGGAGCTCTGCCACACCCTCTACACATCTTATCTTCTCTGGCATTCTGCTGTTCTCCTGTCACAATGAATGTGGAGCAGATTTTGGATGTGTTCTTACCAAGTGCATTGTCATTTTCTTCCAACAAAGTATTTTTCTACAGCCCAGTGTCTCCCACCATTCTGCTATTGGCTGCTCTTCCTCTCTGCAGTTTTGGAGGTGGTTCAAAGCTGTAGCATGGCTCCTGCTGGCAGCATGGCTCCTGCTGGCAGCAATATTTTTTTCTCACCTGGGAAGTTTGAGACCATGTGCAAAATGGTTATGCGCACGATACAGATCCAACCTGAGCAGGCTCCTGAGGATAAGCCTCAGAGTAAAATACTTCCTCTCCAAATCCTCTCCGGAGCCTGTGATTCCCCAGTACTCCTCCTTTGAGGATGTGATTAGACAGGAGCAGGATAAACCTGATGCATAAGCACTTCAATAGCCATGACCATAAATTTTACAAGCTGCAAAGAGCCAAAAATTTCTGTCACAGTAGCATCTTTAGCAAGAGATGTGGTTATTACAGCTGAAAAGGAATTCTTTCCTAAGGACCACACAGATAGGAAAGTGGAGGCCACCCTTAGAAGAGGCTTCAAGGCACCCGTGGCTACTCTCAGAGCATCTCTCACAGCTACATGTTTTGTGAGAGCTTCACTGTCTTGATTAGAAGACCTCAGGCCCTGAAGGACAGCGATTACCCCGACTTCTGCTCCAGTCTCAAGAAATTTCCCTGGTAACAGCATTTCTGGTTAATGCTTCAATGGACACTATGATGTTTTCAGTCAGGGCCATGCCATCCAGCTCAGTGGCCAGCTGTCATGTATGGTTTCCGTCCCTGGAAGGGAGACACTCCAAGCAAGTCGTGTGTGTGACACTGCACCCCTTCTTTGCAGTGATAGGATTATGATATGATTATGGCATAATTATGATGTATTTTATGAAAGATAAGTCATAAGATGCCATTGGAAAAATTATGATTTGCTGAATATGATTATCCTATTTGTATGCATGTATCATTTTTGTATCTGAAGTTATAAATATTGACTATGTATCTGTATTTCAATGTAGTTACACCTGGGTAACACCACTAGACAAGATGTTTTCAGTCTAGATAGCTGGTTGGGAAGGGCCTATTCAGGGTAATGAGCCATTAGAAAGAACAGGCCTTGGGAGAAGCTTATCTTCCACCTAGAAGCCTTCCTGTGAATGCTCCAAACAGCCTGTGAGTGATGGCTGCTATGCCTCTACAAAGACATGTGATGAGACCACATGTCTCTAGACTCCATCTTGGGATGTCAGTGTTTTTCCACAGACCGGTCTGGGAACCAAGCTTTGAAACAAAGAGTTCCTGCTATATGCAAAAGCTATATAAGGCAGGGAGTGACATCATCTGGTGTTCTACGCTCCCCACACAAGACTCCTGGAAACACCTGAGGAACAAAGACTGAACTGAGGGAAGTGCTGGCCCCAGGTTAAAGGGATTTCTAGCCTGTGTATGGAACCCCTGGGGATTCCAAGCTGTAAGCAAGTGCAGCTTGTCCCTTAATCTGCAGCCTGCTTGTATCATCTCTTAGGGTGAGAATCTGCTATTCATATCCAATCTATTTAGTATATTAAGCTTAGTTTGCATTTTTTGTTTATTTGCTAGGTAATCTGCTTTGATCTGTTTGCTATCACTTATAATCACTTAAAATCTATTTTTTGCAGTTATAAACTTGTTTTTGCTTTATCTAAACCAGTGTGTGGGAATCATAACTCAGGGGCAAAAGGCTGTTGCATATTCCTTTCCACATTGAGAGAGGGGGTGAATTTTATGAGCTTACGCTGTACAGTTCCCTGTGCAGCGCACAACAGTATAATTTTGGGTTTATACTCCAGAGGGTGTGCGTGCTTGAGGAGCTGGTAGTTACCCTAGCTGTAGCCTTCCCATGCAGGGGCTGGTCAGAGAGCCTGCATGTAACTGCAGCTGGGTGTGTCCCTATCTGTATGTATGCTGGTGAAAGTGCAGGCTGGAGAGGGCTTTGCAGCTTGTCACAGCAGTACAGTGTGAGAGGGAGCCCAGGCTGGTGGGTCGGGGGGCTCAGTGGTACCCCAGTTCCAGGTGGCACTCTGGGAGGAACCTGTCACAGTGTATTCCTCCAAGTTCACAGGATCTCTCCTCTTTGAAGAAAAATGAGATAAGATTGTGGCAGAAAATGCTGTTAAATCTAAGCAGTCCCTCCCTTCTCCACTGAGTGCTTTCAGGAGCAAGTACAAATCTGCCTTCAGGCAGAGATGCTCCTTCCATCCCTCTTCCTCACAGATGTACCAGAGGAATGATAGCAGATACTCAATGGAAAGTCTGGAGACAGCCTCAAGTGAAAAGCCCAGAGGGGGTCCTGCAACCCTCAAGAGCCCATCCTGACAACGAGTGGATACACCTCTGCCCAGAACTAAATCTAGGATACAGTATTTCCTGTTTCTCAGAAGAATGGTTCATAACCACCGACAAATGGGTAAGAGAGAGAGTAAGGCAGGGATACTCTTTTGAGCTCCAGGCTCCAGCCCACCCCTTCTTCATCCATTTCCCCAACTGCACCAATATCACCAACTGCAAACTTCTCTGGAATGAAATCTCCTATCTCCTGGACACAGGAGTGACAGAAGGAGTTCGCTCAGAAGAAAAGTTCTCAGGGCTCTACTCTACCCTCTTCATCGTTTGGAAGCACATAGGGAGAGTCAGAGCCATGCTACATCTAAGAAGGCTCAGCAGGTGGATGAAGAAAACAAAATTTCCAGATGAAGACCCTTCTGTGGTGTCATCTCTGCATCAGGGGGATCTCCTAACCTCAGTGGACCTGGGGGACGCATATCTCCACAACCCCATTCGCAGGCTTCTGAGATTTTGCTTATGGCACAGAGCACTACCAGTACCGAATCTCCCATTTGGTCTCTCGTCAGCCCCAAGGGTCTTTACGAAGATGCCAGTGCTGGTCATAGCCAGGGTTAGGGTCGCAGGGGACTCACATATACCTCTTTCTGGATGACATTCCAATCAGAGCTCCGACCCAGCCTGCGGTGCACTACGCCACATTGCAAACTCTGGACCTCCTGCAAGCCCACAGCTTTGTGATAAGCATCAATAAAAGTTCCTTGATCCCATTGATAACACACTTGGAAGTGGACATAGGCACTTCACTGGTGAAGACCTACCTCTCACTCAACAGGTTCTGGAGGATCCAGTATCTCATCTCCATCCTGCGTACGTGCACCAAGTCAACCATAGCTCACTGCCTTCAGCTACTGGGCCTCCTGGTGTCATGCACAGGGATCACCCCATGGGCAAGATCCCACATCAGGTGTCTTCAAGCCTCCTTCTGAAAGGATGCACCACTCCCCAGATCAGGTGATGATCCTGAGTTAGCATTTCATCTCTCCATCAAAACCTGTTTTCTGGTCAGCATCATGCCTGCTAGGTGAATTCCAGAGTTGGCAGTCCTATCTATGCAGGAACCCTATTGAATGTTCCATGATGACAAGGTAGCACTGAGAACTCTGCAGTCATTTCTCCCCAAGGTGAACTCTCCTTTCCATACCTCATAGGAAAATGTCCTTCTTCCCAAAGCCATCCCAGAAGTGTGGCACACTTTAGATGTTAGAAGAACACTGAAACTCTACCTCAAGTGCACAGAATCTACAAGGTCATGTACCCAGTTTGTCTCCTTTAATCCAAAATGCCAAGGGCTCAGAGTCTCAAGGCTATTTGTCGCTAGGTGGTCAGATTATGCATTGTTGAGGCTTACAAAGTGCCAGGAGCTCCTGTTCTAGAAGGAATCTGTGAGATCTAGGGCCACCTCATGGGCCAAGCGAGCATGGGCCTTCATCACAGAGATATGCAGAGCAGCCACATGGTTGTTGGTTATCACCTTTATCAAACATTACAAAGCGGACTTTCTGTCCTCCACAGACACCTCTTTAGTCAAGAAGGTGCTCCAGTAACGGCCTTGCCTTTTTGGACAATCCTTAAGGAGCGGGTCTACTTAACTATCTCTTCTTTTGTTTACCTTTTCTTGTCCCTCACTACTCCTGATCACTGCTCTCTACTTCCCAGGTGTAGCAGAATTGTGGGAGACACTGGGACACAGAATGGAAAATTTCTTAGCTGATGTTTTCTTTTCTGCTAGCAGCGTCTCCCACAATTCTACCCATCCTTGATGGCTTTCTGTCAAGGGTCAGCATTTTATTTGGCCTATGTATCTATGTACACCAGGCCAATGCTCAACATGGTAATGACTTTGATATAGATGTTATCGCTATAAATACTTTTCTCAACTAGTGTTTCACAAAGCTTTGGAGTAACTCATCTGGCGGCAAGCAGTAGAAGAGGGCGTGGCCAGCACAAGCTGTGGTACAGTTTTAAACTGCCTCCAGAAGCTGCAGAGAGAGGAGAGTGGCTCATGCATAGCAAAAGTGTGGGCGATGCTTCTAGCAGAAAGAAAATTATCGGGTGAGAAATTTTCTGTTCTTAAACATAAAGAGGAAGATCCTCAATTGGTGTCAATTGTCAAAGCCCCACTGAAACAACAAGGAGTCTGGTGGCACCTCAAAGACTAACAGATTTATTTGGGCATAAGCTTTCGTGGGTAAAAAAACCTCACTTCTTCAGATGCACTTCTTCAAAGCCCCACCGAGATCAATGGAGTGGTGACCATTTACAACAGCTAAGGAAGTGGCCCCTTGTCTTAGAAGCAAGAGATGGCAAAGCCATGTTAGTTCACTAGCTTGTCCCAGCCATCCTGGTGCAGGGCCACTCCCTACTATAATGTGTTCCTAAGTGCTCTGTCTAGGTTAGTATTGAATGATTCCAGGGATGAGGCTTCATCCTGTCCCATAGGAGACTGTTTCTCCAACCAATAGAGCTCACTGATATTCAACCTATTCATTTTTTTAGTTTTACCCCATTGCTCCTGATTAGGTTTTCATTCACCTTCTTGCATGGTTCTCACAGGTCGTCTTACAGGGACAGCAGCACCACTGACGCGCAGAAACATGGATTGCAGGATGTCACTGCATGGCTGTGACAAGGGATGGTCATGATTCATATATTCTATGGCCAGAAAGGACTACTGTGAGCATTTAGTCTGACCTCCTGCATCACACAGGCTATGGGACTTCCCTGAATTAATTCCTGTTTGAACTGCTTCAGCACTGTATAGTCTGTATCCCGGTATACAGTGTCCCTTTTTATTTTCTCTCCTCCAGTGTGTTTTTCTCTCTCTATCCTTCCTTTCTCCCACTCATACGCTGTCCTCTCACCTCCTTACAATGGGCCTTGACAAATATGTCCTTCAGCAATTGGGGAAATTAATTAATTGCTAAAACAATGCACTGGTGATCAGTCAGGACTGGTGTCACGTTATTGACTTGAACTGCGACCATGTAAATCATGATTGCAACCAAGGTCCTGTAGTGGCACCAAATCTTGTATAAAGGGGGTCAAATGAGGTGTCTAAGACAAGGTTATGGTTTGCTGGTTATGATTATGCTGTTTATATGTGTGTATCAATTTGGTAGTTGAAGTTATGAATATTGGCTCTATACTGTCTGTATTTCAAACTTATGCTATGCTTCTGGAAAACATTCCCGACAAGTTGGTGTTAGCTCTGCCTAGCCTGCTGGATGGCCCATTAAGGACCATCAGCTATACAATTGACCCATTGAGAGAAGGCAGATACACCTTTTAACTCAGCAAAGTATGCATGAACTTGCCCATGTGACTCCAGACTCCATTTTGCTGTAATTTTTCCACAGTAAGAACAAAGAGGTGTTCTTACACCTGGAAAAGACTATAAAAGGCTGATGCCTCATCTCCATCTTGTCTTCAATCCTGCTTACCTCTGGAGGGACTTTGCCACAAACTAAAGCTCTGAACAAAGGACTGATGACCCATCCCAGCTGGGGATGTACTCCAGAGACTTGATTTTGAACCTGCAGTTTATTTCATCACTGCTACAAGCCTAAACCAAGAACTTTGCCATTACTGTATGCAATTAATTCCATTTAATAAATTCTAGCTCTCATCTATATCTTTTTCCTTTTATGAATAAACCTTTAGATTTTAGATTCTAAAGGATTGGCAACAGCATGATTTGTGGGTAAGATCTGATTTGTATATTGACCTGGGTCTGGGGCTTGATCCTTTGGGATCGGGAGAACCTTTTTTCTTTTACTGGGGTATTGGTTTTCATAACCATTTGTCCCCATAATGAGTGGCACTGGTGGTGATACTGGGAAACTGGAGTGTCTAAGGGAATTGCTTGTGTAACTTGTGGTTAGCCAGTGGGGTAAAACCAAAGTCTTCTCTGTTTAGCTGGTTTGGTTTGCCTTAGAGGTGGAAAAACCCCAGCCTTGGGCTGTAACTGCCCTGTTTTAAGCAATTTGTCCTGAATTGGCACTCCCAGTTGGGTCCCGCCAGAACCAGCATTGTTACAGCTGGGTACTCTGTTCTCTTGCAGATATTAAACCCATTGTCAAACCCAGCCCTTATTTTTATCACCAGAATATCACTTATTCTATTAACTAATGAACTGATAATTGAGTGTTTAATTAGGGTTCCTCTACACTTTAAATCTTTCTTCCTCCTGACAATTTAATTTTGCAAGTCAGTTAGTGGCTTTAGTTTCCTTGAGACACCATAGTTCTCTTCAGGGCCATGCAGTACAATATCAGACGTCCCAGTGCATACTGTGAGACCACAAAATATACCTGAACAAGGGCCTGGTATGTAGGAAAAGATCAAACCTGGATTATAGATCTTGGAACAAGGGGTTTGATCATCCCCTGCCTGCACCATTTGGAGCCACTTACACAAGCGCAGAGAAACCCCAATTTGGCAAAGCACTTAAGCATGTGCTTAAGCCTCATTAGTTAAAAGTAAAGCACATGCTTAAATGCTCTGTGGAATCCGAGCCAGTGAGTGTATAATCCACTGGTGAGTGTGGGTTACAGGTCCCCGTCGATGCCACTCCAGAGAGAATATGCGTCTGTTACAGCCCCAGCTAAAGAGCATTGGCTCCTTAGCTCAAACTCTGGCAGCTCCTGCTTTTAGCTCAAGAGGTTCCTGGTGTCAGGCAAGATGGCGGCTGTCACAAGTGCAAAATGGCTGTGAAATGCCACCCATCTGAGTTTGGAGTATTCGGCACAGGGAGAGTTGCTGATACAAGGTGTAGAGTAGGTAGCATTGACAAGAGAAATTACAGCAAGGGCGTGTGAAGGAGTTTACACTGTTGGTGCCTGCTCCATTTGTGAACTAAGTATGTAATAAGCCACTGGGCTGCACTGTTGGAACTACTGTATGTAAAACATCAAGGCCAAGTTTCTGCTTCCAGTAGCACTGGTATAAATCTGAAGTAGCTCCAATGACTTCTGGGATGTTGCTTTGGATTTATACATTGTAACTGACAACAGAATTTGGCAGAGAGAGAGAGAGAAAGAAAAGCTTCCTTAGATGTTTCTGGGGCAATTTTAGTGGGGATGTAAGGGTGGGGGGGAGTTACAGCACATGTCAATTGGTCATTCAGTGGGTGTGTGAAATGAGGGTAATATCACGTTTAGCATTGTGTCAGGACCAAATTCAGACCTCTCATAGGGGCTGCACCTCTGGTTGACCTCAACAGTAGCTGTGCCTGTTTATACCAGAAGCTGAATTTGGTCCACACAGAATACCAAGTCTGAATGTGACCATATATATCATAGTGCACCCACGCAAGGGGCTGAGTTAAGGTTGCATAAATGCTTGACTTTGCAATATAAATTATGTTTTTTTTTAAGGGAGGGCTTTGTTTTATTAATATAATACACAGCTCCCCCAGCACAGTAGTTCTGGAACATTTCATAGGAGCAATCCCCTCCTGGGGGAACCTCACTCTCCCAACCTCCCCTAGCACACCATCAGCTGCACGTCTGCAGAGCACAGCCCAAGAACTGATGAGAACATATTTGTGCCCTACGCAATACTGACTCCACTGAAAGTTGCAAAGGAAAAAGCCATTTTAGACCCATAGAAGTTAAAGATGGAAAAGGCCTCTTCAGATCATCAGCTGCTTGCCAGCGCATGGTCACTTCCTGGAGCCTGTTTCTATTGTTATGTATGGCTTTCAAACAATGGGGCACCCAGAACACCCCTGGACAGAATATCCCACAGCCTAACGGATCTCATTGGGACAGGAACGTACCCCTGTGCAGTCTGTTAGCTTTCCTAGACTCCAGCCCTGTGTGCTAGTCACGCCCCTTTGTGTCCCAATTCTGCACCCTTCTTGGCATTTACTGTCATCACCCTTCAAATAGAGGGGCTCTTCTCATAGTGAAGCCTGGGGGGGTTTCACTAAAGGTTTCACTATAACTAGAGCCAGCCTGGCTGGCAAAACCTCCCCTCCTCTGACCCAGGAGAGGCGGCTGGGTATCTGCCACCCCAGGCAATTAGGGATGTCCATAAATTACATAATACTTTTTTTTGGTGATTTTCAAAACCCACTCGCCCCCTTGTAAAGCTTTGTAACACTGAAACAAAGTCTCTGTCATGCAAAATTAAGGATCTGTCTACCACATGTTAGGTAATTTATGGACAGCCCCCGGTGCAGTCATAGGGAGAGTGCCCACGCAGGAGACATAATTCTTCACTCTTAATGAGAGTGCTGGGTAATTCGCCTGACCCCTTTCTCAGCAGAGCAGAGGCTGTTTCTCCTTGGCTATAGGGTGGGTTGGTGTAAAACATGTGACTGGCTACTACTGTGTGGCCTATGTGCCCCCTTGCTGGGGGTTCAGATCTTTGGGTCTGAGCAGGGATGGATCCACTGGCAGCTCTCCTGCATTGCCATGCCACCAAATGCCACTGTGTGTCCTACTTTCCACACCCTCATCACACAGAACCACAGCATTTCTGCTCAGTGGGAGGCTATTGTGACTATAGTGTGTGTGTCCTTTAGAGGACCCGATTATCACTGTTACTCCAGCTTTCACTAGGGCAGTCAATGGAGTACACCAGTATAAAGTGAGGGTACTGCCATGAGGAACAAGGCTCAGTGTCTCCAGCCTGTCTGCAGACTCAGCATTGCACTGGTTCACTTTCAGAATGGGCCTAGATCTCATTGCCTTTGCACTCTTTCTAAATGCTACTAACATTTGTGATTTTATCACAAGACTTGCAATATTTCCTTAGAGCCCCAACACCTGGAGTCTTGTGAGTAGATGAAAGTCGCAGCTCCCATTTAAAATAAATTTTAAAAAGTAGATAGTTTCTAGTCTTCAGGGTAGTGGAGAAAAGCTTGAAAATGTGACCCCTAAGGACTCAAAAACTGGAAGACAAAATCAGCAAAAGTTTTATCTGGCATGTTGGGGGACTAGGGAATGCCAGTAAATCAAAAATTCTGGTTAACTAAGTGGGGAGGGAGTTTGGATTTGGGAGGGGGCTCAGGACAGGGGGTTGGGGCGCAGGAGGGGTTTTGGGATGCTGGATCCGGTCAGCACTCACCTCAGGCGGCTCCCTGGAAGCGGCAACATGTCCCTGCTGCTCCTAGGCAGAGGCGTGGCCAGGTGGCTCTGCGTGCTGCCTCCGCCCGCAGGTGCCGCCCCTGCAGCTCCCATTGGCTGCAGTTCCCAGCCAATGGGAGCTGCAGAGCCAGTGCTCGGGGTGGGGTGGGGCGGGGGCAGCTCACAGAGCCCCTGTGGCCGTTCCTCCGCCTAGGAGCAGCAGGGACATGTCACCACTTTCGGGTAGCCACACGGAGCCAGGTAGGGAGACTGCCAGCCCCACGCCAACCGGACTTTTAATGAAGATCAGAAATGCTGGTTTCTAGATCTTTCCGGTTGGTAAAGTAACACATCTTTTACTGTAATAAGGACCTGACATTTGTTTGGCTTAAAAATCAGGAGATTTTTAAAATATCTCCTTATTTTCCAGAGCTCTGACTCATGATTTGTGAATGCCTGGGATTGGTCCTACTGGTTGTTACATTAGTGTAACTCCACTGCAGTCAAGGGAGCCGATCCTCACATACACAGGTGTCAGAGACTGGAGAATCAGGCCCAATATCTTTCCAACCAGAAGGACAGGGGGCTCCTGTCCCTTCCCAAGTGAGAGCAGAAAGCCATGGGGCCAGCAGAGAAGAGCTGGCCCAGCCTATCACAGAGCATCAGCTTCTTCTAAGGCTTGGATTTGGAGAGAGCAAAGGGGAACACCTGTTTCCTGGCTTGCAATAGCTGCTGGTAGTCTGAGTTACTATCTTCCCTCCTGCGTTTACTGCCTGGAGAGGGCCAGAACAGGCTTTCAAAAGAATCAGCTGGCAGAAGGAGGGAGAGAGAAATCCAGACCAGATCTTGTCCAGAAGAAGACAGGATCCCCTTGATTATACTCTTGGAGAAAGAAATAGTTCTCCCCACTCTGCCCTAAACCTCTGCGATGAAAACCCTGATAACAACACCTGGGCTGTGCTCATAGCATTCAAGCTCAATTGCACTGGGAACGCTGGAGGGAAGACTCACATACTGCTATGCAGATCATGGCCAGCATTTCGTCTACTTATTTTGTTTTACAAAATAGTGCTGTGATTGCAATTCAGAGTTTAAACATATAAGGCAGGAATGTGCTCAGGAATCCACTGCCTTTGGCTGGAAAGCCTAATTTTGAAATTGAATTTGGAGAGGTTATGACCTTTTGTCTTGATTTACTTGGTCTGGGCCCGAAGCTGGGAAGGGAGTGAGTGTCCCCAAGAGAGGCACAAATGTCATGAGAAGCAGCTCTTCAAAACAGAAGGAACCGATGTCTCTTGGTCTTTTGCTTGTCAGACTCTAGCATCCAAGACTCATCAGTCAGATGCCCCAAAATCATGACTGGCTTAAAAATCATCAGATTTAAAATAAATAATAATAATGATAATGAACAAAAAGAAGTCAGGATGCTCTCTGATTTTTTTATCCATTAGGGAATGCTGCTTGGCCCCAATATATGTGAGATCATCATGATTCAGCCTTAAACATGCCCAGGAACGCAGAAGGCCCTCTTGTCCATCGATCGGAGAGGTCTCTGCTTATCCTCTCCTATCCCCTGGCTTAGCAGCTGCCTCACTCACATTCCCTCTCCATGCTCCCCCACAGTTTGCTCTCCCTGCCGGGATTCACTTGCCCCACATCATCCTACTCTTCATCATTCTCCCTCTCTAACCCCCTCCATCTCCTAATGCCCTCCCCTGCTCCTCTGTATCCCATTTATTTCCTCCTGCTCTCCACAGACACACCTACCAAATCCATGGTCCATTTGGGCCAATTTCACAGTCATAGGATTTTAAAAAATTTAAATGTCATTGTTTCAGCAAGTTAAATCTGAAATTTCACAGTGTTGTAATTGTAGGGGGGCAGACCCAAAAAGGAGTTGTGGGGGGGCGGAGGGTCACAAGGTTGGCGGGGGGGGGGGGTTGAAGTACTGCTACCCTTACTTCTGCTCTGCTGCTGGCAGCGGTGTTGCCTTCAGAGCTGAGCTGCTGGAGAGCGGCGGCTGCTCTGAAGGCAGAACCGCCGTCAGCAGCAGCACAGAAGTAAGAATGGCATGGGTATGGTATTGCCACCCTTACTTCTGTGCTGCTGCCTACAGATCTGGGCCCTCAGATAGCTGCCACCATGGTCTGGCCGCCGAGCTCTGAAGGCAGCAGTGCAGAAGTAAGGGTGGCACGATATGGTATTGCCACCCTTACTTCTGCACTGCTGCTGGCAGGGCACTGCCTTCGGAGCCGGGCGCCTGGCCAACAGCCACTGCTCTCCGGCCGCACAACTCTGAAGGCAGCGCAGAAGTAGGGGTGGCAATACCGCAAAACCCCTTCAACTCCCTTTTGGGTCAGGGCCCCCAATTTGAGAATCTCTGGTCTCCTCTGTGAAATCTGTATAGTATAGGGTAAAAGCACACAAAAGACCAGATTTCATGGGGGAAGACCAGATTTCACAGTCTGTGATGCGTTTTTCATAGCCGTGAATTTGGTAGGGCCCTAACTATGCTTCTTCCCGCACCCCCTCCATCTGATTTCCACTTGCATTTGCCCCCCGAGAAAGTGCAATAGTAAGTTAAGCCTTTGCAGGATCAGAGCCTAAGTATATCTTTACTCTTGTGAGTAGCCCCATTGACTTCAACAGGACTACTCACATGAGTAAAGTGACTTACTTTCTTAAGTCTTTGCAGGGCTGGAATCTTGGCTGGGGTCGAGAGCAATCCTGCCCTAGTATAGCGTGAATGGACTGACCCGGGACCCTTTGCAGCACTGCCATTTAGGATCTTGCAGTAGCATCTGAATTCTCTCCTAGAAGCTACACAGCAACATTTCAGAGACCGACTACTCAGGCAAAGAACCAGAGCCACTAATTCTGACCTAGCCAATAGAATCCAGGAAATCTGCCTTGAGTGTCTATAAACAAGTGAAGTGTGTCATGGCCAGAGGTGAAAGTAAGCGGGTATGGGCCGGTACAGCATACCAGTAAAAAAAGGTGCAGCAGTGTAACGACAAGAAAGTGGAGCATTCAGCACCGGCTTACTTTCACCTCTTTTGGCTGCATAACAAACAGCTTAAACTCAGAGCTAATAAAAGTTTGGAAAGGGAAAACTCACTGTCACATTTGTTTGTTGTTTCTCTCCCTCTCCTCCTCCAGCCAGACTGCGGACGCGGCCAGGCTCTGCGCTTTCCCCCGGCCTGGCACTCAGTAGCGGCTGCAGCGGCTCCCCTTTAGCGTGCAGCAGGGAGCAGGGGGACTGGCTGAGGGAGAAGCCTGCCCAGGATGCCTGCCGCCTGCATAAGAACAGTTTAAACTCAGCTGTTCCCTCGCGGTTCAGCCGCAGAATCAGGAGCTGTTTCTGGCATCCTTGTTAATTTCACTCAGAGTTGTGTGTATGTGTGTGTGTGTGTGTGTGTGTGTGTGTGTGTCCAAGGCAGAGGCAGTTCTTTTCTGCCCCCTGGATGAGGGGATCTCCAACAGTATAACACACAAAAAATACAATCAAAATTGGGAACCATTTCCAAGTTAAAATCTATCCCATTCCCTCCCCAGCAGAGGATCATGGTTGTGATGTCCAAATTGCTTGCAGATCCTCCTTCAAATGTTACTGTTAAACAAACAAACAAAAACCATGGAGAACATGGTGGGAAGATGTGTCATGATGATGTGGGGGTTATTTTGGGCAACGCAATTTTGCTAAAGTAACTAAAGATTTACAGGGAAAGCAAATAGCCTGATAGACAAAACCACAAAGGGATTGGAGCGGAAAACTGAATATTCAGGGAAATTATTGTGCCTCCTTTGAAAGAAATAGTAGCTTTCATTCCACCCTGTTTATATGTTGAATTAAACACCTGAAATGTCCTTAGGACATAGGGGAACGATCTCAGATCTCTTTTAGTTTTGCCAGTGTCCTGCAGAGTGTGGAGGCTGAAATTGACAAAACTTTCTCTAAGTATCTTGTATATTTCATGAAGGCTATTCTAGTCGTCCTTCATTCACCCCTGCCTTCCCCTACTACTAGCCACCCATTGGTGTGCCCCCTGCACCCTTTTATGTGCCTGGAAAGGAGATTAAACAATCCTGGATATCTGACTTGCAAGGAAATAGGGAGGGTCTAGGGAAAGCAGGGCATGGTGCAGCACAGCCCCTTGCCCCCCTGGTCCCCTCCCCCTAGCTGGCTATGGTTTTTGCCTTGGTTACTTACTCCATGGCAGACCCAGCCCAGTGGCACCTGCCGGCTCTCTGCAGACAGCAGCCCACAGGGGCCAGTTATTGGGGTCACTGCTGGTCGGCAGCAAGCTGCAGCTGCATTGTTTGGGACACATTCATACACATACATACTGTATGTATTACTGTCCTTGTGCAAGCAAGTGGCCACCCACTGCAGCGGCCGGGTGCATTCTCCAGGTGCGCAGCCCATGGAGAGGGTGCTGGTGCCCTTTTGAGGGGTGGGGGGACGGGGAGACAGTGTTTCTGCGGCTAACACCTCAGGAACTTCTACTTAATGTCAGGGTCACCGGGGGGGGGGAAGGGGCAATTTGCCCCAGGCCCCGGGCCCCACAGGGGCCCCTGGCCCCGCCTTCCCCCATCCCCCGGCGCCTCAGCGCGTCACATCAGGAGCGGCCCTGGACAGCACTGCAGCGACATGACTCCGGCGGGGCCTGAGCTCCTCCCACTGAGTCAGAGCCGCGTGGTAAGGGGGCGGGGCTGCGAGCTCCGGTCCTGCCGGAACCACACCACTGCAGCGCTGTCCAGGGGCCAGGGCAGCTCCTGGACGCAGCGCACTGAGGCTATGAGAGAAGGGAGAGGCGGCGGTAACCCAGGAGCAGCCCTGGACAGCGCTGCTGGGGGGACAGGGAGCGGGGGGTTGGATCATGGGCGTTCTAGGGGGTCTGTCAGGACTTGGCGGGGGGGTGGATAGGGGTCAGGGCAGTCAGGGGACGGGGGGTTGGTGGGGAGTGGGGTCCCGGGGTGGTGGTTGGGGGGGCGGTGAAGGGACAAGGAGCAGGATAGGTCGGGGATTCTGAGGGGGGCAGTCGGGGGGCAGGAAGTGGGTGGGGGTCAGATAGGGGGCAGGGCCAGGCTGTTTGGGGAGGCACAGCCTTCCCTACCCTAAAGCTCATTCAGCAGTTTGAGGCTTGCAGACAGCTATTTAACACAATGAGCCAAGCTGTTATCTTTTCCCTTAGGGCTACCATCCCTTTCACTTCTCAAATGCCAAATTATAGTCTACATTTAATTTCAGTGCCATAGGGAGATTCATGTCAGGGGAGGGGAGCTTCATTGAAAATTAGCCGCTTTAGATTAACAGTGATAGAGCCAAGAGAGCCATGGGGGAGGGATCACATGAGAAGAACAATATCATACACCACCTACCTCCTTCCCAACCCTACCAAGGGAGACCCCCCCCCTGCATTCCCCAAAGCTCCAGAGGGGTTAATTCAGTGGTTCATAAACTTTTGTACTGGTGACCCCTTTCACATAGCAAACCTCTGAGTGCGACCCTCCCTTATAAATTAAAAACACTTTTTTATATATTTAACACTATTATAAATGCTGGAGGCAAAGCGGGGTTTGAGGTGGAGGCTGACAGCTCGCGACCCCCAGTAATAACCCCGTGACCCCCTGAGGGGTCCCGACCCCCAGTTTGAGAACCCCTGGGTTAATTTAATTTTAGCACCCTGTGTCCATTCACATGCATGGACTATTTTGAGAATTTCAGTTTTCACAACATAGGCTCATCCCAGATTCTGGAACAAGCTCAAATGCTCAGTTCGTGGAGAATGTACATAAGCTGTACTAAAGACAAACCCACAGTAACCAGTTTGTGAGGGACCCCATGGAGCCAGTCTCTAGGAAACAGATAAATTCATGGAAGTTAAGTCCATTAATGGCTATTAGCCAGGATGGGTAAGGAATGGTGTCCTTAGCCTCTGTTTGTCAGAGGGTGGAGATGGACGGCAGGAGAGAGATCACTTGATCATTGCCTGTTAGGTTCACTCCCTCTGGGGCACCTGGCATTGGCCACTGTCGGTAGACAGGACACTGGGCTGGATGGACCTTTGGTCTGACCAGTGGCGCAGCCAGGATCTAAGAGCAGGGGGAGCAAACATAAAAAAGGCGCTCCCCCTTTGAATCCTCCTCCGGCCGCTCCGCGCGCCCCCGCCCTTGGCTGGCTCCTCCGGCCGCGCCGCCCCCCCCATTGGCTGCCAGCCACGCTGTGCGGGCCGCCTTGCTGCAGGGAGCGCGGCTCGGCCGCCTGGGGACGGCTCCCCCAGGCAGGGTGGCAGGGGGTTCCACGGCAGGCCGGGGCCAGCAGGGCTCACTCGCAGAGGTGCCGGGGCTCGCCCTGAGCGGGGCTGTTCTCCCGTCCCCTGGGCAGGCTGGGAGTCCGGCGCCGAGCCCGCGGTAACGCTCCCTCCCGCTGGCGCCCGGCGCCATGGCCACACGTCCCCCCAAACTTTACCTCGGGCCGGGCACAGAGGCGCAGCTGGCTCCCAGCCCGCCGCCCGCGCCCTGAGTCCCACGGCCCCGCCGCGCCTGGGCGGGAGCTGGCGGCCACTCTCCGCTCCCCTTCCCATGTAGCGGCCAGCATGGACGGGCCCCTGAACCTCTCCACCACCCCGTGGGCAGCAGCGGCCAAGCGGAGCGGTGGCGGCCCCCCGGCGGCCCTGCCCGGCCAGGCCCCGCTGTCGGTTTTCGGCATGCTGCTGCTCACCCTGCTGGTCACCATCCTGTGGGTGCGCGCCTTCCACCGCGTGCCCCACAACCTGGTGGCCTCCATGGCCGTCTAGTGCTGCGCCCCCCCCCCGCTCCTCCAGCCGTGGCTGCGCTGTGCGGGCCGCCCTGCTGCGCTGGTGCGCCCCCCCCTCCAGCCACGGCTGCTGGCTGCGCTGCGGGCCGCCCTGTTGTGCCCCCCCTTCTCCCGCTCCCGAAACCGAGTGCCCCCTCCCCTCTTTCCTCCTCCGCTCCGCCCCCTCCCCCGTCGCGGGTGCGCTGAGCCGAGCCGTTCTCAGCGGTGCGGTCGGCAGCACTGAGTCTGAGCCCAGCCAAAACAGAGCCTTTCCCTCCCAAGGCTGCTGCCAAGGCGCTCAGCCTCCTCCCCCCTCGCCACTTCTCCCCCCGGCCGCCGGCTCCCCTATCGCTGGGCAGCATGTGCCCAGCCCAGGCCCGCTGCCGCGCATGCTCCCCCCAGCCTCCCACTGCCGCGCGCCCCGGCCCGGCCCGAATGCTCCGGACCCGAACGGGCCCAACAGCGCAGGCACGTGCAGCCCGTCCCCGCTCTTTACCTGGCCGCTTGGCGTGCTCCTCCGGATGTGCTGGCCGCCCCCCCATGGCTCCTCCGGCCGTGCTGCCCTTCAGAGAGGAGCAGGCCCCGCCCGCTGGCGCCATATAAGGTAACCCCTAAGGCGCCGCTTTTGAAAAATGTGATTAGGGGAAGCAGTTGCTTCCCCTGCATCCCACTAGCTACGCTACTGGGTCTGACCCAGTTTGGCCATTCTTATGTTCTTATGTTCTAACCTAAATGAACCCAAAGTTATGGAGACAGATATGAGTCAAGGAAACCAGCAGAGTATCAGAAACCTAGAAAAATCTCTGGCTGGATGGGCTCAGGCGTTTGGTCACAAGCTGAGGTGGTTCAAAAGTTTTGGATTTTTTTTAAGCAGAATTTTTTTATTGTTTCTTTAAACAATCAAACACAGCAAGCAGCAAATATTTGGCCACACACTTCTGAAACCCCAAACCATGTTCAGGTTTTGGCAGACTAATTTCAGCTTTTCAATTAAAAAAACCACAACAAATTTTGAAGGAAAGCAGACATTGTTCGTGATTTTTTCTGCTTTTTAAAAACCCCTAGTTTTTGATCCAAAAAAAGTTTTGACAGAAAATATTTGTCCAACCCTTTTAATGAGCTTTAGTGCCTTTTAGCACTAGCTGATGCTGAGAACCAGTGATACCTTGTAAAGGTGACTTGAAAATAAGTTTTCTCACAACTGGGTTTGTGCCGAGATGTGGAAAGTTTTAAAATGTTTATTTTTCCCAGGGCCACTGGGGGGGGGGAGGGGGCAAATGGGGCAATTTGCCCCGGGGCCGCAAGGGCCCCCACGAGAATATAGTAGTCTATAGTATTGCAACTTTTTTTTATGGAAGGGGCCCCCAAAATTGCTTTGCCCCAGGCCCCCTGAATCCTCTGGGCGGCCCTGCTTAATGTGTGCTGCTTAATGGCATCCTGCCCCAGGGGTCTGTTGGTCCGACTCCTACACTGACCAGGGGGGCTAGGGGCTTGGAAATGGTTCCTGATTTTGATTGTATTTTTTGTGTATTATACTATTGGAGATCCCCTCATCCAGGGGGCAGAAAAGAACTGCCCCTGCCTCGGTCACACACACACCCCAACAACTGTGAGTGAAATTAACAAGGATGCCAGAAATGGCCCCTAATCCCGGGGGCTGGACCGCGGAGGGAACAGCTGAGTTTAAACTGTTCTTATGCAGGCGGCAGGTGTCCTGGGCAGGCTTCTCCCTCAGCCAGTCCCCCTGCTCCCTGCTGCACGCTAGAGGGGAGCCGCTGCAGCCCCTGCTGAGTGCGTGGTGGTGGTGGTGGGGGGAGTGCGGAGCCTAGCCGCGTCCGCAGCCTGCCTGGAGGAGGAGGGAGGACAAGGAGAAAAATGTGACAGTGAGTTTTAACTTTTTCAGGCTTATTCCAATATTAAAGTTTTATTACAGACAGTATTGGTAGTAGTAGCAGCTTTATTTTCTATATCTAAGTCATGCAATGGGAGAGATCCATGAAGTATGTAGGAGAGATGGGTTGCTTGCGATTGGACCGTACCAGTATGAAATGTAAATTACTTTCACCCCTGGTCATGGCTACTGAAACATGGTCATGTGCATGAGCGAGGAGTGCCAGTTCAGTACACAGAGAAGCACCATGAAGAGCACTCTCATTAGGTGCCTTACATTTTTCATTAAATCTTAGTAAATGCTCTAGACTTTAATCAATTAGAGCAGTGACATTTCTACTTCTGATTACAAACACAATTCACAACAACTACCTTTGGACTGGACAACTGCAGGCTGCACTTCACAATCTTCTGTTCTCATGTGACTTATATTGGTGTGATGATTCAATCATGTTAAATTATGAGTTCACTATGGTTTCTGATTCTCCAAATGTAGGGCACAGCGAGGAAGATAGTCCCATCATGTAACCCGGTTTGCTTTACATCTTTTGTGCCTACAGAATATATCCTCTTAGCTGAAATAAAGTAGTCATAGCTGAAAGAGGGTTCTCACTAAAATTAGCACTGGATTTTTCACACTACTAATTATTTTAAAAAACAAATAGGTATTACAGGCCTTGTTGGTGGTGATGGAGAGTGGCTAGTTATAGCTCTAGTGATGTCATTCACTCTGGAAGAGAAACCAGGCAGCCTATATCTCAGCTTTCTCTTTTTATGGAGCTATTTGTCTACGTTGTGTAAAAATAGAAGTAGCAGATGAAAAAAAAATTACTTTAATAGGCTATCTATCTCATCTCCCTGCCAAAGCAAACCATTTTCTAGTATGCTGTGGAGTCTAGCTTTAAATATCTCAGGAAAAGGTCCTTCCACCACACCCTTTGGGAGACTGTTTCACAGGCTAATATTCATTTAGATCACAGCATTGTCTAGAGACCCCTGCCAACATTTAGGCCCCATTGTGGTAATCACTGTACAAACACACAGGAAGAAACTATCCCTGCCACAAAGAATTTACAGTCCCTCCAGACAAAGGGTGGAGCGGAAGCAGAGAGAGAATGGGACTTGCCCAGTAACAGAACTGGAAACAGAACCAAGGTCTCCAAAGTCCCCAGTCTATTCAACCATGCTTCTGCTCTGTACTGTTAGGATTCAATATACAGTAGGATTTTTCCCTAAGAGTCTGCCTAAATTATCTTGTCTCCTAGTTCTATCCTTTGTCTCCTGAGCCAACGTATTGCTGTTTAAACGCTTCAAAACGTGAAATTACTATGTCCGCATTTTAGCTCTGGCTTGGCCAATATACATCTTAATGTCTTAATGTGATGAAAATTTTTAAAAAGGGCTCCAGAGGTGACCCTGGCAACTACAGGCCGTAAGCCTCACTTCAATACCGGGCAAACTGGTTGAAACCAGGGCCGGCCCACAACATTTTGGCACCTGAGGTGGGGAGCTTAAATGACGCCCCCATGCCCCGTCGCTTGGGCCAAAACTTTGAAAGGTCTCAGTTCTGCCTTCTTCCTGTTCTACTCCTCTCATGGCTCTGCTCTGCTACTTACCCCAATAAAGGAGAACTAACAACTTAAAATGCCTTGTTCAAAAATGTTAAGTAATATTTAACATTCAAACACCTGAACAGCAAATGTAACTGTTCTTGTCTGCATAGTAAACACCGGCTTTTTTATCTGTTTGAATAATCAAAGTGCTGCTTTCCGTGCCTTCTTGGCTGCAAAGATTTGAACTGCTTCCTGAAGGTCCACAGTCTGGGCCAGCTCATGCTCTGTTGAGATGGTTGCAAGGCCGACCAGCCTCTCCTGTGTCATTGTGGAGCGTAGATGTGTTTTTATTAACTTCAGCTTGGAGAAGCTGCGTTCTCCACTGGCAACTGTTACAGGAAGTGTTAGAAGTATGCACAGAGCAACAAAAGCATTTGGAAAGAGGGTGGTCATCTTTTTTGTACACATATATTCCAGAACAGCCTTTGGAGTTGATCCTGCTGAAATGTATCTTGAAAGGGCTTTCAGTTCATCACCTAAATCACTCGCATCAATACTGCGCATGTCATCATGTGTCAACACTGTCTCTAGTGCCCTGCATTGCTGGTGTAGGTCTTCCTCAGGCATAGTGAGGCGTTTTGGAATATCATACAACATCCCAAATATATTGCTGTGTTCCCTGAGCTGCATGAAACGTTCTTCAACTGACTGTATTGGACAATCTAGCACCTGGTTAAATAATTCAACTTTGAATTGTTGTTTGGGGTCTTTTATGGGATTATCCTGTGCCTCGTAATCAAAATGTCTTCTTTTTCGGTGACTCTTGTATTCTTGAATGGGTGGGAAAATAGCTTCAGTGTGAAGTTCCTCTGCCAACTTTTGTGCACTCTTCAGAACGTTTTGAAATCCCTCATCTGACCGGTAAGACTGTAGATATAACTTTGCTTTGTCCAGTTGTTCCATTGCTCCAGATATATCAAGGTCAACACCTTGGAGTCTCTTGCTTACAACATTTATTTCAAACAGTATGTCATGCCACAACACTAAGCCACACAGAAATTTGAAGTTATGTATGTTTCTGGTGATTCCATTTCCCTCTGCCACTGTTCTCCCATGAACAGTTCCTGTCATAGCATTATCCTCCATAATGGCAACATCTATCTTCCCAATTTGGTGTTGATAGGCTTTATCGCCTCCACTCGACTTTCCCATCGCGTGGCACTCAGTGGTTTCAGTGTCAGAGAGGATGTTCCCAGATGTTGCTTCAAAATTTGCCATCGATGAGTTGATGGAGTGAAAAATACATAGATGCTTTGAATTACATTAAAAAATTCAGCAGCCTCACTAGAAAGCTGATGCTGCATCACTGGCCACCAAGTTCAATCAATGAGAACTGCTTGGGACAAAAAAAGCTTGAGGATTTAACACTCAGATCCATGTCTGCACTCCTCTGTTCTTTCCTCTCATGTTGGCACCATTATCGTAGCCCTGACCTCTCATGTCAGCTATCGCAATTCCTGTATCTTCCAGCTTTTTAAGAAGCACAGTTGTCATATCAGCTCCTGTAGTATCATCAATGTCAATAAATTCTAGAAAATGCTCTCTGACAGTCACCATTGCAGGGACATTTTCATTAGGTTCTGTTGTTGTTACAAAACGCACCATTAAAGTCATTTGTTCCGTATGGCTGATGTCAGGTGTGCAGTCCAGAATAACACAGTAATATCTTACTGACTTCAGATCTGCCACAATCTTATGTTTGACTTTTGTTGTCAGTAACTGTATGATCTCATTTTGAATTGTTTTTCCAAGGTAGTGATATGTGTAAATTTCTTGGGTGGTGATTCTTCTTAGATTCTCCTGGAATACAGCATCAAACTCAGCCATCAGCTCCACAATTTTAAGGAAGTTTCCATTGTTTGGCACATACAGCTGATCTGAAGTGCCACGCAGTGCTAAGTTTTGGGTAGCAAGCATTCTCACAATGGCAATGAGCCTTTTCAGAACATTTTGCCCGTAAAGAGACTCTGATGCAATCTTCTCTTGATGCTGATCATCTATGGTGGCCTTTAACCTTAGTCTCATCCACTTTGTCACCATTGGGGATTTCATGCCAGTAATGTGTTGGATGGAAACTTCTATTTTCATTGTCTTTGGGGAACAGGAAGTTTTTCACTTGCTGTGGCCCATGCGGTACAAGGAAGTCCCTCAGGCTACTGCTCAAGTGGGTCCACAGTCCTGGATCATCTAGACTCAAGGAACTAAACTCAGCAGCAGCTGATTCTTGCGCCTCCACCACACTCTTCTCTGATCTACACTTTTCTTCAGGAATGCGCATGGTTACACCCATTTGAGATGGAGATATGGATGCTGCAGTAGCTGCCAGGTCACCTGCACTCTGACTAACTGGAAGATCAGGCATCTCCTCACCACTCACATCCTCACTGGGGCCGGAAGGCTCACCGTGAACATTTGTGTCTATGTATCTCAGGAGAGCTCCTTCCTGCTTAGATAGAAAAGCTTCCTTTGCTTTCTTTCTTTTTCTGAATGCTGCCCCAGAGGGGCGTTTTCTTCTTTCACTCATGACTGCTGTTCTGTGCCAGCTAGAGTGGCTCTCAACACGCAATTGAAGGGGACAAATAAGCAGGCTGGTAGCAGGGCCTGAGTGAGGGAAGATCTCAGCGTCTTAAGGGCCTAACTGGCTCCTACTACTTCAGTTGACTCCCTGTTCTCCTCAAGTGGGTTCAGGGAAGCATCAGCAAACAGGAAGCTCCCTGAGAAGCTGGTGTGAATCAGTCCAGGCTCCTGGGGGTGCTGGAGAGGTACATCAGAGGCTCCTCCTCCTCTCTCTCCCTGCAGCTCCTGATGCTTTCTGTTATTCCCTCTCACCTTTTCTCCTGCCTGCCTGTTATGTCTCTTGTGCCCTCCTTCCTCCAGCACAGCACTCCACCATCTCTGTGCATCTAGAGCAGAGAGAATACATATGCACCAGCAGCAGACACAATTTTCTACACTCTGGGTCCTAGTGGTGCCCCCCCCCCCACAGTCTGGCACCTGAGGCGGCTGCCTCAGTTCGCCTTGTGGTAAGGCCAGCCCTGGTTGAAACTATCGCAAAGAACAAAATTGTCAGACACATAGATGAACATAATTTGTTGGGAAATAGTCAACATGGTTTTTGTAAAGGGAAATCACGCCTCACCAATCTACTAGAATTCTTTGAGGGGGTCAACAAGCATGCGGACAAAGGAGATCCAGTGGATATAGTTTATTTAGATTTTCAGAAAGCCTTTGACAAGGTCCCTCACCAAAGGCTCTTAAGCAAAATAAGCAGTCATGGGATAAGAGGGAAGGTTCTCTCATGGATTGGTAACTGGTTAAAAGATAGGAAACAAAGGGTAGGACTAAATGGTCAGTTTTCAGAATGGAGAGAGGTAAATAGTGGTGTCCCCCAGGGATCTGTACTGGGCCCAGTCCTTTTTAACATATTCATAAACAATCTGGAAAAAGGGGTAAACAGTGAGGTGGCAAAATTTGAAGATGATACAAAACTACTCAAGATAGTTAAGTCCCAGACAGACTGCGAAGAGCTACAAAAGGATCTGACAGAACTGGGTGACTGGGCAACAAAATGGCAGATGAAATTTAATGTTGATAAATGCAAAGTAATGCACATTGGCAAACATAATCCTAACTATACATATACAATGACAGGGTCTAAATTCGCTGTTACCACTCAAGAAAGATCTTGGAGTCATTGTGGATAGTTCTCTGAAATCATCCACTCAATGTGCAGCGGCAGTCAAAAAAGCTAACAGAATGTTGGGAATCAGCAAGAAAGGGATAGATAACAAGACAGAAAATATCATATTGTCTCTATATAAATCCATGGTACACCCACACCTTGAATACTGCGTGCAGATGTGGTTGCCCCATCTCAAAAAAGATATATTGGATTTGGAAAAGGTTCAGAAAAGGGCAACAAAAATGATTAAGGGTATAGAACAGCTTCCGTATGAGGAGAGATTAATAAGACTGGGACTTTTCAGCTTGGAAAAGAGGCAACTAAGGGGGGATATGATAAAGGTCTATAAAATCATGAGTGGTATAGAGAAAGTAAATAAGGAAGTGTTATTTATTCCTTCTCATAATACAAGAACGAAGTGCCACCAAATGAAATTAATAGGTAGCAGGTTTAAAACAAACATAAGAAAGTATTTTTTCACGCAAAGCACTGTTAACCTCTGGAACTCCTTGCCAGAGGGTGTTGTGAAGTCCAATACTATAACGGGGTTCAAAAGGGAGCTAGATAGATTCATGGAAGATAGGTACATCAATGGCTATTAGCCAGGATGGGCAGGAATGGTGTCCCTAGCCTCTGTTTGCCAGAAGCTGGGATTGGGTGACAGGGCATGGATCACTTGATGATAACCTGTCTGTTCATTCCCTTTGGGGCACCTGCCATTGGCCACTGTCAGAGGACAGGATACTAGGCTTGATGGACCTTTGGTCTGACCCAGTATGGCCGTTCTTACGTTCTTAATTTTTCTTCAGCAACTACCCCTACTACCTGCTACCCTGTCCCTCTCTCCAGCTCACTCCGACGGCTGGAGAGGGGGACAGGATGACATGTAGTTATTTCTTAGCAGCGTTTATTGTTTGAACCTTCATCCCTCCCCACCGCCAATTGTTAAATTTAGACAGAGACTGTAAGAATGTTATCTGCAACATTGGCTCAAGGTCTGACTAAATCCAGAGTTTGAAACTACTGCCAGTATTAACATCACTTAAAGCCAGATGAAAGCAAAGACAAAAATCTCAGGAGAGCAGCATCCTACAGAAAGTGCAGCTGGCAGAGGTAAAATCCACATGCAAATCTCCTGTATACTGTAGGTACACACAGATATAGAGGGTCAAATCCTACCCTCATTCACCTGCAGCTGAAGTCAATGGGGCTGCAGGCATGTAGCTGAGTGCAGAATTCATCCTCTGGACTAAATCCATCCTTGATATAACTCAAATGCTGCCAGTGGAGTTATATCAGAGATGAATTTGGGTCAATGGACCTGATTATCTACTGCCTTATACCCCTTGTGGAATTGTTTCACACCTGTCTGTGAAGGAGTGTGGGTCTCAAACCCAGGTCTGTGGTCCCCAGGCAGTCCTCAGACAGCTGCCATCACCTGGCAGCTCCATATACCAGCAGGAAGTGTGGGCTGGTGGACCCTAGCTCACCAGAGGCACCACTCATGAAGCACCTGATTGGAAGAGACATCCAGCCTCTCCGACTGGCTCAGATTTGCTATTTAAGCCAGAAGGAGGCACAAGAAGTTGTCTGAGGTGAATTCCTAGCTGGCTGCTACATTGGACCTGCTTTCTTGCCTGACTCCTGAGTGCTGTCTTATTCCTGATTCCTGCCTTGTTCCAGATCCCACCTTCTATGCCCCACCCGTGGCTACTGACTCCAGCTCCGACCCTTGGCTTGACTCCTGACTGACCCCCAGCTCCAGTTCCTGGCTCCCAACTCTTGCTCTGACCACCACTGCTCTGACTATGGAGTCTGACCACCTGCATCCCTGTTCATGACACTCCAAGGTGAGCCTCAAGTGGGGATAAAACACTACCACTTTCATTTGTGTGTGTGTAAATGACTCACTGAGGTGCAAGTGAGTGTAGAACCAGCCCCAGAAAGTTGCAAGAGACCATTCAAGGTGAAGTGGGCAGTTAACACCTCTGAAGCTGTACAATAAAGAAGGTTTAGTGGACTGCAGATTGCTGTAATGAGCCATAAATCCAGTGCCTTTATTGATTCCAAGATTTTTAGTATCTAGCAAAGTTATTAATTTAAGTTTCCAGGCTCGTCTTTTTAAGGTGTTATGCTGGTTTCCTTTGAGAATGAGGACTGAGAGGTCAGATATAGAGTGAAAGCTTTGTGAAAAGCGTACTTTCCAAGGGACGGAACTTCTGCCCCACCAAAGAACCTGATACCGTACTAACATGTGGAGAACTAGAAATTTTTCACCGACTCCAGTCAAAGAATTCTTTCACAACAATGACGACCCCACCCACAATTACCAGGTCCACATCGACAGTGATAAGAAAAAAGAATCATCTGTTTGGACACCCCACAATGGATGAAACCACACACTTGATTATTACATTGATTGCTTCAGGAAAAATAATAGACTGTGAAATCCTTAACAAACATCACATCCACCACAATCACTCCACTGCCTAGAGGACAGCTATACAGTCACTGAAATCCAACCTCCACATAGTGATGAAAAAGAGCAGACAAAGGGGGCACCATCATAGTCTTCAACTTTGACTACATCAGTGAGGCCGGCCAACAACTCTCAGACACCACCTACTGTAAAAAAGTCAAAGAAGACCCCACACCACAATACACCCAGGAATAACAGGATATAATCAAATCCTTCCCAAATCACTCCAAGAGAAACTCTACAATCTCATCTCCCATGAACCCACCTCATGGACCTTCTACATGCATCTCAAGATACACAAACAAGGGATCCCAGGCAGAATGTCACTTCCTTATACACCAACATCCCTCACAATGACAGCATAGCTGCCTGCCTCAAATATTTACAAGACTATGGGCAACCATCAGATATCCACCTCAAACACATCACCAACTCATCCGTTTCATCCTCACCCATAACAATTTTACATTCAACAACAAACACTTTGTCCAAACCATGGGAACAGCCAAGGGTACCAGGAAGGCTCCCCTCTATGCCGACCTCTTCATGAACCACCTTGAGGAAGAATTTCTGGACAAATGCACCATGAAACCAATTACATACCTGAGATACACCAAGGATATTTTCATACTTTGGACAGCCGACCTAAACTACGTCACAGATTTCCACCACAACTTCAACCGCCACCACCGACCCATCAAACTCTCATTGGAACATTCTCACACCAACATCAATTTCCTGGACACCATGATCAGCTTCAACAATGGAACTTTTAGACAACTATGTACAAGAAACTCACAGATTGCCACACTTACCTTCACAGATCCAGTAACCACCCCAAACAAACCAAGAAATCTGTTCTCTACAGCCATACACCCAGATACCACAGAATATGCTCTGAGGAGAAAGTCCTTCATCAAACAAAGATATTCCACCAGAAAAGTAGATCGCACATACAAATACCCCAAGAGAAACCTGCTTCAATACAGGAAGCTCCCTCCCACCCCCACCAATCGCACAACCACCCCACACTGGAACCCACATTGAGTATCTTTAAACAATTACAATTCATACTTGATCGGAACCATGTCCTGAAAGAAATCTTTCCCAAACCTCCTCTTCTGGCCTTCAAATAACCCCTCATAACATCACCAAGCTAATCTTCCCTGCAGACCAAGACTCACCAGCTCAAAGAGACACCAGACCCTGCCAGAACAACAGATGCAAAACCTGCAGACATATCTCCACTGCTACAATGATCAATACACCACCACAACACACCTTTCAAGATCCATGGGTCCTACACATGCCCATCACCACATGTGGTGTACCTCATCCACTTCATCAAATGCCCCAACAACAAATATGTGAATGAAACCAGACAATCACTATGGTTTCAAATGAATTCACACATAAAAATAATAAAAGACAACAATACCATATCACCCACTGGCAAACACTTTTCACAAAACTATCAGTCCATATCTGACCTCTTAGTCCTCATCCTCAAAACCTGCACAACGCCTCCAGAAGACAAGCCTGGCAGATTGAATTCATAACTGTGTTAGGCACTAAAAATCATCAGTGTCTCAACAGAGACACTGGATTTATGGCTCATTACAACAATCTATAACCCACTAACCCTTCTTTGTCTTATGACTGCAGACGTGTTAATGGGCCACTTCACCTTGAATGGTCTCTTGCAAGATAGAACTCCTTACGCTTAATTTGTTCCACCTTGTATTTAGCTGTGACACTCTGAGTACCTTTCCCAGACCTGAAGAAGAGCTCTCTGTAAGCTTGAAAGCTTGTGTCTTTCACTGACCAAAGTTGGTCCAATAAAAGATATTAGTTCACCCACATTGTGTCTCGAATATCCTGTGACCAACATGGCTACAACACTGCAAACTTATATATAAGTGGACTCTCAACCTAAAGGAAGTGGAAATCATTTGCCACATGCCCCGAATGCATGAGGAGATTAGCTGCTCTCCAGCCAAGCTTCCAGGGCTCTAAGTAGCATCAGCTAAAATTAAATCTAGGAACAAAAGCAGGAAGCTGGGAATTCTCTACTTTCATGATGGGTTTTGATTTTATTCTGCACCCAAACACTCACAAAAATCTGTATCTAAAAATAACCTTTCCATTTTATTTCACAAGCTGTCAAGAAGCCGTTTTCACTTAGAAATGACTTTATATGGAGAAGCAGTCTTTTGTAAACAGCATCTGCCAGTTTTGTTTTCAACACCCTCAACTTGCTCTTTCCAGAGCAAGGCTAAAAAAGGGAAATGGTCAACTTGAAATCTAGGCAGTTTAAAAAAAGGACTCAAAATAGTCAAACTGTGCTCAGCCCCTCCCCGAGCTCCACACACCATTCGCACGGAGAGAGGGGGTGCAGAGGAGTGAGCAGCGGGTGGGAGGGAGGGGCGGAGAGGCGTGAGTAGGGGACGAAGCGGGGAGAGGGCAGAGGAGCGAGCGGCAGGCAGGGCCTCGGGGTGGAGCATGGGTGGAGTGGAGCGGGGGACAGGGCCACAGTCCGGGTGCCGGGGCCCACAAAAGATTAATCCAGCCCTCCTCAGGGTGTGTTCTTAACTTGGGTTCTATAGTAGTGAACACACAGCAATCTGGGGTTTAACTTGGGTTAGCAGAGTGAGTTAAAACCTACAGGGCCGTTTGGAGTTGAACTTGTGCTGCTAACCTAAATTCAAAACCAAATAGCCCAGTCTTCACTGTTATTTTAATGTGGCCTAGCTAACCTGAGCTAAGAACACACTTTTTTTTTTTTGCAGTGTAGACTAGGGTTACCATATTCAAACATTTAAAAAAGAGGACACTCCACGGGGCCCCGGTCCTGCCCCCGGCCCCGCTCCAACTCTGCCCCTTCTCCACCCCCATTCCAACCCCTTCCCCAAAGTCCCTGCCCCAACTCTGCCCCCTCCTCTGAACACCCCGCATTCCCCCTCCTCCCTCCCGCTCTGATCTTGGTTGGGGGTTGCTAAGTGCTTCCCTGCTCCCCACTCGCCCTGCAGCCCCTGCACCCCCCCGCCCCTGCAGCCTCTGTGCCCCCTGCGCTCCCCCTGCCCCTGCAGCCTCTATGCCTCATAGACTCATAGACTTTAAGGTCAGAAGGGACCAATATGGTCATCTAGTCTGACCTCCTGCATGATGCAGGCCACAAAAGCTGACCCACCCACTTTTCCTTAACTCAGCTGTTGAAGTCTCCAGATCATGATTTAAAGACTTCAAGTCGCAGAGAATCCTCCAGCTTGCGACCGCTGCCCCATGCTGCGGAGGAAGGCGAAAAACCTCCAGGGACTCTGCCAATCTACCCTGGAGGAAAATTCCTTCCCGACCCCAAATATGGCGATCAGTAGAACCCCGAGCATACAGGCAAGATTCTCCAGCCGGACCCTTATTTTACCAGCGATGGCACGTTATTGCCTAATTGACTAAAATCCCGTTATACCATTCCCTCCATAAACTTATCTAGCCTAATCTTGAAGCCAGAGAGGTCTTTTGCCCCCACCGTTTCCCTCGGAAGGCTGTTCCAAAATTTCACCCCTCTGATGGTTAGAAACCTTCGTCTAATTTCAAGCCTAAACTTCCCCACGGCCAGTTTATATCCATTTGTTCTCGTGTCCACATTAGTACTGAGCTGAAATAATTCCTCTCCCTCCCTGGTATTTGTCCCTCTGATATATTTAAAGAGAGCAATCATATCCCCCCTCAGCCTTCTTTTGGTTAGGCTAAACAAACCGAGCTCCTCAAGTGTCCTTTCATACGAAAGGTTTTCCATTCCTCGGATCATCCTAGTGGCCCTTCTCTGTACCCGTTCCAGTTTGAGTTCATCCTTTTTAAACATAGGAGACCAGAACTGCACACAGTACTCCAAATGAGGTCTCACCAGCGCCTTGTATAACGGAAGCAGCACCTCCCTGTCCCTACTAGAAATACCCCTGCCTGCCCTGCTCCTCCTCGCCCTGCAGCCCCTGCACCCCCCGCCCCTGCAGCCTCTGTGCCCCCTGCTCCCCACTCGCCCTGCAGCCCCTGTACCTCCCCACCCCTGCAGCCTCTATGCCCCTGCCTGCCCTGCTCCTCCTCGCCCTGCAGCCTCTGCACCCCCCCGCCTGCCCTGCTCCCTCGCTCCCCCGGCAGAGGGAGAGCTGCGGGCTCCACGTGGACCCAAACACTGTTCCACGCTGCTCTGCGGGGGAGGAGGGAGCGGGGGAAGGGGAGGGACTCTGGCTGCTAGAGGCCCCAGTGGCTGCGAGCAGCTTTCAATCAGGCCCAGCCGTCCAATCAGCCGCGCTGCACTCTGCATGAGGGGAAGGGAGAAATCCCGGACATTTCTACTTTATTAGAAATCCCCCCGGACGGCCATTTAAAGCTGAAAAAGCCGGACATGTCCGGGAAACCCGGACGGATGATAACCCTAGTGTAGACATACCCTGAGACACAGTTTGGTTCCTGCCTGGCTCACCCCTTACTCAGCTGGACTGGACGCTTACAATCCAGCCTTACAGTGGGCAGAGAGAGTCTGGCTGTACTGATTGATCTAAAATGCACAGGATAACTACGTTGAACACAGGTTCTGTCTCTAATCTTGGTGGGTTCTAGACATAGGCACCAACTCGGTGGGTGCTCTAGCCCTGGAGCACCCACAGAAAAAAAATAGTGGGTGCTCAGCGATCAGCTCCTCCCTCTCCCCCTCCCCCTCCAGTGCCTTCCATCCGCCGGTGATTAGCTGTTCAGTGGCATGCAGGAGGCCCTGGGGAGAGGGGTAGGAGCGGGAGCTGAAAGAAGCAGGGGGAGGGGGCAGGAGGAGGTGGAGTGGGGGTGGCGTCTGGGGTGGGGGGTCAAGCATCTCCTGGGAACTCAGAAAGTTCTGCCTGCCTCTGGTTCTAGACACCTGAGGTGTTACCAGCAATGATATCAGGCAAGAAATTCAGACAAAGGAGTGCTTTTTAAGCTGACACATCCCTTTTAAAGCTTCCAAGAGCTGAACACTCATCTCCACGTGTTGTTCTGTCTTCTTTGTTCTGCATGTTGAGCTGCCCAGGTTCCAGGACACAGTGACAGGCCTCCCAAGAGAAGGGAGGGGCTGCCTGGATGGGGACAGGCAGGACCCTCCCCAGCAGGGATTTCACACATGTAGAGGGAAGTTGAGGGAAAGGGTGGGGTGCCCAGGATCCTGCGCTGAAAGTAAAATGACTTTTCCATGATGGACATTAAACCCCTTTTGCCTTCTCCATCCCGTGTCTCTTCATCCTTCCATCTCCTCTCGCCAACCCCCCAGTCATCAGTCCCTAGTCAGGAAAGCACTTAAGTGAGTGCTTGAAGTTAACCAGGTGCTCAAGTGCCTTGCTGAACAGAGATGGAGTTAAGCAGGCCTCGGAGGGGGGGGGGGAGAGGCGGCATGGCCCCTACCAAAAAGTGGGAGGGCCATGGCCCCCTGGCCTCTCCTATTCCGGAGCCCCTGCCCCCCTCTGCCTGAGGCAGAAAAGGGATCTGAACAGGGCTCTACCACCTTTCAGGTGAGTGCTCTAGCCACTGACCTGCAGGACACTGATGTGGGGCTCTGTGACAGAGTGCAGGGAGTGAGTACCTATTGAAGTTCTGGGGTCACAGGGTCAAAAGCAAGGATCCAGAAGGGGGCACCAAGCAGTGAGCCCTGGACAGTGCCCACTGCTCCTCTAAGGTGTCTAGGGAGCCAGCAGACATGGCCCAAAGGAAATCTGCTCAGATGCACGATGGATGGGAGGAAGGGAAATAGGCCCCACAGTCGCAGAGCACCTCCTCATCCAGCATCCTCCTCCTGGCGTTATAGATGGCCTCTTTGGCCAGCGCCAGGAGGAGGTCAACGATGAGGTCTTGTGACTTCATGGGGCCACGGACACGGTGTGTGTAGATCAGGAGATGTGGAGAAAAGTGCAGCCAGAACTGAAGGAGAAGGTTCTGGAGGAACCGGAAAAGGGGCTGCAACCTGGTGCACTCAGTGTAAAGGTGTGCCATGGTTTCCCTCAGACTGCAAAAAGGACAAGTGTTGGGGAGGGGGGTGAATCGCACCAATGCAGGGAGTGAGTACCTATTGAAGTCTGGGAGGCTGTGCCTACCCGCATCTCCAGCCTAAGGGGAGGAGTCCTGGACTCGGGATTCAAATAATGATGGGGGACAACTAATGAAGCAGGGAGTGCGTAGGTGAGTCTGCACTCTGATGACTTCGAGGCTAATTAGTGCCACAGGGGAAGCTGATTGGGGGTAACAATCTAATCAGGATGGTAGGCTGGGTGGGGTATCTTAATTGGCCCAGGACTGATAAAAGAGGCAGCAGAGAGGAAGCCTCAAGTCCCCCTCCCTGAGGTCAGGGAGAAGGAAGGGGAGGAGAAGTGTGGTAGGAAGGAGTCTAGGGGTGAGAACAGTAAGGTGTTGGAGATGCACTCCTTAACTGCTCACTACTGGGCCCTGGATTGGAATCTGGAGTAGAGGGCAGGCCTGGGTTCCCCTGCCAGCCACTGAGGGGGGCACTATGTGGCAGTGAATGGGAAGACTACCTAGGCCTGGTGACGAAAGACTATGGGACCCTGGAAGGGGGAAACGCGGAGTGACCTGGCCAGAGGGCTGAATCATGAAGAGCAGCAGCAGCTCATGGAGCGAGAGAGGGGCTGCAGATTGGGAGAGAGAGATGGAGTGAAAGAGTGCAACCATGGGAAGGGACAGCAACCTAGCGAGCTATTCCCCAGAGCAGTGGTTCTCAAACTTTTTTTTTCCACAGAACACTTGAAAATTGCTGAGGGTCTCGGCAGACCACGTCATGATCTTTCCAAATGTTGTTTGTACCATTAGCTAACTATTGTAAAGTGCTTTGGATAAAAGCGCTATATAAAAAAACCTTAATGATAATTAACTTTTTTTTTGTTCTACAAATAAAAGCACACAATTCATATTTTAATATCAGTAGTCTTACCTTTCTAATGTGATGGATGTGCCCTCTCTCCCCTGCCGCAGCAGCCCCCGAGCTGGGGCTGGGAAGGAGGGGGATCTCTCCCCGGCAGCCACAGTCCTGGAGCTGGGGAAAGTCGCCTCTTTCTCTGGCTGCCGCAGCCCTGCATGTCCCAAATTCCCCCCACTCCCTCTTCTCATCCCACTGCCTCTTCCCACATACCCCCTATTCCCCCCAAGGCCACCACCTCACCTTACATGTGCGTCTTCTCCAGAGTCCAGGCACCTAATTAGTGGAGCCACACCTGCGCAGTTCCGCTTATTAGGTGGGTGGCCCTTCATTCTCTCCTGTACGGCCGCTCAGGTGCGCGCCTTAGAGGGAACTATCTGCAGACCGCCTGAATGGAGCTCGCGGACCACTGGTAGTCCACGGACCACAGTTGAAGAACCTCTGCCCCAGAGTGATTGGGGGAGGTGCCATCCTAGCGATGAGTGGAGCACCCCATCACAGGCTCCCTCAGTCTCCCTCAGTCTCTCCTGTTGAAGCCGTTGCACTCTTGTTAAATAATTAAAAAAATGTCATTGGCACATATGATCCGGGGTCTCACACTGTAGAGGGGCATTTTTAACAACCATCCAGGTGCTCAAGCCACTGCCAATTAATGGGATGAAATATCCGTTATTTTACTTATTGCCAAGAGTAGCACCTGTAAGGCCTTTGTACCAGGATCACTAAGGCAAAGCCGGGGGGCGGGGACAGCGATCACGAGGAATGAGCTTGATTCTATGTCCTCTCTGATACGCTGGGGTAAGCGTCTATGAAAAACAGACAGCCTATCTATAAGTGACTTCCGGTGTGTGTGTGTGTCAAGGCTGGATCCCCACTTTGAACTTTAGGGTTCAAATGTAGGGGCCTGCATGAAAACTTCTAAGCTTATCTACCAGCTTAGCTTTGGTCCGCTGCCACCATCACAAGAATTCCCTCCCTGGGAAGCCTTGAGAAACCTTTCACCAATTCCCTGGTGAACACAGATCCAAACCCCCTTGGATCTTAAAACAAGGAGAAGTTAACCATCCCCCCTCCTTCCTTCCACCCTCCTTTCACCAACTCCTGGTGAATACAGATCCAAACCCCCTTGGATCTTAAACAAGGAGAAATCAATCTGGTTCTTAAAAAAGAAGGCTTTTAATTAAAGAAAAAGGTAAAAATCATCTCTGTAAAATCAGTATGGAGAATACTTTACAGGGTAATCAAACTTAAAGAGCTCAGAGGACCCCCCTCTGTCTTAGGTTCAAAGTACAGCAAACAAAGATACACACTCTGGTAAAAAGGTACATTTACAAGTTGAGAAAACAAAGTAAATCTAAGACGCCTTGCTGTCTTTTTACTTACTAGTTTGAAATAGGAGAGACTTGTTTAGAAAGATGGGGAGAACCTGGATTGATGTCTGGTCCCTCTCAGTCCCAAGAGCGAACCACCCGTTAAAACAAAGAGCACACACAAAAGCCTTCCCCCCCCCAAGATTTGAAAGTATCTTGTCTCCTTATTGGTCCTTGGGTCAGGTGTCAGCCAGGTTACCCGAGCTTCTTAACCCTTTACAGGTAAAAGGATTTGGAGTCTCTGTACACAGAGAGCTGTTACCCTTCCCTTTATAGTTATGACACGCCCCCCAAATCACAGATAGTGTTGGACGTTCGGTTCCACACTGGCTGTGATTTCTTCCTGGAGTTCTAGGAGAAAACAGAGTTAATAAGACACATGTACCTTTAGACATACTACTGATTATATAAAAACTAACAATATGTTTCATTCCAAGAACAATTGTTAACCAGTTAACTCTGGGAAACTTTCCCGGGAGAGTGCATCAGCCACTTTGTTAGAAGCTCCCGAAATGTGTTGTATTTCAAAATCAAAATCTTGGAGAGCTAAACTCCATCGAAGAAGTTTTTTGTTATTTCCCTTGGCGGTATGAAGCCACTGTAGCGCAGCATGGTCTGTTTGTAGTTGGAAACGCCGTCCCCAAACATATGGGCGTAGCTTTTCCAGCGCGTACACAATGGCGTAGCATTCCTTTTCGCTGATTGACCAGTGACTTTCCCTCTCAGACAGTTTTTTGCTGAGAAACACGACAGGATGGAATTCTTGATCCGGTCCTTCCTGCATTAAAACTGCTCCCACGCCTCTCTCGGAAGCATCTGTGGTTACTAGGAACGGTTTGTCAAAGTCTGGGGCCCTTAGCACAGGGTCAGACATGAGTGTTGCCTTAAGCTGGTTAAAGGCCTTTTGACACTCATCAGTCCACTGAACTGCATTTGGCTGTTTCTTTCTGGTTAGGTCTGTCAGCGGGGCGGCGATTTGGCTGTAGTGTGGTACAAATCGCCTATAATATCCGGCCAAGCCTAAGAAGGATTGGACCTGTTTCTTTGACTTTGGAACCGGCCACTTTTGGATAGCATCCACTTTGGCCTGTAGGGGATTTATAGTTCCTTGACCCACCTGGTGCCCCAGGTACGTCACTCTGTTTTGGCCTATTTGACACTTTTTAGCCTTAACAGTTAGTCCTGCCTGTCGGATGCGCTCGAAGACTTTTCCCAGGTGCTCCAGGTGCTCTGTCCATGAATCAGAAAAAATGGCCACATCATCGAGGTAGGCAACTGCAGATTCTCCCAATCCCGCTAGGAGACCATCTACAAGTCTTTGGAAGGTGGCGGGTGCATTTCGCAACCCGAAAGGGAGTACATTGAATTCGTACACCCCTGCCTGGGTGACGAAGGCTGACCTTTCCTTAGCGGGTTCATCTAGTGGTACTTGCCAGTACCCTTTGGTTAAGTCTAAAGTAGAGATGAATTGGGCATGTCCCAATTTTTCCAATAGCTCATCTGTGCGTGGCATTGGATAGTTGTCAGGACGAGTTACAGCATTTAGCTTACGGTAGTCCACGCAAAAGCGTATTTCCCCATCTGGTTTGGGAACTAGAACCACTGGAGATGCCCATGCACTGTTAGAGGGGCGGATTATACCCATCTGTAGCATGTCCTGGATCTCCCTTTGTATAGCAGCTTGGGCATGAGGTGACTCCCGGTAGGGTGGGGTTCTAATTGGGTGAGCATTACCTGTGTCAATGGAGTGGTATGCCCGTTCGGTCCGTCCTGGAGTGGCTGAGAAAATCGGTGCAAAGCTTGTGCACAGCTCCTTGATCTGCTGTCGCTGCAGACGTCCCAGGGTCGTGGAGAGGTTCACCTCTTCCACGCCACCATTCCTTGTTCCTTCGTAGTAGACACCTGCAGGCCACTCCGCGTCATCTGTTTCCTGGGCTGTAAACTGGCAAACGTTTAATCCTCTGGAATAAAAGGGCTTAAGAGAATTAACATGGTATACCTTAGGCTTTATGTTGGAGGTGGGGGAGGCTATGAGATAGTTAACAGCTCCTAGGCGCTCCTGAACCGTGAATGGTCCTTCCCACGACGCTTCCATTTTATGGGCCTGGAGCGCCTTTAAGACCATGACTTGGTCTCCTACTTTGAAGGACCGTTCTCTGGAATGTTTATCATACCAGGCCTTTTGCTCTTCCTGAGCATCCTTTAGGTTTTCTTTAGCAAGGGCTAAAGAGTGTCGGAGGGTGTTTTGTAGGTTGCTTACAAAGTCTAGAATGTTAGTTCCTGGAGAAGGCGTAAACCCCTCCCATTGCTGCTTCACCAACTGTAATGGCCCCTTAACCTCGCGGCCATACACAAGTTCAAATGGTGAAAACCCTAAACTGGGATGTGGTACAGCCCTGTAGGCAAAAAGCAACTGCTGCAACACTAGGTCCCAATCATTGGAGTGTTCATTTATGAATTTACGTATCATGGCCCCCAAAGTTCCATTAAACCTCTCCACCAGACCATTGGTTTGATGGTGATGAGGGGTGGCAACCAAGTGATTCACCCCATGAGCTTCCCACAGGTTTTTCATGTTCCCTGCCAGGAAATTAGTTCCCGAATCTGTAAGGATGTCGGAGGGCCAACCTACCCTGGCAAAAATGTCTGCTAATGCCTGGCACACACTTTTAGCCTTGGTGTTGCTTAAGGGTACAGCTTCCGGCCATCGGGTAGCAAAATCCATGAAAGTCAGTACGTACTGCTTTCCTCTGGGTGTCTTCTTTGGGAAAGGACCCAGAATATCCACAGCTACTCGCTGAAATGGGACCTCAATTATGGGTAGTGGCTGGAGAGGGGCTTTAACCTGGTCTTGGGGCTTTCCCACTCGTTGGCACACCTCACAAGACCGGACATAATTAGCAACGTCCTTGCCCATTCCCTCCCAGTGGAAGGACTTCCCCAACCGGTCTTTGGTTCTATTCACCCCAGAATGGCCACTGGGATGATCATGGGCTAAGCTCAAGAGCTTTACTCGATACTTAGTGGGAACTACCAACTGTCTTTGAGGATGCCAGTCTTCCTGGTGCCCACCAGAAAGAGTCTCCTTGTATAAAAGTCCTTTTTCTACAACAAACCGGGATCGGTTAGAAGAGCTGAGAGGCGGTGGGGTGCTCCGTGCCGCCGCCCAAGCTTTCTGAAGGCTGTCATCTGCTTCCTGCTCGGCCTGGAACTGTTCCCTTGATGCTGGAGACATCAGTTCCTCCTTGGACTGTGGACGGGGGCTTGGTCCCTCTGGAAGCGATGCAGGTGCTGGGACTGTTTCCATTGACTGTGAACCGCTGTCCGCTGGTGCACTATGTGGTATTTCAGGCTCTGGCTGAGCCTCTTGGGTAGGGTTATCTGCTACTTCCGCCAGTTCAGGCTCGCTGGTGCCCTCTGGCATTGGAGTTGTAGATGGGTTTGCAAGCGCTGGACTCAGTGCTGGCAATGGTTCTGGTGCTGGTTGCGTTGTCAGTTCCGGTTCCGGGACTGGCTTTGGCTGGGTCTCTGGGATTGGATCCACTACGGCTGTTGCAGTCGTTGGCAGGGGATCCGGTTCCACCACCTGTGTTTGGGTCTCCAGTAACACCGACGGGGCTCTGGTGGACGGCTGAGGAACAGGGATGGGGGTGAAAGCTTGCTTAGCCTGGCTGCGGGTGACTATTCCCACCCTCTTGGCTAGCTTCACATGGTTGGCCAAGTCTTCCCCCAGCAGCATGGGGATGGGATAATTGTCATAGACTGCAAAAGTCCACATTCCTGCCCAGCCCTTGTACTGGACATGCAGCTGGGCTGTAGGCAAGGTTACAGACTGTGACACAAAGGGTTGAATTGTCACTGTAGCCTCCGGGTTGATGAGTTTGGGGTCCACTAGGGATTGGTGGATAGTTGACACTTGTGCCCCAGTATCCCTCCAAGCGATAACCTTCTTACCGCCCACTCTCAAGGTTTCCCTTCGCTCCGAGGGTATGAGAGAGGCATCTGGGTCTGGGGATCTTTGGTGTGACTGGGGTGTAATGAACTGTAATCGGTTGGGGTTCTTGGGGCAGTGAGCCTTTATATGCCCCAGTTCATTACATTTAAAACATCGCCCTGCTAAGGTATCACCGGGGCGATGTTGGTTGGTGGAGACTGGTGGGGTGGGGTGAGAAGGCGTCTGGGGTTTCCCTTGGGATGTGGGTGGGGCCTTGGGTTGTCCCCGGTGGTAAGGTTTTGTTTCGGCTTGCCCCTTCTGATATTCGCTCCAACTGCTACTAGCTTTTTTCTTTTCTGTCACCTCCACCCATTTGGCTCCAATCTCCCCCACCTCGGTTACAGTTTTGGGCTTCCTATCTAGGATGTACCTTTCTATTTCCTCAGGAACACCCTCTAAAAACTGCTCCATTTTTACTAGGGAAAGCAGATCTTCCAGAGATTTAACATTTGCTCCTGATACCCAGGCATCACAATTTTTGTCAATGTGGTAGGCATGCCGGGTAAATGACACATCTGGTTTCCACCTTAGGGCTCTGAACCGCCGACGGGCATGCTCGGGTGTTAGCCCCATTCTGAGTCTGGCCTTGTTTTTAAAAAGTTCATAACTGTTCATGTGTTCCTTAGGCATTTCAGCCGCCACCTCTGCTAAGGGTCCACTGAGCTGCGGTCTCAGCTCTACCATGTACTGGGGTGGAGGGATGCTGTATCCAAGGCAGGCCCTTTCAAAATTTTCTAAGAAGGCCTCAGTATCATCGCCTGCCTTGTAGGTGGGGAATTTCCTGGGATGGGAAGTGGTACCTGGAGAGGAGTTGTTAGGATGGTCTGATGCATCCTGCCTAGTCCTTGCTGCTTCCAGTTCCATCTCTTTTTCTTTCAGCTCCATCTCTCTTTTATGGGCCTCCTGTTTGGCTTTTTCTTCTCTTTCATGGGCCTCCTGTTTGGCTTTTTCTTCTCTTTCATGGGCCTCCTGTTTGGCTTTTTCTTCTCTTTCATGCTGCTCTGCCTCGAGTTTTTTAATTTCAAGCAGTCTCTGATGTTTTCTCTCGTTTTCTTCTGCTTCTAGTCTGGCCAGTTCTATTTTGTTAGTTAGTTCTTTGGCAGTCATTTTCCTGTTTTCTTGTGCTGGGTCACACCCTCTGCAGTTGACTGAGACTGGGATGTGTACTTAGCTCTGGCTGCTGCTGAGTTAACAGAGACTTTCTAACAAGCTACTCCCGAGGATGTAAAAAGAAAAAAAACAATTCAACTTGTAAATTGCCTTTACCAGTTCAAAGTTTGCTCACTGATTGAACCCTTCTCTTAACAAAGGACCTCGTTAAAAAAACTTAACACCTCTGCCTTCAGGCAAGGAGAGATAAGATATGCATCTACCTTCAGCTCTGCTCTCCAAGCAGCTAGAAGGAGAAAAAAAAAATCTCTTACTGGCTTTTGGGTTAAAACGATCTCCACCGCTATGCCACCATGTCAATGCAGGCCCCTACATTTGAACCCTAAAGTTCAAAGTGGGGATCCAGCCTTGACAGTGTGTGTGTGTGTGTGTGTGTGTCGGGACCCACGAGACTGCAGACTCTGCAAAAACACTGCTCTATAACTTAAATGGTGCTTGCTTAATGGTTTTTCTTTGATTGACATGTTGTTGATGCAATTGTATCAGTTATTAACATAAAGGGGTAGACAGGTCTGAGGAATTTGGATTTGACCTTCTGCACATCTCTCGGAATCCCCAGCAACAGACAGATAGCTGGCCACTTGAACCTTGTCATTTGACCAGTTGAGATCCCTCCAGACTATGGGTAAGTATTGTTTCGGGGGTGCTCTATAACATATTGTGTTTGTATGTGCTTGAGATTAAATAAAGCAGAGCCTTTGAGTAAAGGCATTCTGTTGAGAGTACTGGAGACTAATAAAGTGAAGGCTTTAAGTAAAAGCACTTGATTTTGTGTGTTTTATGCCAACCATATAGCAGACAGAAGTACTGCATCTCCCTTGGTTTATTTCCTGATATCGCCTCGCAGACAGTAAAATTACCAAGAGCTTTGGGATTAGGGAACCCCGGGTAACAACACCTCCCAGGGGAGTGCTCTAACCACAGGGATACAAAATCATTCTCATGTTTTCTCTCTCCCACAATGACTCTTTTTAATTATTTAATCCAAAGTGGAACAGCTTCAACAGGAGAGACTGAAGGAATTTCCCACCTGTATATCACATAGCCCAGTGGGTTAGGGCACTCACCTGAGAGGTAGCAGATTCCTGTTCAAATTTCTTCCCCCCACAGGTGGAGGGGGGACTTGAACCAGGGGATGTCTCCCACATCTCAGCTAAGTACCTCAACCATGGGGCTAACAGTCCTGAGGGAGGCCCTCCTCCCCTGCAGGCCATATTGTATGAGCTCGTGTGTGGGGCCCGACCTGGTAAGCAGCCTCTGTGCACACCTGCAGCAGACCCCACAGGTGACTGAGGCAGAGGAACACCTATCTTCCCCCAGTTCGTGCATCACACTTAGGGTGACCAGATGTCCCGATTTTATAGGGACAGTCATGATTTTTGGGTCTTTTTCTTATATAGGCTCCTATTACCCCCAACCCCCGTCCCGATTTTTCACATTTGATGTCTGGCCTGCATGCTATGGAGGAGCTTCTGCAGGGCATGTGGGGTAATAGAGACCCAAGATGCTTATGTATGTAAAGACTTGCAAATACCTTTCTCAGGAAGCTGAAGGTTTGCAGATGAAGGTCAAGGATTGTACTTACTTTTGCTGCTACACAGTCCATACACCTGTTGTACATTGAATGAACCACCAGACAGAACAACACTTTGTTAGCAGCCAGATACAATTTACTAGGCAGCCTTTCTCTGTCTCTGACAGCTCTTTTGTGAAAGAGGCCTAAACCTGTAAAGAATTTAGGAAGCCTGCAATTTCAGGGCTGAAAATGTGATGGCGAGGCATGAGATCTGAGCGCATTTATTCATGGTAAAGTGAGCATCGTTTCAGAAGTGCATCCTGATTAGAATCATTACTCAGTAATTTAGGAGTAGGCAGGAGTCTCAGACAACCTTTTGCCCAACAAAGGATTAGAGAAATTCTTGAACACAGCACAGTCTTCCCAGGCAATTACAAGCACTGGGGGAATTAGCTGAAGTAAACTAGAGTTGTTTTTCATTTCATAATAACTATTTTTTTATTCCAGATTCTGAGAAAAAATGTTACAAATAACATATGGCATTTTGTTAGTCAAGGTCCATAAGCACTCTACGTACACTAAAGAATGGCCATTTCTCTGGGCTCTTGGAGTCATGCTGACTAGTGAACTAGAAACATACCAAACTCTGAACGGCCAAGTAATATATTAAACAGCTCCTCTAATAAGATTTGAGCAAAGCAACCATAAAAACCATAAGCATACCAAGTGTCGATGAACCTAAACACTGCAAAAATAACTGAATGCCTCTAAGGTGAAATAAGATTTTTTTTATAAACAGTGGAAAAACACAAAGCAGTAGACCAGCAAATGTGTATCTGCATGATTTCAGCATTTGAAACAATGTTTGGATCAAAGTCATAATCCACTGAAGGTCAGAAAACTAGGGAATAATTTACAGATAGACATTTCAAGGATATTTGATAGAACATGACAGCCCATGTTGCATGATATTAAACCAGAGCTTTGAGCTGTTACTAAAGTAATACAGCAACATGTGCTTGAAAATGTTATGAAGAAAACAATAATTACTTCATATATCCAGAAGACAATGAATGTAAATGTAAATAAATGAAATCAGAATAATGCCCCTTTGTGGAAAAATTGATTTAAGCCCCTATATATCCAGCCAGCACTGGAGTTCAGATTCTGCATGCGGGTACGTATACAAAAAAAAATTAGTCATAATTGCAACTGGCCATGGAAGAATAAATAAGCAAAACTACCAAAGACACACACACTGCAGGGGGGGAGGGGGAGTCTTCTTAGAACAGGTGGGGAGCAGTATGATTTGACAGGTGGATCAAACTTTTAAATTTAGGCATACATGAGCATGTGAATACTGAAAGTATGCACACAAGTCAATTATACTTGTACAGCTATGGCCAGCTAGATATCTGGCTAGCTGCCTGTGCTAATTTGTGTGCCCATGAGGGTCAAGATTTTCAAAAACTGGAGCCTAAAGTTGGGCTCCTAAGTCTATATTTAGGTAGCTAAAGAAGTGGACTGATTTTCTGAAGATTGAGCAGCCAGCAGCTTCCCTGGAGGACTCCCACCCCCCATGATTTCTCACCTTTCGACAAACCACTGCTCTTTTTTTAAGCATTATGCTAACCCACCCATCATCTGCGTATTGGCATTTATGATATGTTTCTCACTATGGCATCAGAGCACCTAGGCTCAATTCCCCTTGGGAGGTAATGCACAAGGATTTCTGTCATGTTTTGATACATGCCACACATCGAAGAGGAGCATGTGTCCCTCCCTGCTATTAATGAGACTCTGCAGAGCAAGGGTGGCTGAAACTGCTCCTCCCAAAATTAGTCTACTGAGTTGTTGGCATCCTTTCATCTACCAGAGA
>NW_020664487.1:14829404-14844631 GCF_002925995.2 Terrapene triunguis | reverse complement strand
ATTTTGTGCCTTTGCCTTTCTAATCTTGCCCCTGCATTCCTGTGTTGTTTGCCTATATTCATCCTTTGTAATCTGTCCTAGTTTCCATTTTTTATATGACTCCTTTTTATTTTTTAGATCATGCAAGATCTCGTGGTTAAGCCAATATTGCAAATGTACATATCTTGGTTGGGAGCTGCTTGCTTCCTACAGGCTCTTTTCTCTTCAAGTTGTAGGAGCCAGCTCCTGTCATGGACTTTGATACCCCGATGGAGACGATAGTGCCACTTGTTACGATCACTTGCCAAGATTCCCCATTGGTCAGGATCAATTCCAAATTCCTTCATATCTCGCTTGCATGTGTCTTAATAGTGAAGCTTGGGACATCCTATTGTTCCTGTTCCCTCTGATAGCATGTCTTTGGGTATGCATCTGTCTTCCAACCTATTCAGATGGCCCAGCCAGCGCAGTCGTCTTTGCTTGAGCAGGGCTGTCACACTTGGTAAATTTGCCCTTTGAAGAACCTCTGTGTTGGTGACTTTATCTTGCCATTTGGTGTTGAAAAAAGAAAAGTGCAGAGAGCAAAACTGACCATTGTACCTTTGTGGACCTAACCAAAGCATTCGACAGTCAGCAGAGCAGGTCTATGTGCAATACTAGAAAAGACAGGATGCCCACCAACCCTGTTAAGTCTTATACGTTCATTCCACAACAACATGAGAGCAACTGTCCAGTTTGACGGGTTCACTTCGGACAGCTCTGAGATGAAAAGCGGAGTGAAGAAAGCCCCTACACTCTCTGGAATCTTCTTCTTGGTACTCTTGAACTGTGTGTTTAAGGACATGAAAGATGGAGTGTATCTCCACACAAGATTGGATGGGAAACTCTTCAACCTGTCATGACTTAAGTCAAAGACCAAAGTCAAAAAGGTGCTAATCAGGGAACTTCTATTCGCTGCTGCTGCTGCCCTCATAGCCCACGATGAAGATCTACTACAAGAACTCATGGACGGAGTTTGTTTCAAGTGCCTGTCAGGCATTTGCTCTCCCCATCAGTATTAAGAAAATGGTTGTATTAGGACAGGGTGTTCCACAAGATCCTTCAATCACCTTAAATACAAACCAGACAAAAGTTCAGCTATTTAGGTTCTACAGTGACCACCAACCTCTCACTGGATGAAGAACTAAATGTTGGCATTGGAAAGGCTGCCACCACCTTTAGCAGTCTAATTAAAAGAGCCTGGAACAACTCAAAGCTGACCATCAAGACCAAAATGCTAGTGTACCAAGCTTGCGTCCTCAGCACTCTCATATATGGTGGGGAAACATGGACAACCTTGCTTATCAGGAGAAAAGGTTAAAGAGTTTTCACCTACGCTGTTTACGCTGCATGCGCAACACCAAATAGTCCACTGAAGGACTGTATTTATTAATATGTGTACGGCAATAGTGCCTAGGAGCCCTAATCATGGGCCAGGACCCCATTGTGCCAGGTGCTGTACATACACAGAACAAAATGACAGTCCCAGCCCCAAAGAGCTGACAATCTCCACCTTTGTTCCAACAGTAGAGCTCTCGTTAATAACCACAGGAGATCTGTACACAGAGGTAGAATATTGGCTCATGTCCCTTCCTAATATTTTTTGAAAAGTAAAGATCTGAGACTGTGAGGCAGTAGGCTTTGGGGCATTCAGGCCCCCTGACCCCAATACACTCAGGATCAGGCCCTAATCCTTTATTTTTAGCTAGGAGGTGAAAAAGAACAGTCCTAACATGGGAAAAAACTACTGTATTTTTAATCTTCTAGAATTGGGAAAAATGACTAAAGTAATTTCTTTAATTAAAAGAACATGCATCCAGAACGAGAGCCTCTTGCAAGATTCAGTCCAATAAGAACAAAGCCATCTAGAGTTTTAAAGATTAATCAATGCTGGAATTTAGCACAGACATGCCACGAAAGCACTAGCAGGTGCTGTAGTGATAAACAAGCCTACGTTCCCTAGGGACCTTCCCTAGGAATCTCAACTTGTGCTTTGCACAGGAGTGGGTAAAAAAAAAAATCCTTGGCATAGCATTGTCTATAGCTAATTTCGGATGGAATGCTCCAGCAATTATATATTTATGTAGCTCTTATTTATCTTAAACTGACCTACGGGAACTTGAAAAGTTTATCTTTGTTTTCATTCCAGAGCTAGCACGAAGAAATGTGGAAGTGAAGCACTTTGTACAAAAAAAAAAAAAAAAAAAAAAAAAAAAGGCTGACTGGAGTGAAGGGGCTAGGAATTTAAGGGAGTATCAATCCCATGGTATATAGTTCATCTGAACATTAGCCCAGTGAGCCAAGATTCTCCACTAATCAGTGCATCCAATTATTATTTATTAAGGGCTGTCTGTGAGCTCAGCATTGAACACACAAACATAAAAGAGACCAGCTTGCCCCCAGGACTATGAACTGGGCCAAAGAGTTCATACATCTATGTGTTATGTGGGCTACATCCACAACATATATACATGTATGGCCCTGAGGATGTCACATGGGCCACAGCTGTATGCCGATTGGGCCACAAGCGGTCTAGTCAATGTACTGTATAGGAGTACCTTACTGCACTTCTTGCTTTTGTTAGAGCTTCTTTCCCCATCCTGGCTTCACACTACATTTTTCTTTCCTTTAATAGATCATGGTGCATCCAGGAGCGGCGCCAGGGTTTCTGGCGCCCTAGGCGGGGGTCCTTCCACGCTCCCAGTCGTCGTGGGCAATTCTGCGGCGGGGGGGTCCTTCCGCGCTCCCGGTCTTTGGGGCACTTCGGCGGCGGATCCCGGAGCGAGTGAAGGACCTGCCGCAGAACTGCCGCCGAAGACCTGGAACGTGGAAGGACTCCCCCGCCACCGAGGGCGGCAAAATGCCACCCCCCCCCAAATCCTGGTGCCCTAGGCGACCGCCTACGTTGCCTAAATGGAAGCGCCGGCCCTGGGTGCATCTTTCCCAGAGTTGCCACCAGTGTCTGTTTTCTCCATGCTCACTTGCTCCCTTCACCTCCTTGTATCTCCCATTCTTTTCCCACTCTGCATTCTCTACCTCTTCCCCTTTATGGTCTCCTTTCTTCTCCCCATTCTCCCTGCAGCATCTCTCTCTCACTGTTCTCTCTTACCTAACTTACCCCATTACTCTCTCCCCCTTGTTTACCTCCATCAACCCCCAAACTAAACCTACTAGCTAAAGACCACTATGAAAAGTAGGGGGGCAACAGCAGGGGAGAACCCAGCCACACCCTCCTTGAACTGCTAAGAGAGAGGATGGTGCTGGGATTCTTGGTAGGGTACTGTCCCTGGAACTGTTTGGGGAATCTGTCTTTAGCATCCATCTCTAGCTAGTACTTGAGATGGCTGGTAAACCCCAAGCCTCCCTCCCCATTTCCGTGGGGCTGCTGGGAGAATATGAAGGAAAAATATGGAGAAGTGAGGCAGGAAGCTTTGAAGAAGTGACATGAGGATCAGGAAATAATGAAAGCCTAAATGCCTAGGGGACGAGTTGTGCAGGGCCGTAGAGGGGAGGACAGCTGTGCTAAATGAATGAATGACCTCCTGCCCAACAGAGATGGTCCTCTATTCCTGCGAGGACTTCCAAAGATCCCCACTAGTCTCTTCCTCCCATGAGACCTGTACTGCAGAAACCTACCTCCTCCTTGCTGTCTACACCAGTTCTGTCCTGGTATGGATAACCGTGATTAGCCTTGCTCAGAGCAAACAGAATCCCAGTGATGAGGAGTATGGGGAAGCAGTTGTGTGCGGACACATGGTGTGTCACAAGCATGCTAGGGCACTGCAACACCAAGATTTCCTGTTTAGGCATGGCCTGAGGCTGCAAAGAGCCAAAAGCATACAACCTTTACTGCAGGGGCAGGGCATACTTCCTCTGCAGCTCCCTTAGCCTGTATCTAAATGGAATAGCAGAGCACAACTTTCAGGCCTTGAGAAAGCACAGCAGAGTGCTTCCTTTAGCTCAGATTGTAGGTTGCTTTTATTTAACCCATGTCTTACTCGATTTCAATCCTCACGACAAGATCTCTGTTCTCTTACCTCAGGAAAGGCATGTTTTCTACAGAGGAAAGAAGTTTGCTTTTCTATGTATGGATAATCTACATGTAGGAGCCCTGATTCTCATCTGACATAAATCAGGGATGATTCCATTCAGGCTGCACAGATGTAAAACCAGTGCCAGCCAGATCAGAATCAAGCCCTGTGTGAGACGGAAACAGCTGTTTAGCTGTATTATTGACCTGTGTCCCCTTCACAGGCCCTGCATATTTTCCCTTCATAAAGGAAAACAAATGTAACCTCTGTTTAAATATTTACAAGAAGTGACTTAAATCAGCTCTGAAGTCATTTTCTTTATTCGTCACATCCTTCCTAGTTATGCAGTTTTGGGGCTGAATCCTGCAAGGTGCTGTGCATCTGTTGTGAGAGGCTGAGCCCTGGGAGCTCCCAGAGACAAGAAATAACCTCAGTAGGAGCAGAGGGAGCTCAGCAGCACAGGGGCTCAGGCACTGTTGTCCATTTCAGAAGAAATATGTGGAGAGATTTTTAAAACTTCCCTGGTAGTTAATGCTTTTTGGAACCACAGGTGCACCTTCGATCTGCTAGCCAGCTAGGGTGGAATTCAGGACTTCGTAAAGGGCTCAGATGGGACCCAAGGACATTGTGTCAGCACTGTACACTGGGGTGGTTACCTGGGATTTTCATTGGTCCACAATCATTGGAATTGGGAGAACTGAATTTATCAGCATAATGCTCTAATTTTGCTTTACATCATGAGCAAGTCCTCTGAAATTGTAGTACTCACATTCTGAATACAAACTATTATTGTACTTTGAGCCAAAAAGGGCACATTACTTGATAAAAATGTGTTAAAGGATAAAAAGAGCAGAAGTCCCAAATGATTACATATTTCTAGCTGGGTGTTTGGCAAGCATAAATTGGCAAAAAGTCTGTCTGTAACCAAATGAACCCTTGAGAGGTTATCCTTTTTATCTTTCTCCACAGCATTCATAGTTTATTAGAAAACTGCATTAATGGCAAAACAGAATATTTCTTCTGATGACTGAAAAGAGTTGGTATGTGTTACTCTAGATTTATTTTAAAAAGTCAGTGCTTAGTTTTACTAGCTCTTCTATCTTTGGGAGAAAGAGTTTTAAATATAATTAAAGACAAATAACGAAAAAAATGCCTTCCCTTCCCTCCTCAAGTCCAAAACCCTCACACTTTATTCCTATCACAATCTCATTAATTAGTTGCTTGCTTGGCTCTGATCACCACAGAGCCAGAGTATCAGAAGTGCTCAGCCCCCACAACCGGGGTCAGATTATCATAAGCGCTCAGCTCCCATTTCTACTCAAAGGGAGCTGCTGAGCCCCTTTGGAAAACTGGCCAATAATGTCAGGGTCAATGTACGTGGCAGATTGAGGAAACTCCTATATACAGAGAGCTAATGTCAGGCAACTCCTCACACAGCACCAAGGGTTTGTGTGGTCCCACTGACCTTAAGAGGACACCTTGTGTGATTGATTTAATCAGGCTTTGGCCTTCCCTGAGCAATGATTTACAGATGGCTAGGGATGGCCAGTCCCCCTTCCAGTGAAATAACCCAGCGGTTCTCAAACTGTGGGTCGGGACCTCAAAGTGGGTCTGGCTTAGACTTGATGGGGCATGGGGCCGAAGCGGAACCCCGAGGGCTTTAGCCCTGGGCACTGGGGCTCAGATTACAGGCCCCCTGTCTGGGACTAAAGCCCTTGGGCTTCGACTTTAGCCCCCCCCCCACACCTGGGGGCAGGGCTCAGGCTTCAGTCCTCCCTCCTGGGGTCATACAGTAATTGCTGTTGTCAGAAGGGGGTCACGGTGCAATGACGTTTGAGAACCTCTGAAATAACCAATGGAAGAGCTGTCATGGGATCTGATGGGAACGGGAGCAGGGCCCACCTTTTTGATGATAAGTATATTTGCACAGTGCCATCCAGCTCTGAGTGAAAACAGCTCCATAAGAGAAACTATGAAAAAGAGTAAAAGCTATTAGTGTTTTCTGACTGTTGATTAGCTGGGAGCTGGACTCCGCTCTCTGGCTCACACTGCATGTTACACCAGCCTAACTCAGTGTTACCTGACCTCAAGTGCATTGAAAAGAAGGAATTTCTGCTGCCTGCCTACTTCATGTAATTTCAAAGCATGGGGCAGAGGCGAGCATTTATTTTGCTCCAAAATGTGCTCGTGGCTTAGGGTGACCAGATGTCCCGATTTTATAGGGACAGTCCCGATTTTTGGGTCTCTCTCTTATATAGGCTCCTATTACCCCCAACCCCAGTCCCGATTTTTCACATTTGCTATCTGGTCACCCTATCGTGGCTGGGGAGGACTAATACCACGCAGTGGTATGACAGTATATTCTTACAGTATATTTAGCATCAGGATTCATGAGAGCAGGAATTAGGGCATGATCCTGCACCTATTAAAATAAATGACAAAACTCCCATGGAACTGGGTCCTTCGTTGGATCATGTTTGCACTTCTGCCCCATCACAGTTTCAGTATACGGCCGCTACCATGCGCAGATCGGAATAGTAGAGGGACAGCAGAAGCATGGAGCAGAGGAGACACACAACACAGGGACACGAACCCTCACAGTATCAATTGCAAGATGTCTCAGAGTGCAGTGACAGCAAACACAGCTCTGGCTCTGCTATTCTATTCAGCCAAGCAGCGAGTGACTTTGAAGCAGGGCACACAAAGCGTTATTCTGATGATGCAAGAGCAGTGTTGAATCCTGGATGGCTAGGCTAGTGAGTGATTTTAGATTATCTTTGTGAATGATGACTCACTGGGCTGTCAGTAGCATTAATACCTAGTGGGGTTCTGTTGTGTGTGGACTTCAATGCTGCCATGTCTTTGAGGGAGCTGCGCTGCCATGAGGAGAGGAGAAGCCCAGTGCAATATGAAGGATCAGGCTCCATGGGATTGGGAGCAGAGCACTTCCTGGCTCCAAAGCTCTAGAAGGTTATGTTCCTCTAAACTTCTCCCAAAAGAGGAAACCTGGGAAGGTGAACCTCTGTTTACTGAGTTTTGTCCCCCACTCTCGCCTGTTTTATCCCAGGAGAGCATGATAGTGGCCAGGCTGATGCAGATTCAGTTCTCTGTCGCTGCAGTTGCTTAGCATAGTTGCTGTGAGGGTTATTTCCATTCTTGTTCCTCACAAACATTTCCAGTTTCATTTGACTTAAAAGCAGGAAACATCAGTCTCTCTGCAAATAAATTTTCTACACAACTTAGCTACTTTAGCACAAAGAATACAACTCATCAGACAACTACTGGACATTGTTGCACTACAAACTTCAGATTACAGGATTTTAGAAAACAAGCAACACAGAGACATAGTCCCAAGGACAAGGTCAGGGAAAATTATACAGACTCAAGTGTTGGCTTTTTCCTTTTGTTGTCCAAGAAGTAAGAAATGTCAGAGTACTCCCCAGTTGCTGAAGGGGATCTCACTGTAAGCAAAAGCTTCACTCATAGCTGCAATACACACAACACTGATGAATATGGAAAGCTCAGCTGGGCATGTATTTTGTCAACTAGCATTTTAATGAACTTTTATTCCCTTAGAAATAAATCCATGGTGAAAATATGTGCATCTTAAAAAGTATTTTGCATGTTAAAACTTATGTAACCCTCTCTATAATAAGATCTTTGTTTCCAAGTTATTTTACCAGGTCTGCACATAATCTCTTGTGAAATCCAGAATAAGTATTCAAGTGCATTGCCCATGCACTTCAAACACTGAATATTCTAATAGATGCTATTGTGAAATTGATCTTTATCACACACACACAAAAAAATCCAGCCATGTAGCAAAAATAGAAGTGCGTTTGTGAAATTTTCTTCTCCTGTGGTTATAAAGGGTACTCAGCATCTCCACAGAACAGGAATATTCAAAGGCAAAGATGCAAGAAATTCAAACAGTATTTGCTTGGACATGTTTGGGGAAGTAATTTAATCTTATCATGCTTGTGCTGTTTTGAGTAAATCAAGGCTGACCCTGCATCAACCAGTATGGCAGGCAGAGGGGAACACAGACCTTTTAAATGCCCACTGGGAAGCACAAAATGCAAACCCTTGTTAAATAAGAGCAGGGTCCCAAATCCTGCCACCATTAGCACACATGGCTAGTTCCTGCTCCCCTAGTGCAAGAGGAAAAATGGGGTGTGGTGTGGGAGCAGAGTAGATGAGGGTGAGCTTCCTCATCCTGGAGGCTAAGGATGGTGCACAGGAGGCATTTTATTTAAACTCTATTGGCCCTGCCCACTGGAAGGGGTAACAGGAGATGGGCACCTGAGTGAGTTCTGCTGGCACTTGCTCTGGTGGCATCTCTTTCTCTCTCACACATCTCCCCCCAGAACCTAGTTTTTACACAACGCAGGTGGACATTCGCTCAGATTGTATCATTTGTTCTATATGAGTGTTCTCCTGCTGTGGGTGCTGCTCCTCCATTCCCTTCACCTCTATCTCTACCTCGGATTAAAACTCTTCCTTCTCACTTTATGGCTCTACAGAGCTTTTCCCAGCCTGCATCGCCACCTTGGCTTTCCCTGCCCTTGTGCCTACCCTTCCTCCTCTAATGCCCCGATTTTAGTTTTTAAATGCTATGTATATTTAAACAAAATAGGAAAAAATAAATCCCAAATTCCATTTAAAAATAAAATCAATCAACATCCACTGTAGTAAACATGTTTTTCTGTACTGCTACTCTCTGAGATTTCCAAGACGTTTTCACTTGCTTACAGCTTTATGAAATATGTGGCATGACTACAACATTTCAGTGAATGAACAAACAAGCAGAAGCAGTGAGACACAATAGTGTTCAGTCTGCCATAATGAAGATGCCTGAACTTTTGCACCACTCCTTCCTGCGGAAAATATACACAGCAACAAGTGCTTAGAAGTGTTAAGAAGTTGTCATACAAATAATTTACCATAAAGGGGGTTTGTCTGGCCTAGTTCCTTAGCTGCACAGGATCTCCCACCCAGCTTTATAAGGGTGGGGGTGGGCCCCACCTTTGGCTACTGGGAAATTGGAAAGCCAAAGATTTTGCCCTTTGGTGACACCCCCCCCCCATCACCATTACATCTTGCCTTCTCTCTGCCATTTGAAAAAGAATCAACATCAAATATATATATTTTAAATCAGGAAGAATATATGTCTCCTTTCTTTAGAGAAATGTGAACAATGATGGGCGCTCTCTTCTACAGGCTTGTCAGGACAGGACACACCTCTCTGTTGCTCCTCCATATCAGGGAGTCATGAGCTTAAGCCCATCACAAACATTCCTTGGAGAGATGCACATCTCACCTCCATGGGGAGACCAGTAATCCATCCAGCAGAAAGGTCTGCCTACTGAGGAAGCACCAAGGAATGGCTATCGCAGCACCACAGTAGAAAGGACAATAAACTCTCCTCCCATCATCCATGACGACTAATAACAGCCATTCGGTCTGTCTCCATGACTGCAATGTAAATGGAAACCATGTAAAGGCTCCTGCAGAGGCACAAGTAAGGTACTTGTATAGGCTCAGTGATCCATCCTCAGATATAGTTTTTAAGCTAAAAGATCACGCATAACTAGCCATTTAATAACAGCAGCCCCGGATGTGCACCAATTTGGGCCATCTCCTTAAGGGTGTGGCGGGGCGACGACTCACCGGCACAGCGCCTCCTGCTGGTTGTCCAGGGAATTAGCTCTTCCAGCCCAGAGCGCCCTCTGCAGGCCGGTGTCTCGCCTGCCGCTGCCCCGTGTCCCTCCCGGAGCCCCTCTATGTCAGGGTTCTGCCCCCAGCAGTAACCCCCAATCTGGGTCTCCCCACCCAGGGAAACCCCCAACCCTCTATCCCCACCTTGCCTCAGTGGCTACTGCCAGTCACCATCTCACCCCTGCTCACTGGGGCGACGGCAGTCTATAAACCACTCATCATCGGCAAGGGGGGGTTGGACCAGCTGCCTCTGCCTGTTGCTGAGCTGCCCCTCTGCAGCCCCAGTACCTTTTGTAGGCCTTTAACAAGGCCTGCAGCTGGGGTTTTACTAGGCTGGAGCTCCCCAGCTCCCTCTGCCCTTCCCCAGCACTGCTCCACCCTAACAAGTCCTTCAACCTGGGGTTTTACTAGGCTGGAGCTGCCCAGCTCCCAGGCAGCCAGGTCCTTCTCTCTCTACAGCCAGAGAGAAACAGTGTCCCCTTCCGGCCCACCGCGCTCTTATAAGGGCCAGCTGGGCGCTGATTGCTCTGGCTACAGCTGTGGCTGCTTTCCCCATCAGCCCAGCTTTTCCCCTGCCACAGCCCTCTCCCAGGGCTGTTTTAAGCCCTTCAGGGCAGGAGCAGGGTAACTACCCCGCTAAACAGGGTCGTCTTTGTCCTTTTATCTTCCGCAGCCGACTGGCCAGCTCCATTGTCTATGCCAGCTATTGGCCTTTACCCTCCTCAGCAACATCAGAGGCCAATAGCTAGCATGAACAGCTCCCCCTCTGCCTGTAGGCTCTGGTCCTTCTTCAGTTCCTCCCTGGGTGACTGATGTGGGTCAACCATGTCAGGAGGCTACAGAGACTTTGGGTGACATTCACCCCAGTGCAGAAGCCCCACACAAGGCCTAGGCATCAATTAAGCCCTCTTTCAAGGTATTAAGTGGGACATGATTGGTGCACAAGTCTATGCTGACCCCTGGCACCAGGGTGAATTTCCCCCTTTCCCCAGCATGTTCAGAGGAGTCCCTCAGCATCTTTCTCAAGTGCCCAATTGCCATACTGATAGTCCAGAATCTGGGCACTATCTGGGGGAGGAGCGATGCTGCGGAAAGCCTTATGAGGAACGTTCAAAGGATGCTGACTAGAGGTGAATCTCTCCCTCCCCAAGCACAGTAAACAGCTCATGTTGCTCCAGAGCACTGGAGGTCCCATGTGACCTCACAGAACATGGTGATCATAGCTGATGATAAGCCCCGACTGGTGACAGCCTGCATACTCCAAATGTGATGGAAACAAAGGATGGCTCAGTGGTTAGGGCACTGATTTGAGAGATCCAGGTTCAATTCCCTGCTCTATCACCTAAATACCTACCACCTAAATATCATTGAGGATTTTGGCCTTACTCTCTCCATGCCTCGGTTTCCCCATCTGTAAAATGGGGATGTTAATACAACAGGGGTATTGTGAAGATCAGTACATATAACATTCATAAGACGCTTGGATATGGCAATGGGGGCCATAAAAGTTGCTTAGCTGGAATGTTTTCTCGAAATCCATGGCTGACTATCCAAACCTCAGAACTCACTGCATTTAAAGTTCTGGATGCCTTAGAATTTGTTGTTTAAGATCCCGAGTGAGTGCAGGAGAATATAAACAGTTTACAACTGAGCACAATCGCCTGCTGCAACTGCCTGATAAAACTGTAATCTCAACATCATCTTCCAAACAAGTCCATTCACTTAAACCAAGTTATCAACAGCAAGTTTTTCCAGAATGGCCAGAGCCAGTTTCAATGTTGCCCTGTGACTCCTTTGTACCCACCAAGCAGCCACATAGGCACCATGTCAACTTCCCCAGCATAGGAGCCCTTTGGCATTACATGGAGAATAGCTCTGTCCTTCCTCACACAGAAGCCTCTGACAAAGTCAAGAGCAGGAGTGGGCATGGCCGACGTGCGCCCAGTAATTCTGTTCATTGTAGCAGGGGTGCAAGGTAGGGTGGTCCTGAGGTAGGCCCAATGGAGGTGGCACAAACTGCTGCCCTTGTGCTGGTACTAGGTCTGGAGCAGGGATGAATTCAACTCTTCAAGGCAAGGGATCTACGGTAGTCTTTTTGTACAGTTTGTAAAGTACCATTTACAGCGCTATAGAGGAAATATAGAGTACACAGCGTAAACGTATGGTGCTCATGCTTTACTCTTCTCTTTTAGTTTCAGAAGCTCCAGAAGCACATTGAGTTTCACAAGATGTTCTTGGCTTGAAATGTGGGAAGAAAGAGGAGGAAGTGGGGGATGATAACCCTAACGCACTTTGGTTATGAAAACATCCTTCCAGCAAAATGGGATTCGAGTTTCAGTTCTGTCCTTGAGATGTGTCTAGAACAGTATGCCACTCCATTCCTCCCTGTCAAAAACAGTCCACTGGTTGTGGTACCTGAGGACAGCTTAGAAGCTAGGATTCCTATCAATGGCACTGCTGAAGAGATTTTTTCGGGTAGCATTTTCTCAAAGCAAAAGCTTCAGCACTGCACATAATTACAGCACTGCTGATTTGGAACACTCTAAAGGGAAAGAGGATATTAAGAATACTGGCACATGCTGCTAGTGGGAAAGCCATCTTATTAATTATGCAGGGCTTTAGTTTCTGTGGCTGTTCCTGAGGCCTCTCAAAGCAAACAATAATTTCACTTAAATGAACCCACTTGTTTAAGCTTTGATTCAAACAAGTTGGGACAGAATTTTTGTGGTTTTGACAGTCTTCTATAGCATCTGCATCTAAATAGCTTGGGTATTTGGAAAGCCCCTGTGCAGGAAAGCCCCAGCTTTTGTGAAACCTTGTGTAGGAATGTCGGGGTCAGGGAAGCAGAGGGTGGTAGGTGGTTGGGAAAATTCACTCAAGGAATGAAAAGCCAGGTTGGATGGTTCCAAGTCAGCCAGAGCCCAACAGAGAGCAGCTAATGAAAAGCTCTGGTGGCTTCATTTCTGAGGCTGTGTGTATTTGTGTAACATGGCAAGCCTTTCCCCATGTTTCTTGCTCCCTATTCAGGAGATTCCATGTGTCTCATAGTGTCCTAAAAACCCACTTAAGGTGGTCTGAGGTCCATTTTGCTTTTTAATTAGTGTCCCAATGAACCAGATTTTCAATATTTATGAGACTAGCTTTACATATCTTGGGCGTGATTTTTAAAAATGTGCACCAGTGGGTGCTCAGCCCTTCTAAAAGTAAAGTTGGACACCCCAAAATTTAAGCACCCAAAATTACAGGTCATATTTTTAAAATGTTGGCCCTAACATGCAAAATGCTTTACCCTTTTGTTAACGAGTTACATGGCTAAAGCTTTTTGCATTCATTTGAGAATATACCTCAAATTGCTGGCATTGGACCAGATCCAAAGTCTGCTGACATGCACCAACTTCACGGGGCTTTGGATAAGACCCATAAGGTACGCTAATATAGGAAATATCAACTGACATTTTCAATGCTACAATCGGCTCTTAAGTTATGTGGAATAATACTGTTTCAAACTACATTTGCAACTATCCTTTTGGCTCTTGCTATATGTAACTATGATTCCAGAATGATTTCCCCTTTTTATATTGTGTATATTGAAGTGCTCAACACACAATTTATTTTCATAAAATTACCAAGAGAAATTAGACAACATCCACGGAGTACATAATTCATACAACAACATGATTTTTTCAATTTTCTCTGCTGACCTTTGGATTTTGATTGGGATCATTAAATCCTTTATAGATGATCAACATCAGGTTTCTTAAGCAAAACAACTAAAAATAGTCTTCTGAAACACGTTATCAGCAATATTAGCATATGTTCTGCAATCGATACTATATTACCTAGTTAAATACATATCACATTTAAAAGCAACAAATTCCCTTGAAAAAGAGTCTATTGCTTTAGCTTTTTTCCCCTAAGCTTGTAACTAAACTATGAATGATCTGATATTAGCTTTCCACTTAAAATCATTGTAATAATTCAGAAAAATACTACTTGTAGTGTTAGTTTAGTTGACTTATTTTGATTATTTGCATTCTTCTTGGGATTTCTGAAGATCCTGCTGTAAAATAGGTAATAATTCATCTAGTTTAAATTGACAGTTAGTTGGGGGAGAAGGAACAGAGAAGAAGTGAGCTAATTGCAACTTTGTCCCTCCCATTTGCACCCCATACCAGGTGCTACAGGATAGTTTTAGTACAAAAGATTAGGAAGCAGACAATCAAATTACTGTATTAGATTCCATAATATACATTAACAAAAAGAATGAATGGCTTAGTCTTATCTGAATTTGTGGACTGAGAACAGTCCACAGACGGAATCACGTAGGCTACTGGGGAAAAACCCAAAAAACAAACAAACAAAAAAAACCCATGAAAACAAAACAAAACCCTGCTAAGAAACCATAGAAAAGCTACTATACCAGGCCAAACTGAGCTTGCTTTGGGAAGCAGCATCCCATTGTTTGTACTGATGGTTCGTTCATTTTTAAAATAACTACTATACAGATCGGTAACTTGGGGGCGGGGGGGGATGGGTGGGGGGTGGAGGGAATGATGAAAATGTATGCCCAGGAATGAATGTAGGTGAAATGAAATCTCTTGGACTCTGGTGCTACACAGGACATTTGAATCCCCATCTTTCTCTGACTAGGACTTTCATGAATAATTCCCCTCTTCACTACTCTTCCCCTAGCCCACTATCTACATGCACCCAAGATCTCCAATACAGAGATTCCATCGTACACCATCATAGGACAAATTCGCTGATGTCCAGGGGAGGGAACAGGGCATTAATCCAACTCCAAGTAGTTCTTGTCTGTCTACTGGCAAAAACAGGGTCCCTTGGGCAGTGCCGCCATTGGTAGTAACAGCAGAAGCAATGGTGAAGGCAGGTATCTGGTGGGTTTGGGCAGGTTTAGACAACACTTGAGCCCTGTCTATGCTACTACTGGTGGAGCTACAATGGGGGTGAATTAAGTATTCTATTTTTGCCACCGCATACATCTGTGTTAGATTAGATCTTGTCTGAGAAGATTTTGGGATCTCTCCCACCATTGCTCTAACTAGTGTACACACAGCCAGAGACCCAGCACTAAGTTAATGCCTGAGGAATATGCATTGAAAACCATCCCAAGAACACAGCTCCTGGGAAATGTCCTGGGAAGGCCTGGCATTGTTGCATCAATAACACTTGCCCTGCAGTGCAAACCGGCCTCACCACTGCACCAGGAGCCCAAAGCTGGGATCCCAGCTGAGCTTTTCAGCTCAGCAAGCTTGCTAAAGATGTTCAGAATGTGTCTCCTCATGCACCCCTCTGCCCCAGACCGGTCCACAATCCCTGGCAGCCCCTTATGCCCTGGCCAACATCCTCCGACCGGAACCACTGAGAAACTCAGCCCTTCATAGCCCCATCAGTCTTCCATGATCCTACACAATTCAGCTCCTAGTGACCCCGCACAGC
>NW_020664487.1:14764594-14819404 GCF_002925995.2 Terrapene triunguis | reverse complement strand
TTCCCCCGCTTTTTATTTTTACTATTTTTGCTAGTGTGAGTAAAACTGCAGCTATTTGCTAAAAAAGCTGACCATTACATATTTTGCTTTAGCATTAAGGCAATTAGCATAAAAGTAGGTAAAAGTTCACAAAATAAAGTTCTGCGGTTTAGATAGGCCCAGAGCAAAAGAGTTTTACTGGCACTTTTGGCTTTTTACTTTTCCAAGTTACCTGGTAGCTATGCCTAGTGGACCCCAACAGGAGCATTGCCCTTCTGCAATATACAGTATATTTTTGAGGCTTTTCTGCATTACACATATATGTGTCTTTGATGCACAGCTTGGACCCTGAGTATGTCAGCATTCCAAGATGAGGAGAAGCATGTTCTGGGGCACATATTAATGCATTATTAAGCACTTACTGATGCTTTATGTTTTTCATTTAAAAACCAATTTAATTAAAAAGATGCTTCCTCCCTTTCTTGAGCAGCAGTAGAGGAATCATTAGTAACCTCAGCATGCAGCAGCCCCCCTGATTAAAATGAAAATGTTCGCTGCACATTGTTTAGTTGCTTTATAGTGGTAATAACAACAGCTTTGTTAGTCTAAGGAGAACTACAGTTTAAGAAAACCTGGGACAATTACTTGGTCCCCACTGGCGCACTGTGGGATTAGACACATCACTATGGCTATCCTTGCTCGCATACATGGGGTGACACTGATCAGCAAATATGAAGAATTTTCCTTCTAGGGATGTTGGCAAGAGAAAAAACTTCTTCAGCTTCTGTAGCACTGAGCAAGGATCACGTATTACGATCAGGTGGCAGTAATTTCTTTGACTGAAGAGGAAGAGGTATTGGAGGACTTCAGGGACTGTCCTCCATCTCTGTGTGTTTATAGCACCTAGCATAATGGAGGCTCTCCAGCCCAGGCTCTCCTGTGATACAACTCAGGTTGGGACCTCTTTGTGTCACTGTAATACAACTTCATAACAATAATAGAGCCTTTCTGCTTTCTGTGCCCTATGGTCCGTTTTCAACAGAGCTGGGAGGTACAGATTGCACCCGCCTGGATACCTGTACTGGGTCTCAAAATCAAAACCAACAATTACAATCAAGAAACTCTGTCTTTGTATATTAAATCAAGGAGTGATTCCAAATTACAACAGGCCAAACCCTGTGCCCATATACATGCACTGAGATCAACTGGAATTGCCCACGTGCATCTGAGGTGAATTTTGGTTGTAATAAGAAATTCCTAGACTTGGACAGCCCAAGGTGACTCATTTTATTTAGGGACAATTTGAAAATGTGCAAATATAGAAGAGGGTTTTTTTGCAATGTAAAAATGAATATTGCAGACTAACTCCCTGATGCTGAGGAGAATATAAATTGTATTATTATAGGAATGCATTTCCCCCACCCCAATAGTGGCGTTTAGGAGGGGTGAAAAGTGCTGGATTGACAACCTTTGTGGTTTGAAATCCTCTATTTATTTGTCCTCAGAACAAATTAATCACAAGCAGTGCCAGCGCAAGCTTCACCACACTGCTTTGAGCGCTGCCTGTTAGGCTGAGAGGATAGTTCAGTTTCAATGGCTCATTCATTGCTTGGCATTTCGCTCAAACTGCCAACTGTCATCAATTGGTGCCAATAGTGGTGGTGTTTGGGAGGTGGACACCAGGCCACCATATTGGCACAGTGCAACACTGATTTTCTTAACTTCTACTAACTGAAGCTACCATGTCCCAGTTCTTCAGGACTGCACTGAGTGAATCTCTGCTCTTGCTAAGCCCCTGACATGCTTTGGAGAGAAGCTTCATACTTCCACCACTGCATGGTTCCTAAGTTTCAGCCCCCGATGATCAGCATTTCCAGTCTCTGGAAGTCTCAGGTGTCTTTTGGAAAACAGGGGGTTATACTGTGTAAAGAGACAATGACATATTGAAATAACTAGATGGTGGTTTAAAAAGAATAAAAACTGTTCAGTGGGGGCAGGTATGTACATAAAATGCAGATGCATTACACATTTTAACAGTTCTCAGGACAACATGTGAAACTGTAATCAGCTTTGCTGCTGAAGGAACTCTTCTTCCTTCTTTGATTATTTGTCCATATGAATCCCACCATTGGGGGCATATATGCCCCGTGTACACTTATGCATGCATGGGGCACATGTGTCCCAGAAGAGAGATCCACATGGACAAAACATCTTGCAGAAATACAGTTACTGTAAGGTTAGTAACCGTTCTATTTTTTTCCTGCTCATCTGACTAGCAGCTTCCTTTTGCCTTTCCATAACTGGCGTTTTCATTGCTGCACAGTAGATGGCAGCATTTGTCAGTGAAAGCCAGTGGCCAGTGAGTCAGTGATGTGCTGAAAGGAGCTCGAAGACTTTCAAATGCCTGCTGCCAGTGCCTGAGAAGTTTCAGCAGCATGATGGAACTGGGGGAGAACGGAATTGGCCTGATTCTCACATGCCCTGTACCTTGTGTCTTCATTTACACCTTTGCAAGGTGGATGTAAAATCTCCCCCATATTCTCTAGGTTCATGATCACATGCTATCTCAGATAATGCAGTGTCCTATTAGAGAGCTTTAGTCTGCCGCCTCGTAATGTGCATGTTGAAAGCTGCAAAGTCTAAGTGGCAGAACTCCATAAGTCCCTGTGATGGGCCGTTCACTCCACACTAGCACTGGAGGGGTTAATATAGGCAAGAGAGGCCTGTTAGCTATAGGCTGCACCTAGGGGGAGCTAGGAGATAATAAGGCTTAATTGGGGATGAAGCTCACCTGTGCAGAAAGAGGCAGGGCTTCGATAAAGCCAGGGAGCTGGCAAGCGAGGGAGGCATGCTGGGAGGAAGCCTGCAGTAACATTCCCTGCCACAGGTAGTGTGGGGAGTAGTCCAGGGAAGGAGCAGTAAGGGCTGGGAGAATAAAGACCTGAGCTGCTGGGTTGAGGGTCCCTGGACCGGAACCCGGTGTAAGGGGTGGGCCCTGGTTCCCCTACAAGCCACTGCAGGAGTGGCATGTAAGGGACAGCCTATTTGGGGATTGCTGGGGACAACTTGAAAGGAGACTTTGCTAATACCCCGGAAGAGGGGGAATGTCAATGTGACTTGGCTGCAGAGGCAATGTGAGGGAGGAAGGCACCTGGGGTCATGTACCCCTGCAGATTTGATGCTTGACTTGTACTGAGCATGCTCACATGGACTGAGCATGCTCAGTAACACTACTGAAGCCAGCTGCCCTCACTTTGCCCTCCCACTATCGGCGGGTGCAGGTTGTCTCTGCTTGGCCAGAGGGCTATAAGCCACAAAGAGGAAAGCACTGCAGCTCCGGGAGCATGAGAGAGGCCACAGAGTGAGTGAGTGGGATGACGGACTGAGCAACCGCAGGAAGGGGCGTCAGATCATGTGGCGAACTAATCCCCAGATGGGCTAACGGAGGCACCAGAGTGGTAAGAGTGCATACCCCCATTACAGTTTCCTTGCAAGGTATGCAGTGGATAGAGGTTGGCTTTGTGCTCCAGTACAGTCTAATGGCAATACTCCGGGGTGTAATGCCTAACGGCAAGAGTCCAAGGGTCGATTTCCCTGGCAGTTACAGTTTGGGGTAGTGTCTCCCACTAGGAAGAGAGAGGGGAACCTGGGCCCACCCTACTCCACTGGGTTCTGACCCAGGGTCCTTTGAAACAATGGCCCTTGCACAGGGCTCAGAGCCCAATACCCCTAAGCGTGCTCCCTGGGTCACTTCCGACCCTTGTACCAGTCCCTCGGACGTCATCATAGGTTGGATTTGGGTTCCCTCCTGTGTTCCCCTCTGATCTGCCTCTGGAGTCTCTTCCACTGGCCCTAAAGAGCCATCGCCCATGGTCGACAGGCTTCCCACAGCTTGGCTATGAGGCTCGGTCCTGGTGGCAGGGAGCTCTGGTGGCTTCCCAGCAGGAGGCTGCTGCTCCCAACTGCTCTCCGCGGCAATCAGCCCAGACTGAGCTGAATCGCTCCCTTTTAAATGCTTTCTCCCCTGGGAGCATGCCTAGCAGAGGCAAAGGGCGTGGCCTCTTGGGCACAGAGCAACTCTTTAACCCTCACCTCACTGGTGCACACACCCTCACACGCAATGAGAGCTAGATTGTGCCCTGGGTCTAACTCAGCCAGTTAAGCCCATCCTCCATTCATTTGTTTGGCTGAGGATGGTGGGTCAGAGCATGGGCGGCGGGTGAGCCCTCGCTCTGGGGAGACTAGCCCACTGGCCCTGCCCCTTCCGCCCAAGGCCCTGCCCTCCTGGACTCTGGAGCCCCAAACCCCCCCTTCGTAAAAGGAAAAGCCCTGAGGGCCCCCCCCGAATGGAGGAGCCCCAGCCTGCCCGCCCAGCCACATTGGGCTGAGCTACTGGTGGCCCCCCTGATCCACTGTCCCCCCAGCACCAGACCGAGCCACCGCCCCCCCCGAGCACCGCGCTGGCCTCAGCATCAGACCAAGCTGCCAGCTCTTCTGAGCGCCAGGCTGAGCTACTGTCTCCAGCGCTGCCAGAGTCGGGCCGGCCCCAGCACCAGGCCAAGCCGGCAGCTTCCCCCACAAGTGCCGTGTTGGCCCCCGTACCACAGCGAGCCGCTGGCCCTCCCGCCCCTGATGGCCCACCAGAATCAGGCCGGGCCGAGCCGCCGCCAGCCTCCCCAAGCGCCAGCTCCTCCTGCCCCCCCGCTAAGCCACCGGCCCCAGCAGCACCCAGCCAAGCCTCCGCACTCCGCATCGCTCCTCACTCCCCTGTCCCGAGGAGGAGGGACACGGCGAGCAGCGGGGACCTTGTGGGGTGAAGTGGAGGAGGTGGTGGGGGTCTCGGGGAAGAGGGGGCACCATGGCCCAGTTGTCCGGCAGTCAGGACCGGCTCCAGCATTTTTGCCGCCCCAGGCGGAAAAAAAAAAAGCCGCGATTGGCCGCCCTTCTACTGCTGCCACTTCGTTCTTCGGCGGCAATTCGGCAGCAGGTCCTTAAGGGACCTGCCGCCGAAGAGCTGTACGTACCGCCCCTTTCTGTTGGCCGCCCCAGGCACCTGCTTGCTGCACTGGTGCCTGGAGCCGGCCCTGCTGGCAGTGGGTCGGTGGCAGCGCCTTCCCTGGTCTATTATACCCGCCACCTATGGGTCAGAGCTCAGTACAGAGAGCATCCCCTGCTCTCCATTCCCTTCAGCAAGTAAGTAGGTGAGGAATGGGTGGAGCCTTTATTTGTTAGCTAGCACAGCCTGGTTGGCGTGTGTGTGTGTGAGAAACCTGACTGGATTTAGGGTGACCAGATCACAACACTAAAATATCGGGACACATTGGGGTGCCGTCAGCCCTGCCCACAGTCTAACCCCGCTCCACCCCCACTCAGCTCCAGGCCCCGCCCCCCCCACTTGCCCCTCCCACCGCACCCTTCCTCATCCCCTCGGTTCCCTGCTGGCTTGCTGCATCCCTCCTCAGTCACCACTCGCCTCCTCACCCCCTCGCCCGCCCGCTCGCCTCTTCACCCCCCCTGCCCGCCACTCACCCCTACAGTGCCGACGTCCCCTCTGCTGGATGGGTGCTCGCCCACCCCCCGCCTCTTCCGGCCCAAGCATCCGCCCTCGCTCCGCCCCCTTCCCCCAAGTCCCTGCCCCTGCCCTGCCTCTTCTCCACCTCCTCCCCTGAGTGCGCTGCATCCCCGCTCCTCCCTCTCCCTCTTGGAAAGTGCTAAGTGCTGCCAAACAGCTGTTAGGTGGCGGGAAGTGCTGGGGGGGGGGAGGAGCGGGGACGTGGCACGCTGTAGGGGGGGGAGGGGAAAGGAGGCAAGGAGGCGGGAGCATGGCTGCAATTTTTCCCCGTGGGTGCTCCAACCCTGGAGCACCCACGGAGTCGGCACCTCCCTCCCGCTCGCCTCCTTACCTGAATATTGGGACAAATGGCGTCCTGATCACATGTTGATCAAGACGCAGGACAAAGGGTTAAATATCGGGACAGTCCCGATTTTATTGGGACAACTGGTCACCCTAACTGGACTCCAGTAAGTCACCTACACACAGGCAGCAAGACAGGAATTGTGACTCCTCTGGGGAGGCAGCATGAAATGTGATGTTTAATGGGCCATAACCTGGCCAAACCAAACCAATTTCACCAGAGGACTCAAAGGCATGCCTCCTCAGCAAAGGCTATTTCTATCCCTAGCCATTTAAATGGCTTAAACCACTTAAACAACAGCTTTAAAAGAAGTTACAATAAACTCTGTATAGTAGTGCAAAAACACTCGTTCCCTATCTTCATTTGCGAAAGGATTGAACCATTTTGGCTTGGATGTTCTCCAAACATTCACTTTCAGGCCGAGACTAGACTTGGAACATTTCAGCTCAAAAGGTGAACATTTTGGAAAGCGACAAGCAATTCAGACTGAGACTTTTCAGCTTGGAAAAGAGACGACTAAGGGGGGATATGATAGAGGTCTATAAAATCATGACTGGTGTGGAGAAAGTAGATAAGCAAGTGTTACTTACTCCTTCTCATAACACAAGAACTAGGGGTCACCAAATGAAATTAATAGGCAGCAGGTTTAAAACAAACAAAAGGAAGTATTTCTTCACACAATGCACAGTCAACCTGTGGAACTCTTTGCCAGAGGATGTTGTGAAGGCCAAGACTATAACAGGGTTCAAAAAAGAACTAGATAAATTCATGGAGGATAGGTCCATCAATGGCTATTAGCCAGGATGGGCAGGGATGGTGTCCCTAGCCTCTGTTTGCCAGAAGCTTGGAATGGGCAACAGAGGATGGATCACTTGATGATTACCTGTTCTGTTCATTCCCTCTGGGGCACCAGGCATTGGCCACTGTCAGAAGGCAGGATACTGGGCTAGATGGACCTTTTGTCTGACCCAGTCTGGCTGTTCTTATGTTCTTAACTGTGGCTAGTGCTGCAGCTATAATGAATAAATCCAATAGGTCCATCTAGGTGCATCCATTTGAACTATCCCAGTCCCCAGGAATATCCCTTCATTACTTCTTAAATGATCCAGTATTTATATCACAGTGGCTGTGCTTAGAAAGCCATTCCACTCATTATTTTCTGTAACATCCTGATCTGCTCTGATTTCTTCCTTTTAATTTCCATATATGTCATCCTGTCTCATCTATTTTGAGCTGTGAATAGTGACTTGGCTTGACCTTGTCTATCTATCATTTAAATTTTCATAGTCTTATTAAATCCCATCTTCATAAATATCTTTTTCTAGAGCATGTATTTAGTTATTTTAGGCTGTTCTTGGCAGCTCATGGAATTTATCCTGCTGTCCTTCCCTGTGCAGTCTGGTGGCTGGATGGAATGGTCTTGTTTTTAGTATGATAGCTAGAGCTGAAGTCGCCCTAAGCAAGGCCAAGGTTGTACCAGGATAGTATAATGTTTCATTGCAGGTACCGAGGACTTTTTCACTATTCCAATGTTATAGCCCAGCATAATTTTAGGCTTTCAATTGCTGTTTGTCAGTACATTGACTGGTAACTTGACTAAGATTGGGCCGATGGTTTGCTGAGACTGCTGTCTATATATTGACAAGTATTGTCTCAGCTTGTGCATCTGACTGCACTATGACTCCGGCTTTTGCGCTGAGGCTGGAGGAGAGGAGGTGATGGTGAACCATTTGCTATGGCCAGTCTTATGTTTGTGTGCGCTTTTCCTATTGGGTCAAAGCCTCATTGGCATGCTTGGCTCTTGGCTGCTAATGAAAACCACTGTGTTTCTGAGGGCACTGAGGCAGTATCCTGGGTCAAGCCACTCTATCTGGTGGCCTGCTAGGACACTATAATCATCTTTGTTCTCCACTATTGATGATAGCAGCTCCTAAATACATCTTCTGCTCCAGCTTTTTCCTCACAGATCATCATGAGGAAGAGAGATTAAGCATGGCTGGAAAGCTGGGGACAGACGTTTCATTTGGAGTCGGAGTGACTGTAACATTGAGGTTTGGCGTCTCGTGCCATGACTGTATGGGAAGTGAAGGAAGGTTTCTTCATGTGCATCACAAATGAGTGAGGCAATTCTGAGTGGAGAATCAGCAGCCTAACCTGGGTTATTTGCATCTGGTGACACAGTCGAGTGTTTCTTGGGGTGAGGAATATTCAAATGATTTTGCCAACAAGCTCCCCCAGAACTGAACTAATTACATCAGAATGGCCACACTGGGTCAGACCAAAGGTCCATCCAGGGCTGGCCTTACCATGAGGTGAATTTTTTTCACATTACCTGTTCTAAATAGATATTCCAGATTTAAATACCAGTACTTTTGAAATTTAACAACAAATTCCATCTAAACTTTGGAGTCTGCTATTTTGAAAGATACCAGACTTCAGAATAGTCTTTTGCCCAGCCATTGGGTCACATACATGTTCCTGATAAGAATGATACAGTTGCTTTTACATAGAACCCAAATTCAGCCATACTCCAGTGAGAGAGATTTAAAACCACAGGCACATGAACTCACTTTGCTTAATAATATACAGTATAAATAACCTGGCCTGGCTAGTTTTTGTAGTTGATTGCATACTTAATTGTCCATATAAGATAGAGTGACATTTCATTGACCAGTTCGTCATTTCTAATGCACTTTATCTTTTCTTCCAATGCCCAGGGGTTTCTTCACTGTGCACTGATATTTTCTGGTGTCTTTGGTCTCTGGGAGGCATCCTTAAACAGCTTAAGTTGGTTAACATAATAAAATGTTTGTTTGTTTTACATTTCTTTTGTTTTCAGTAACTCAAATTTATACACAGATTAACTAAGGCCTTGTCTATCCTACACAGTTTTTTCGACAATCAGCTTTCATTGACAAAACAGTGGAGGTGTATACACTGCAATACTCCTCCTGCCGATTTAACTCTCCTGCTACATCGACATAATATACCACGTCGACGAGCAGCATAGAGCTTTTTGTGACAGTCAGAGTGTCACAGTGTCAGAGCAGACACTGTGCTTGCTTATGTCACCCTAAGTGGCTTCCAGGAGGTGTCCCACAATGCCCATCATGACTGCTCTGGTCAGCAGTTTAAACTCCGCTGGCCTGCAGCCAGGTACACACTTTAATGTGCTGGGAATTTTTGAAATTCCACTTCCCATTTGCTCAGAGTGGAGAGTCACATTGCATCTTCATAGCTGACCATGCCAGCTTTCTGCAGCAAACGGGCTTCTGCCTGGAGTATGGGGAGCTGGGGGAGTCCCAGGCCTGCATGCAGGGTTCCACCCTGAGAACTGGCTTCTGGGGACCAGGCAACAACATCCCTCAGCTTCAGCCTTTCCCGCTCCAAGGTGATTCCCAGTTTGTAGAGCTTTGTTGGGGAAACTTCCCCCAGCCAGGCTGCGTTAGCCCCCCAGCTCTCGAGATGTCACCACATGGCCATCCCTGCTCTGGCTGCTAGTCCAGGGGTGTTGCCTGCTGGGAGTGTGTCTGAGTGCTGGGGTGGGAGACGTCAGTTTGGATTTTAGTAGAGTTTTGTAACCTGCACCTTGAGCCCTGCACCCCTTGGTGGGGAGGGGAAATCCTGGGGCCAGAAGCAGCCTGACACCTGCATGGAGAGGATGCTTGCCAGCAGAGATCAGCTCCTCTGCAGGGACTGAGGAGTCCAGAGCCATCTCTGAACCTGATGATCCATCGCAGAGTTGTGAGTCACCATCTTTCAGTTAGCTAGTCGGGGAGACTGTTTGGGAGACCCCTTCCTCCCTGAACTGTGCCCTCAAGACAGGGTCAGGGTTGGAGATTTGATTACCTGCGGAGGGACTTGCCACATAATCCCACTTATAAATCCTTTGGGCCATACTGAACCCAGTCAGCCACATTGCTAACTGCTGCTCAGAAGAGATCATGGTCACAGGTCATCAAGGGCCCCTACAAAGTACATGTACCAATAGGACACTAATTTTATGTTTGCTACATCAGGTCATGTGACTGGGGAAATTCATGGGTATTATCAGCATGGGCACAAGTGACCGTGAGAATCATGTTTTACCCTGTTCTGTTATATTTATCTCTCGTTTAATATAGCTACTGTGTTAAATGTATTGTATGTGTTTGTGTTATTTCTTGGGAGTCTCCAACTATCTGGCAAGTAAGTGAGGGTTACCCTGTGCTTAGAAAGGACAGTTTCCTGTTCCGTAACTGGCGTTCTTCGAGATGTGTTGCTCAGGTGTATTCCACAGTAGGTGTGCGTGCTCGCCACGCGCACCGGTGCCGGAAGTTTTTCCCTTAGCAGTACCTGTAGTGGGGGAGCCCCGCTGTGACCCCTGGAGTGGCGCCTGTATATCGCGCCATAAAGGGAGCTGCGCACTCCCCCCACCCTCAGTTCCTTCTTGACAGACAACTCCGACAGAGGGGAAGGAGGGCGGGGTGTGGAATAGACAGGAGCAACACATCTCGAAGAACGCCAGTTACGGAACAGGTAACTGTCCTTTCTTCTTCGAGTGATTGCTCCTGTGTATTCCACAGTAGGTGATTGCAAGCTCTGTCTGATGGAGGTGGGTAGGAGTTTAAAGGTTAGTGGGATGGAGTACCACCCTACCAAACCCGGCGTCATCTCGTGCTTGGGAGACGATCGCATAGTGCGAGGAAAAAGTGTGGACAGAGGACCACGTGGCAGCCCTACATATGTCCTGGATAGGGACGTGGGCTACATAGGCGGCCGACGAGGCTTGCACTCTCGTAGAATGCACCTTTACGATAGGCGGCGGGGGAACCCCTGCCAAGTCGTAACACGTGCGTATGCATGAGGTGATCCAGCGGGAAAGGCGCTGGGTGGAAACTGGTTGCTCCCTCATACGCTCGGCCGACGCAACGAACAGCTGCGAGGATTTCCTGAACAGCCTGGTTCGGTCCAGGTAAAAGGCCAGCGCCCTACGTATATCTAGCATGTGTAGGCGACATTCCTTGTTGGAGGAATGGGGCTTAGGACAGAGTACTGTTAGAAAAATGTCCTGATCCATATGGAAGGTGGAGACCACCTTCAGGAGAAACACAGGGTGTGGGCAAAGCTGGACTTTACCCTGTGGAAGACCGTATACGGGGGTCCCGAGGTCAAGGCCCTAAGCTCCGAGACCCAACGGGCTGAGGTGATAGCCACCAAGAATGCCACTTTCCATGATAGGTGGGACCAGGAACACGTGGCCAAGGGTTCAAAGGGAGGACCCATGAGGCGGGATAGCACTAGGTTCAGATCCCATTGTGGGACCGGGGCCCTGGCATATGGGAATGCACGATCTAGGCCCTTTAAAAAGCGGGAGGTCATTTGATGGGGAAAAAAACCAAGTGACCTTGCACCGGAGGGTGAAAGGCTGAAATGGCCGCTAAATGTACCCTGACGGAGGAGGCGCTAGTCCTTGGGTCCTAAGGGACAGGAGGTAATCGAGAATGAGTTGGAGCGATGTGGATGACGGGGAGGCGCCCCGCTCCCCCGCCCACCTGGAGAACCAAGACCATTTGGCAAGGTATGTCCGTTGTGTGGACGGCTTTCTGCTCTCCAGCAGAATTCATCTACCATCCTCCGAACACCTTTCCTCCTCCTCCTCGTTTAACTATGGAGCAACCACACTGTCAGGTGAAGCGCGGCCAGGTTGGGGTGGAGAAAGCATCCCCTCTCCTGGGAGAGGAGATCCGGGCGGAGCGGCAGCCTCCATGTGGGGGCCGCTAGAAGTTGCCGAAGGGTCCCGTACCAATGTTGACGGGCCCAATCCGGGGCTATGAGGATAACCCTTGACCTGTCTGCCTTTACTTTCTGCAGGACCTTGCCTATCAGTGGAAACGGTGGAAAGGCATAGAACAGTTGGCCTGACCACCAGAGGAGGAATGCGTCCGAGATCGCCCCCCTTTCTGCCCCTGCCCTGGAGCAGAACCGGGAGCAGCGTCGGTTCTGGGCGGTAGCAAAGAGGTCGACCCGGGGAGCACCCCACTCTCGGAAGAGCTGTTGGGCGACCTCCCAGTGGAGTGACCACTCGTATTGGTGGGAAAACACCCTGCTGAGGTGATCGGCTCGCACATTGCGTGCGCCGGGTAGGTGGAAGGCCCATAGGAAGATATCGTGGGCTATGCAAAACTCCCAGAGGTCCAGGGCTTCCCGGCACAGGGCCGAGGAGTGCATGCCCCCCGCCTGTTGATGTAATACATCGCGGACGTGTTGTCCATGAGGACTCTGACCGTCTTCCCACGAAGGTGCAAACTGAACGCTCTGCACGCCAGGCGCACTGCCCTGAGCTCCCTGACGTTTATGTGCAGAGACAATTCCAAGATTGACCATCTCTTGGGTTTGAATGTTCCCTATATGGGCTCCCCAGCCCAGGTCTGAGGCATCCGACACCAAGTCTAGTGAGGGAGGGATTTCTCGGAAGGGAATCCCGTTCAGCATGTTGCTTGGGAGGGACCACCATTGCAGAGCGGTCACTACATTGGGTGGTATCGTGACCACCTTGTCTAGGCTGTCCCTAGACTGGGAATACTGGGAGGCCAACCAGAGTTGGAGGCGCCTCATTCTGGCATGTTGCACCACGGACGTGCATGCTGCCATGTGACCTAGGATTTGAAGGCACACCCTTGCCGTCGTCACAGGGAAGGTCGTGACCGAGGCTACGAGACTTTTGAGTGTCTCGAACCTGTCCTGGGGAAGAGAGGCTGTGGCCTCTAAGGAGTCTAGCAAAGCCCCTATGAAGTGTATGCGCTGAACCGGTACCAACGTGAACTTGGCCTCGTTCACCACTAGGCCCAGACCTGCGCGTGTGGACAGCAGGAATTCCATCTGGGCCTGTACCTGGGACTGAGAGTTGCCCTTGAGGAGCCAATCATCCAGGTAAGGAAAAATTTGCAGCCCGTTCCTCCGGAGGTGGGCTGCCACCACTGCCATGCATTTGGTAAAAACCCTAGGGGCCGTGGAAAGACCAAAAGGGAGGACCGCAAACTGGTGATAGTCCTGCCCTACCAGGAAGTGGAGGGAGTGCCTGTGACCCTCAAAAATGTGGATGTGGAAATATGCATCCTGGAGGTCCAGGGACGCGAACCAATCCCCCGGGTCCAGTGAGGGGATGATGGAGGTCAGGGATACCATGCGGAACTTGTAGCGGACCATAAACCTGTTGAGATTCTGCAGGTCCAGGATGGGCCGGAGCCCGCCTTTCGCCTTCGGGATCAAGAAATACCGGGAGTAAAACCCCTTGCCCTGGAATTCTACTGGTACCCTCTCCACCGTGCCCAGGTTGAGGAGGCACGCCACCTCCTGGCTTAGAAGGGGGGCATGTTCCGGGTCCCCGAGGTCCTCCCGGGGTGGGAGGTGGTGGAGGGGGTGTGTGAGGTGAATTGCAACATGTAGCCCCTGGAAATAGTGCTGAGGACCCACTGGTCTGATGTTATATGGGACCACTCCACTCGGAAGGCAGATAAACGGTTGCAGAACACAAACTTTATTTACTGAGGGGCTTCCGTGGCAACAGGCCCAGTGGCCCCCCTCAAAGAGTCAAAACCGCCTCTTCCCCTGCTTCTTGCCCTTCGAGGGGCCTGGTCACGGGGCTGAGCGGGACTGACGCTGGGACCTGCGTCTCTGCTCCCTCAGTCTCTTAGGCGGGGGTTCATATCTGCCCCTAGCGGGAGGTGCTGAGGTCTGCGACCTAGGTTTGTCCTTTGCTGGTGGGACATACAGGCCCAGAGTTTGCAGGGTGGTGCAGGAGTCTTTCATCCCATGCAGGCGGACATTGGTTTGGTCCGCAAACAACGCTTTCCCGTCGAAGGGAAGGTCCTGCATCAGGGACTGGGACTCTGCGGACAGTCTGGACAGGAGAAGCCACGACGCCCTGCGCATGGATATGGCCAAGGCCATCGAACGGGCTGCCTTGTCGGCAGCGTCCGAGGCAGTCTGGAGGGCTGCTTTCACCGCTGCTGCTCCTTCCTCAACGAGAGCCTTGAACTCCTTTTTGTCCTGCTCCGGGAGAAGAGGCTCGAACTTTGGCAGGGACCCCCATAAGTTAGTCATACCGGCTCAACAGGGCTTGATGGTTGGCCACCCTGAGCTGGAAGCTCACGGAAGAATAAACCTTCCTGCCAAAAGAATCCAGTCTCCTGGCATCTTTGTCCTTGGGGGTGGGTGTGGGCTGACCATGGCGTTCCCGGTGGTTCACTGACTCCACCACCAAGGAGTTGGGTGCTGGGTGGGAGTACAGGTTCTCGTGTCCCTTAGCAGGCACGAAGTACTTCCTCTCTGCTTTCTTGGAGCTGGGCGCCAAGGAAGCTGGGGACTTGCCATAGGGAAGTTGATATGTTGGCTACCCCTTGGTGGAGTGGTAGGGCCACACGGCCCGGTGCCGAGGAGGACAGCACATTAAAAAGAGTATCCGACGGCTCCTCCATCTCCTCAGCCTGGAGCTGGAGATTTGAGGCCACCCGCCTGAGGAGCTCTTGATGAGCCTTAAAGTCCTCCTATAGGATGGGCGGTGGAGCCGCTATGATCTCCTCTGGCGCCGGCGAGGGGGCTGGTCCGGCTCCCAGGGCGTTGGGAGGTGCCGGTGGGTCGACCCCCAAGACCGAATCCAGGCACGGTGCCACCGGCTCAGTACCCGTCGACTTTTCCCTCTGTCGAGCGGGGGGACACCGAATGGGCCTGGGGATGCCTGGGCTACTGAGCGGGGTCTCACTTGCACGGGCATTTGTGGCCACGGTGCCCACTGACACTATTGCCCCTGCTACGGTGCCCCCTGCCACTGACCGACTTGGGTGCTGAGCAGTGCAGATTGCTCTTGAGGGGCGGTGCAGCTCGGGGACGGGCGGCTGGGTGCCGAGGCTGAGGTCTCCGTTGACCACACTGTGCCGTAAGAGCGGCGGGAGCATCTATGGTCGTGTCGGTGCCGACCTCGAGATCTGGATCTCAATGACGAGGAGTGGTACCCGTCCGAGGTGCTGCTCCCGTAGTCATCCCGGCGGTCGTAGCTACGACGCTTCGGTGCCGTTAACGCTCGAGGGGAGCGCCGAGCATGCTGTCTGGCGAAGCGGGCACTCGAACCTGAGCGTCTGTGACGATGGCGTCGAGATCTGCTCCGGTAGCTACGATTTGAGGAGGAGTGTCGACACCGCTTGTCTCGGAGCCTGTGCCCGCGGTGGGCTGTGGAGGACCCTCGAGACTCCTGCCCGGGCGAGTCAGCCAGTCTGAGCGGAGTGGAGGGCTGACTCGAGCTATGTGAGGACCTCGTCGAACGGGGCGGCGCACGGTCCTCAGAGCGGGGACTGTGCTGGGGAGTGCTGGTGTGCTCCCAACGGCAGCTTCCCTCAGGACCGGGGACCCGTCTCAAGCGGTGCACCCGGCACCGGAAGGGAGAGGATGTCACGTGTGGCCTGTGCAGCCTCTGGCGTCGACGGCATTCTCACCGTGGAAGAGGCACGCATGGACGGAACCGGGCTACTCCGCTCAGTACGAGTCGGAGGTCTGGGTCCCGAGGGGGATCGTGGGCTACCCAACTCGGGTCCGGCCTCACCCCTGTCTTTTTGTTGGTGCCGCTAAGTCTTTCCCTGCTTCTTAGCGGGTGAGTGGTGCCGACTGGTGGAGGGAGCCTCACTCCGCACCGAGGACGCAGTGCCCGGTGCCGAGTCCAGTCGGCGCGCTGGTGCCAGTGCAGATTCCATTAGCAGGGCCCGGAGCCGGATATCTCTCTCACGTTTAGTTCGAGGCTTGAACGATCTACAGATCTTACAGTGCTCAGTTACGTGGGTCTCGCCCAAGCAGCGGAGACACTGAGTATGAGGGTTGCTTCTTGGCATAGAACTGTAACAGGAGTCGCACGACTTGAAGCCTGGGGCACGGGGCATGCCCCGCACCAGGCAACTAACTAAAGAAGTTCTCCAACTATTGGAGAAGACGAGTGCTACTAAGGCTATTAGAAGAGCTACAGCAAGGCTGGAGCACGAAGTTCCGACTACCTTCACTGGCGGCAAGAAGGAACTGAGGGTGGGGGAGTGCGCAGCTCCCCTTATAGCGCGATATAGAAGCACCACTCCAGGGGTTGCAGCGGTACTCCCCTCCTATGGGTACTGCTAAGGGAAAAACTTCCGGCACCGGTGCATGTGGCGAGCACGCACACCTACTGTGGAATACACATGAGCAATCACTCGAAGAATTTTCCTCCCAAGCTGCCCTGGTGACCCTGCCAGGAAGGAGTGAGGAGGGGTGGGGGTGGAGGCACTGCCAAATAAATTCCTATGGGAAGAAAAAGAAGATACACCCTGCTGAGTGGGTGGCGGGATCCAGAAAAACCCAGGCCTGTCCATCAAAACCTGTAAGGAGATTGGTGCTAAAGGAGATAACCAGGTGGATAGGGGATCCATTTTTTTAAAACTCAGACCTTAAATACACCCCTGCTGATTTCCAGGGAAATCAAGTAAATTCCCAGTATGGATTACCAAAAGAAGCTTGTAACTTGGTGTGAGCTGGAGGGAGCTGACCCTGAACACCACTTCATGCTCACTAATGTACCTGCTGAATGGGAAGTTAGACAAATTTATGATGAGATTGTCCATGTCAGAGAATGGGGAAACTGTGTGGTTCGGAGTCAGATGCAAGCAAAAGGGAGACTACTTTTTCCCTCCTTGTAGAGAGCAAAGTTATACTGTCTACTGTATTAACTCCTCATGTCATTCTTCCAGATACTCAGAACGAAGGATGGAAGGTGACCATACAAGCCCAATCACGTTTATCTTCCCCGCCATTTTAAACTACAGATTTTCAGTCCAAATTGGGGAACTTCCTTAGGGCTTATCTACACTTACCAGGGGTTCGATGCACAGTGATCGATGCATCGGCAGTAGATTTAGCGGGTCTAGTGAAGACCCGCTAAATTGATGGCAGATCGCTCTCCCATTGACTCCTGTACTCCACCTGAACGCAAAGTGTAAGGGGAGTCAACGGGAGAGTGTCTCCAGTCGACATCGCATAGTGTGGACCCTGCGGTAAGTAGATCGAAGTACATCGACTTTAGCTACGTTATTCATGTAGCTGAAGTTGCGTAACTTAGATCGATCTCCCCCTGTAGTGTAGACAAGGACTTAGGCAGGAAGGGAAGACCATGGCTGAATTAAAGACTTTTTTGGGAAGTACTTCTGTGCCTCCCCCACAGTTCTGCAGACCAACTAATTTTTGCTATGGGATGAGCAATAGGGGAAGCCACAAAGAATCGGGCCCTTATAGAAAGCCGAAGTTCTTCTCGGGCATCAAACCAGTGTCTGCAGGGGAAGATGACTGACACTTGGAGGCATCAGCTAAATCAGATGATGCAGGAATGGCAATGTAGTGAGGGTGAAAAGAGGAAATGTGTGGCAGAAAGCCTGCAAGGACCTGCAGGGAATGTAATCTGTGCATTAAAAGCCAGCCAAGCCTGATGCCACTGTTGATTACGCTCTCTCGGGGATGGAGGATGCCTTTGGGAGCCTTTAGACAGAGGAAGACCTCTATTTCCAATTTCGGTGCTGTTATCAACAAGTAGGTGAAAAAACTATCTTTGCAGATGGGAACCATCCCTTCAACAGTGCATGAGCCATAAAAGTCCTGAGTGGAGCGAGGAGCACTGAGTTCGACTGGAACAGATCATACAAGGTGCCATTTATGAAGATGTTCTAACTATGAAATTGAACTTGCAGACTGATTGGACAATTCTCCAGGATTCCATCAGTTGCTGTGAGAAGTCGAGGAGGCAGAAAAGAGAGCTGTTCAGGAGAGGAATAAGATCCAGTGACCAGGAAAGTTGCTCCAACAAGCTGAAGGATGACCCTTGTATTACCACCACTGAGGACCACCAGCAACAGCTTAAAACCCTGACAGCACAGCTCACTGATTTTATGAAGAGTGAGATGCCTCAGGGGTCACATAGCCAAATTCTTCCACCAACTTTGACTGAAAGGAAGTACCCTCCTTTTGCCCATGGAGAGGAGAACCCAACAGAGAACCTGCAAGGAGAACTTCAGTTACCATCCCAAGAAATCAGAGATTCTGCTGCTGATGTGGTGAGGATGGGCACATTTCCACCTAGTGTGACAACCCGAGGAACAAAGAAGGTAGCACAAAGAAAAAGGGAACCTCGTTTCTCATTATCTGAAATAATCTTAAAACTTAATTAGTAAAGTGTCAACTTTCTCATGGTTTGACAAAAACTGCCTTTGGCAGAAAGCCAAAAGAGTCACTTTGGCACACATCAGATTCTTTCAACATTTTTTCATAGCTTATGTGATCAAATTCTAACTTTGTTTTAAACCAGTTCTCACCATTGGCTGAAACTTTAAGTTCTTAATAACAGAGTAATTTTACCTCTGTTTAGGATTATTTCTTTTAATTAAAAGTTACTTTCTGGAATTGTGACTTGTCTTTCAGACATCTTTGCTTCCACAGTAGAAAAACTGGACTGTAACAGGATCAATAGGTGGAAAAAATGCATAATGGTCAGGTTTAAGAAAATTGGGGGAGACAAAAGAACCACTTGTTGGCCTGTGAACGACTGATTCATGTAACACCAGTGTCGTCCAGATTAGCAGTGAACACCGTTGTGTAATGGTATGTCTAATATCTAGCCAGATTCATTTTCTATGTAGAATTAATTTAGGCAGAATGAATTGGGATATGATTTGCTTTATTGTTAATGCAGTGTGTAAACGTTGAGCGGAGTCTTTGTATTAATGCATTTTGATACATTTCTGTTTTTAACGGCGCGTTGTGGGGGGGAGCAAATGTTGTTCGTGCCTAGGGCCCCAATAAATCTTAATCTGCTCTGCGTGTGGACCCAGCCCAGCAGTGACCCCTAGGCCAGACTGCCTACGCCCCAGTCCCTTACAGAGCATGGCCCTCTCCCAAGCACTACAGGAACCTAATATGGGTGTCTGATGCTGGGAAAACAGTTGGGGGTGAAGGACACATCTCAGATCCTGGTTTTTCTTTTTCTTCGGTTCTGCCATAACCCAGAACCAAGCTAGTAACTTAACTACCTATACTTATCACTATCTATGCTAAACAATGACCAAGACACTTAGAATAAAGAAAATTCTGGATCCAAATGGCCTGGACTGGTTCACTTCTCTCTGGCACAGTAGTTAGAAGAAACTGAGGCGGTAGAGGATGCTGCACCCCTTATACAGCCTCGTGCTCAGAATGTTTGGGATGCTGGGGGGTGGAAGTTTAAGAGGCAGTGCGCCAGCGCTCCAATAGGCTCTGTTTGGAGAAGGTTCTACTGCTGGGCACCACTACTACTCAAAAAGATGAATATGCAGAGCCACTCACAGAAGCACAGATCATTAATAAAGATGTTGAACAAAACCGGCCCCAGGACCGACCCCTAGGGCACTCCGCTTGATACCGGCTGCCACCTAGACATCAAACTGTTGATCACTACCCTTGAGCCTGACAATCTAGCCAGCTTTCTATCCACTTTATAGTCCATTCATCCAATCCATGCTTTTTTAACTTGCTGGCAAGAATACTGTGGGAGATCATATCAAAAGCTTTGCTAAAGTCAAGATAAAAGCACATCCACTGCTTTCCCTATATCCACCGAGCCAGTTCTCTCATCATAGAGGCAATCTGGTTGGTTAGGCATGACTTGCCCTTGGTGAATCCATATTGATTATTTAGTCTGCAGAAGAGAAGAATGGGGAGGGGATTTGATAGCTGCTTTCAACTACCTGAAAGGGGATTCCAAAGAGGATGGATCTAGACTGTTCTCAGTGGTAGCAGATGACAGAACAAGGAGTAATGGTCTCAAGTTGCAGTAGGGGTTTAGGTTGGATATTAGCAAAAACTTTTTCACTAGGAAGGTGGTGAAGCACTGGAATGGGTTACCTAGGGAGGTGGTGGAATCTCCTTCCTTAGAGGTTTTTAAGGTCAGGCCTGACAAAGCCCTGGCTGGGATGATTTAGTTGGGAATTAGTCCTGCTTTGAGCAGGGGGTTGGACTAGATGACCTCCTGAGGTCCCTTCAAACCCTGGTATTCTATGATTCTATGATTGTTAAAAATTGGACCCTCAGGGTATTCATGCTATTTAACTTCCAGAGGCTATGGAATTTTTTATATGGGTGTCTTGAACGCATTGTTTGCCTCTTACAAACACTTGTTTTCTTTTGAATGTAGCTTTGGAAATGTAAAATTCATGAGCCCTTGGGTTGGGATTTTCAAAAGCGCTCAATGTTTGCCTACCTTTGCTCCCATTGAAATCAGTTGGAATTTGACTCTGATCCTGTTGGATTCAGTGGTAGCAGAGTGAGGCCAGCAATGAGAGTGACCCTGACTACATATAAGTATTTACCAAATATGTGAATCTCTGAGGAAAAATAGGGGAAATGTTTCACTCTGTTGGGATATGGATTCTACCAATACGCTAAAGAAGTTTTCCTTTCTTTGTAGATCTGTTCTCAGTCCCTGCAATGCCATTTTCTAATCTGTCCTACCTTCTGGGCTAGGACCTCCTATCTGGCTCCTCTGTAACAAATCATCTTAATTAATTTTTTTCTTCAACTTTCATTTTCTGAAATTCTAGCAAAGGTTACAAAAACAACCCTGTGTGCAAATCTGTCCCTGGAAACAGCACGGAGTCTCTGCTGCAGGGAGAGGGATGGAAAAGTTAGTTAAAAGGCACAGGAGGAGCTGGTAAATTGAATCAGAACCCTCCCTGTTCCAGGCCTGCAGCGATAAGAAATAAGCCACATCTCCCCACTTTTTCCACACAGGGTGTATGCCTGTCTTTAATTAGAAAGAGCCATTATGAAAACTCATGCTAGTGACATATGATCTACAGTAGGATATCTGATACAGTCCTGCACGCACAAAAACTATGTAAAAACATGAAGTTTGCAAAGTCAATCACACAAAAGTTAGGAAATGCCAGAATTAAGGTTGCTTGTGCAACCTTCATTCAGTCTCTTTGTGCATCTATGTTATGATACAGCAGCAGGGTTGAGTATCAGAGGGGTAGCCGTGTTAGTCTGAATCTGTAAAAAGCAACAGAGGGTCCTGTTGCACCTTTAAGACTAACAGAAGTATTGGAGCATAAGCTTTCGTGGGTGACGCTGTTAGCTGAAGTGGTGCACGTCACCCTTTCTGTGGCCCACCACTGAAGAGGGATGGGACACTTTGCCAGCAGGTTTCACTGATATTTGCAGACAGCAGAGGAATCGTGAGGCTCAGGAAACCGTGGGTGGTTCTTCGAGATGTGTTGCTCATATCGATTCCAATTAGGTGTGCGCGCGCCGCATGCACGATCGTCGGAAGATTTTTACCCTAGCAACACTTGGTGGGTCGGCTGAGGCGCCCCCTGGAGTGGTGCCCTTACGGTGCCGGATATATGCCCCATCCGACCCAGTGCCCCCTCAGTTCCTTCTTACCGCCTGTGACGGTCGTTCGAACTGTGGAGCGCGGCTTAGCCGATCTCCACTTCCCTAGCTTCTAGTGTAGCACTCGTTTATAGTTGTAAATAATTTTAAAAGTAGTTGTTAGTTCTTTAGTAGTAGTTAATAGTTATTGTTCTTAGGGTACATCTTCACTACCCGCTGGATCGTCGGGTAGCAATCGATCTATCGGGGATCGATTTATCGCGTCTCATCTAGACGCGATAAATCAATCCCTGAACGCGCTCCCTGTCGACTCCGGAACTCCACCAGGGCGAGAAGTGGAAGCGGAGTCGACGGGGGAGCTGCAGCCATCGATCCCGCGCTGTGAGGACGGGAGGTAAGTCGATCTAAGAGACGTTGACTTCAGCTACGCTATTCTCGTAGCTGAAGTTGCGTATCTTAGATCGATCCCCCCCAGTGTAGACCAGCCCTTAGTGTAAATAGTAGTTGGAGGTAAGGGGCTCCTCCCCTTCCCTCCCTCCTGGTACCCAGGCTGATGCCTAGGTCTCCAGGTTTCAAACCGTGCTCGGCCTCCCTTAAACGATGCCTATGGGAGCCCCCCACGACTCCTGTTTGAAGTGCCTGGGGGAATCCCATCAATCTGATAAGTGCTGCATTTGTAAGGCATTCAAGCCTCAGACTAAAAAGGAGCGGGGCTTTCGCTTGAAGCAGCTCCTTATGGAAGTGGCACTTAGCCTGATGTCCTTGGCTCCGTGCCAAGACCTGGCGCCGACCTCATCAGTTCAAAGTGCACCTGTGGCACCGGAAGGGTCAGCACCGCATCCGGACACTGGCAAAGACTCCCGGCACTGGACGTCTCCGGCACCTCTACCAGTGCGGCGCCGCTCGCTGTCTCCAGGACTGAAGAAGCAGCATAAACAACCTGCTGCTCCCTTGCAGTTGCCGGCACCACCTGTGCCTCCCTCGGAGCCGTGTCCCGTGTTGGACTGTCCTGCAAAGGCACCAATCCTGGTACCGTTGACTCCGGCGCCACAAGGGCCGTTGAGTCCAGTACACGTAAGCTCCATGGTGCGTACCATGGTCAAGCTTGGACTGCCGTCCACTCCGGAGACTTTCTCCATGGCACGCGACCTGATTGCGCTCACCGAGCCGAGACCGTCGCAACTTTCGGTGCCACCGGTACGGGCTGTTCCCTCCAAAAGAAAAGCCCTCCATGATGCATCCTCCATGGCAGAGTGACACAGGACGGCACCAATCCCGGTCCCAATCCCGGTCATGGTCCCGATCCAGACGCTGGTCTCGTTCACGGCACTGCTCACAGTCCCGGCACCGGTCACCATCTTGGCACTGGTCGCCACCACTCCACCTCGTGAAGATCTTCTTCCCGGTACGGTCGGTACCGGTCCAGCTCCCGGCACTGACCTCAACGCCGGTCTGGGCGCCGATCTACTCGGAGTCGATCCCGGCACCGTTCTGCCCATAGATCTTCGTTGAGATCCAGATCTGCCTCCCGGCACCGATATGACCGTTGGTCCCAATCAGGATTGCATTACCGCTCGAGACCACGGCGCCGATATCCATCTCCATGGCGCGGGGTGGTACCACACGACAAGGCGACCCAGCATACACGCTTGGCTCCACCTTGGCCATCCCATCCCACCTCGAGGTCATCCCAGGCAGAAAGTGGCTACCATATCCAGGATCAAGATGCGGACGGTGCTAGCCAATGGCACGACGAGGGACAGGACCCTGGTCAGGGACATCCGCAATGGTCCTTTTGGACCCCTTGGGCATACTATCAGGCCCAAGGTGTTCCCTTGAGGGCTTCTTGCTCTGCCCACTCGGAGCCCCTGGTACCGGAGGCCACTGTGAGTCGCCCTCCCCCGAGTGGTTTGGAGGCGACGGCTCTGCCCTCAGCTCAGGCCCATGCCCCCAGCGTGGTGGACCTAAGGCAGCTGGACCCTCCCGAGCAAGACCTTCCCCAGGACCTGTTAGTCCCAGGTGTTTCCTCCTCGTCTTCATCTGACGAGGTGGTGGCAGGTACGTCCTCCTCTGGCCCCCCACCTATAGACCTCCGTGCACACCAGGAGTTGCTCTGCAGGTTGGCACAAAACATAAGCCTCCAGGAGGAGGAGGTGGCGGAGGTCAAGGATCCCATAGTGGACATTCTATCTAAGAATAGCCTTGCCCTTTATCCGGACTATTCAGGCTAATGCCACTACGATCTGGCAATCTCCGGCCTCTATTCCTCCTACTGCCAAAGGGGTGGAGAGGACTACAAATACTTGTATATTCACCCCCAGCCATGCTCCCTCGTTGTACAGTCGGTTAATGAGAGGGAAAGACATGGCCAACAAGCTCCCGCTCCTAAATCCAAGGACACTAGATGCCTGGATTTATTTGGGCGCAAAATTTACTCCACTGGAGGTTTGCAGCTCAGGGTGGCTAACCAGCAGGCCCTCTTGAGCCGCTACAATTATAATACCTGGAACTCAATGCAAAAGTTCAAAGAGCGTATTCCTCAGGAGTCCAGGGAGGAGTTCGGGGCTCTACTAGAGGAGGGCAAGAAGGTAGCCAGAACATCTTGGCAAGCCTCAATAGATGCAGCAGACTCAGTGGCTAGGAGTCTAGCCTCGGGCATAGCTATGCACTGCATCTCGTGGCTACAGGTCTCCGGTCTCCTACCGGAACTCCAGCAGACTATTCAGGACCTACCCTTCGATGGCCATGGTCTGTTTTCGGACAAGATGGACTCTAGACTTCAGAGTCTGAAGGACAACCGGGCCATCATGTGTTCACTGGGCATGCATACCCCAGTGACGCAACGTAGGCCCTTCTGACCCCAACCTCAGCGCACCTACACTAATCCCCGGCCGGACTTCTCTAGAAGACGTGGCCGGGGTGGTAGGCGGAGACAGTCTGGTCCTCAGACGGGCCAGAACCAGGGCCCCCCCAAACAATTGGCGGGGTCCAAACAAAATTATTGAAGGTGTGCCCGAGGGCGGCGCATCAGTCTCCTTCCAGGATCCTTCCCCGCCTTTCAACAACCGCCTCTCCTATTTCCTCCCTGCGTGGTCCCGTATAACGTCAGACCGCTGGGTCCTACGTACGGTGGAAAGTGGATACCTCCTTCAATTTGTTCCCCCCCCCCACTCTCCCTCCCCGTCCCTCTTCAGGGACCCCTCTCATGAGCAACTCCTTCTACAGGAGGTGCAAACACTCCTAGCTATTGGAGCTATAGAGGAGGTTCCAAGGGAACTGAGGGGCAGGGGGTTTTACTCACGTTATTTTCTAGTTCCCAACGCAAAGGGTGGGCTACGGCCCATCCTGGACCTGCGCGGTAACCTCATGGTAAGGTTGAAGTTCCGCATGGTTTCCCTGGGGACCATTATTCCTTCCCTGGATCCTGGAGACTGGTACGCCGCCCTCGACATGAAGACGCGTACTTCCACATAGCGATCTACCCACCGCACAGGCGTTTCCTTCGCTTTGTGGTCAACCAACAGCACTTCCAATTTACCGTCCTTCCCTTCGGCCTATCCACGGCACCAAGGGTCTTTACAAAGTGTATGGCCGTCGTAGCTGCCTCACTCCGTTGACATCGGATCCAAGTGTTTCTGTACCTTGATGACTGGCTCATTCGGGGTCGCTCCAAAGACCAGGTGCAATCTCATGTTCAGTTCACCATGAGCTTGTTCAGACAGCTGGGCTTGCTTCTCAATGTCGAAAAGTCCACTTTGGAGCCGACCCAAAGAATAGACTTCATCGGAGCAGTCCTAGATTCAAGACTTGCCCATGCGTGCCTACCGCATGCCCACTTCCAGTCCATGGCGAGCATTATCCATGGCTTCCAAAGCTTCCCGACCTCGACAGCCCAGACGTGCCTCGGTCTGCTGGGACACATGGCGTCTTGCACCTTCGTGACCAGACATGCTAGACTGCGCCTCTGTCCACTTCAGGCCTGGCTCTCAACCGTGTACCGCCCAGGCCGGGACAACATGGGCACAGCGGTCACTGTACCGCAGGAAGTCTTATCCTCCCTGGTCTGGTGGCTGAACCCCAACTCGGTATGCGAAGGGGTACCATTCCATGCCCTGCAGCCCTCCCTGGTCCTAACCACAGACGCATCATCTTTGCGTTGAGGCGCCCACCTTGCGGACCTTAGCACACAGGGCCTTTGGTCCACACAAGTGATATCCCTACACATCAACGTACGGGAGCTGAGAGTGGTGCGCCTGGCGTGCCAAGTGTTCTGCAAGCACCTTCAGGGCAGTTGTTTTGCAGTTCTTACAGACAACACAATGGCCATGTTTTATATCAACAAACAAGGGGGAGCACGATCGTCTCCCCTCTGTCAGGAAGCCATTCACCTGTGGGAATTCTGCATAGCCCATTGGATCGACCTGGTGGCATCGTTTCTCCCAGGAGTCCAGAACACCTTGGCAGACCACCGCAGCAGGTCCTTCCAGGCTCACGAGTGGTCGATTCGCCTGGACGTCATCCACTCTGTTTTCCGGAAGTGGGGGTTTCCCCAGATAGACCTTTTCGCCTCTTATGAGAATCGGAAGTGCCAGGTGTTCTGCTCTCTCCAGGGACGCTCCCTGGGTTCCCTGTCGGACGCCTTCCTGATACCGTGGAAAGACCGCCTGTATTACGCCTTTCCTCCATTCCTGTTAGTCTATAGGGTCTTTCTCAAGTTGTGCAAAGACAGGGCCTGCTGAATTCTGATCGCCCCGGCGTGGCCCAGGCAGCATTGTTATACCACTCTCCTCGATCTGTCGGTGACCACCTCAATCCCACTTCTGTTGTGGCTGGACCTGATCACTCAGGAACACGGACGACTCTGTCATCCAGACCTGCAATCCCTCCACCTCACAGCGTGGATGCTGCATGGCTAACTCAATCTGAGCTGTGTTGCTCCCACTCAGTGCAGCAGGTACTTTTGGGTAGCAGAAAGCCCTCTACTAGATCCACGTATTTGGCCAAGTGGAAGCGTTTTTCCTGCTGGTGTGCTCTGAGCAATACTGCCCCCCTGGAGGCGCCAGTACCTACCATCTTATTGTCCTTCAAACTGTAGGGATATTAAAGAAGGTACTAACAGTGATTCCCGCAAGTGACAGTGACCCCCTCATAATTTGTCCCCCACACTTTAAAATCCAACAGTTTCACCAAGTACAAAAATCTCTTGGGTCTTCTGTTAAAACTTGTAAGCTACTGTCTGTAGAAACCATTGATTATAATCTATCCTGTGAAAGATACTTTACTACTATGTAAAACTTACAAACAAGTTAACTGACTTTGTTCTTGAAGTAATTGATACAATGTAAACAAACACTGTAAGCTGTTAAGTGACTTTCACTTCATTCAACGGCTCCTAGGACAGACCCCCCACCCTCCGTGATTTAAAGGGCCGGGAGTCTCAAATGAATTAGCACACACCCCAAAAGTGGTGGAGACAGTAAATTAAAATATGGTTAAGGTATGGAATGTATGCTGATGAATGCTTAATATACATGGATGGTTAGGGAGGTGCCAGCCTAGAAAGAAAGTATCCATCGGCCGAAGAATGTGTCAAGTAGATGACCAGAAAACCCCCGGAGGGTAAACTGGGATCCACCCCATCACCTGGAAGGATGAGAAACACAAACTTCGGACAATGTGGAGCCACCAGGAATGTGCCACTTTGGACAGGAAAATGTGCCATCTGCTGATTGAATCAGCAACAGCAGGATGAAACAGCTCCCATAAACTAACATAGGAATTAAATCCTATAAGAATGGACTCTCAAGACTGAGGACTTTGAGTCTCTCTCTGGTTCTGCTGCCAACCTCCAGGAGCATCAGATGCATCTGACACAGACTCTGCTCCATCCTCATGACCAAGCTACCTGGCCAGTAACTTGGCATGAGCAACTTCTAGGCTGGTAACTATAACACCTATACAGAACTTGAATGAATGATTGTGTGAATGAATCTATCTAGCTATCTATCTATATATGTGTGTGTGTGTGTGTGTGTGTATAAGGAATAAGAAGTGATACAACGTTGTTTACTTTTATCTTTTGCTTTATCATTATATTTACAATAAATGTGGCATCTTTGCCTTATCCCTCTTAATAAGATCCTGCTGGTTTTTATTCTATTGGTATAACATTGGTATAACAAAACAGCAGGGCCTGGCAGTTTCATCCATCAGAGTACAGCTAGCAGCGATTTCGGCCTTCCACCCGGGCAAAAATGGGCGCTCGGTCTTCTCCAATCCCATGGTCAACAGGTTCCTCAAGGGACTAGAACGTCTGTATCCACAAATTCGGCATCTGGCCCCTATGTGGGACCTCAACCTGGTCCTATCCAGACTCATGGGTGCCTCGTTCGAGCTGATGGCCACCTGCTCGCTCCTGTACCTTTCCTGGAAGACAGCCTTCCTCATAGCTATCACCTCGGCAAGACGTGTGTCGGAGCTTAGAGCCCTCATGTCGGAATCACAGTATACGGTGTTCCATAAGGACAAGGTACAGCTGCGACCACACCCTGCCTTCCTTCCTAAGGTGGTGTCTGCCTTCCATGTCAACCAAGACACCTTCCTTCCAGTATTCTATCCACAGCCGCACGCTTCCTGACGAGAACAACAGCTGCACTCCCTAGACATTCGCAGGGCCCTCGCCTTTTACATCGAACGAACGAAACCTTTTAGGAGGACGACCCAGCTGTTCGTAGCTGTGGCAGACTGGATGAAGAGCCTTCCGGTCTCCACCCAGCGCATCTCGTCCTGGATCACATCATGCATCTGTGCGTGCTATGACTTGGCTGATGTCCCAACTACACACCTGACCGCCCACTCCCCTCGGGCTCAAGGTTCGTCCTCCGCCTTCCTGGCTCATGTGCCCATACAGGAGATATGTAGAGCAGTGACTTGGTCATCGGTACATACCTTCGCTTCCCACTACGCAATCGTCCAGCAGTCAAGGAGTGATGTGGCATTTGGCTCAGCGGTTCTGCACTCTGCGACATCTCACTCTGACCCCACCGCCTAGGTAAGGCTTGGGAGTCACCTAATTGGAATCGATATGAGCAAGCACTCGAAGATCAAAAGACGGTTACTCACCTTTGTAACTGTTGTTCTTCGAGATGTGTTGCTCATATCCATTCCAAACCCGCTCTCCTTCCCCTCTGTCGGAGTAGCCGGCAAGAAGGAACTGAGGGGGTGCTGGGTTGGCCAGGGCATATATCCGGCGCCGTAAAGGTGCCACTCCAGGGGGCGCCTCAGCCAACCCACCGAGTGTTGCTAGGGTAAAAATCTTCTGACAATCATGCACACAGCATGCGCACAACTAATTGGGATGGATATGAGCAACACATCTTGAAGAACAACAGTTACAAAGGTGAGTAACCATCTTTTCTATTCCAGGCTCTGGAGGGGAGTGTGCTCTAGGGAGCACAGACTCTCCTGTGCATCCTGTGACCTCTTCTATCCTATCCCCGGGCCTGTCACTTACTCATAGACTCATAGACTTTAAGGTCAGAAGGGACCATTATGATCATCTAGTCTGACCTCCCGCATGATGCAGGCCACAAAAGCTGACCCACCCACTCCTAGAATAACTCTCTCCCTTGACTCAGCTGTTGAAGTCCCCAAATCATGATTTAAAGACTTCAAGTCGCAGAGAATCCTCCAGCAAGCGACCCCTGCCCCATGCTGCGGAGGAAGGCGAAAAACCTCCAGGGCCTCTGCCAATCTACCCTGGAGGAAAATTCCTTCCCGACCCCAAATATGGCAATCAGCTGAACCCCGAGCATGCGGGCAAGATTCTCCAGCCAGACCCTCCGGAAAAAAGTTCTCTGTAGTAACTTTTAATATCCCATCATTGACCATTGTTACTAATTACCAGCGATGGCATGTTATTGACCCATTGACTAAAATCACGTTATCCCATCAAACCATCCCCTCCATAAACTTATCAAGCTTAATCTTAAAGCCAGAGAGGTCTTTTGCCCCCACCGTTTCCCTCGGAAGGCTGTTCCAGAACTTCACCCCTCTGACGGTTAGAAACCGTCGTCTAATTTCAAGCCTAAACTTCCCGACGGCCAGTTTATATCCATTTGTTCTCATGTCCACATTAGTACTGAGCTGAAATAATTCCTCTCCCTCCCTGGTATTTATCCCTTTGATATATTTAAAGAGAGCAATCATATCCCCCCTCAGCCTTCTTTTGGTTAAGGTAAACAAACCGAGCTCCTCGAGTCTCCTTTCATACGACAGGTTTTCCATTCCTCGGATCATCCTAGCGGCCCTTCTCTGTACCCGTTCCAGTTTGAGTTCATTCTTTTTAAACATGGGAGACCAGAACTGCACACAGTACTCCAAATGAGGTCTCACCAGTGCCTTGTATAACGGAAGCAGCACCTCCTTGTCCCTACTAGAAATACCTCGCCTAATGCATCCGAAGATCGCATTAGCTTTTTTCACGGCCACGTCACATTGCCGACTCATAGTCATCCTGCGATCAACCAGGACTCCGAGGTCCTTCTCCTCCTCCGTTACTTCCAACCGATGCGTCCCCAGCTTATAACTAAAATTCTTGTTAGTCATCCCTAAATGCATCACCTTACACTTCTCACTATTAAATCTCATCCTATTACTATTACTCCAGTTTACAAGGTCATCCAAATCTCCCTGCAGGATATCCCGATCCTTCTGCGAATTGGCAATACCTCCCAACTTTGTATCATCCGCAAACTTTATCAGCCCACTCCTACATTCGGTTCCGAGGTCAGTAATAAATAGATTAAATAAAATCGGACCCAAAACCGAACCTTGAGGAACTCCACTGGTAACCTCCCTCCAACCTGACAGTTCACCTTTCAGTACGACCCACTGCAGTCTCCCCTTTAACCAGTTCTTTATCCACCTCTGGCTTTTCATATCGATCCCCATCTTTTCCAATTTAACCAATAATTCCTCATGCGGTACCGTATCAAACGCTTTACTGAAATCAAGGTATATTAGATCCACCGCATTTCCTTTCTCTAAAAAATCTGTTACTTTCTCAAAGAAGGAGATCAGGTTGGTTTGGCACGATCTACCTTTCGTAAAACCGTGTTGTAATTTGTCCCAATTGCCATTGACCTCAAGGTCCTTTACTTTCTCCTTCAAAATTTTTTCCAAGACCTTGCATATTACAGATGTTAAACTAACAGGCCTGTAGTTACCCGGGTCACTTTTTTTCCCCTTCTTGAAAATAGGAACCACATTAGCTATTCTCCAGTCCAACGGTACCACCCCCGAGTTTACAGATTCATTAAAAATTATCGCTAATGGGCTTGCAATTTCTCGCGCCAGTTCCTTTAATATTCTCGGATGAAGATCATCCGGTCCGCCTGATTTAGTCCCGTTTAGCTGGTCAAGTTTGGCTTCTACCTCGGATACGGTAATGTCAACCCCCGCTCCTTTATTCCCATCCGTCACGCTGCCACTATTCCTAAATCCTTCATTAGCCTCATTAAAGATCGATGCAAAATATTCGTTTAGATATTGTGCCATGCCTAGATTATCCTTAATCTCCACTGCTTCTACAGTCTTAAGCGGTCCCACTTCTTCTTTCTTTGTTTTCTTCCTATTTATATGGCTATAAAACCTCTTACTATTGGTTTTAATTCCCCTCGCAAGGTCCAACTCTACACGGCTTTTGGCTTTTCTCACTCCATCTCTACATGCTCTGACCTCAATAAGGTAGGTTTCTTTGCTGATCCCTCCCATCTTCCACTCCTTGTACGCTTTCTGTTTTTTCTTAATCACCCGTCTGAGACGCTTGCTCATCCAGCTCGGTCTAAATCTCCTGCCTACGAACCGTTTTCCCTTTCTCGGGATACAGGCCTCCGACAGCTCCTGCAACTTCAACTTGAAATAATCCCAGGCGCCTTCCGCCTTTAGATCCATAAATATGTTAGTCCAATTTACTTCCCTAACTAGTCGCCTTAATATATTAAAGTTAGCCCTTTTGAAATCGTAAACCTTAGTCTTAGGTTGGACAGGCCTGTGACCAGAGCAGACCCTGAAAACAGAAGGGTGTGCTGTCTGCCGGGCGCTAAGATAAGGGATGTGGACCTGCGGTTGAAAAGGATCCTAAAAGGAGCAGGTAAGAACCCTTTGATCATCCTTCACGTAGGAACGAATGACACGGCTAGGTTCTCGCTACAGAGAATAAAGGGAGATTATGCCAGGCTGGGGAAGACGCTTAAGGAAGTGGAGGCTCAGATTATCTTTAGTGGGATTCTGCCTGTTCCAAGAGAAGGACAGCAAAGGGCTGACAGAATTATGAGGATAAATAGCTGGCTAAGGGAGTGGTGTTATAAGGAGGGCTTTGGGATGTATGGCCACTGGGAGGCTTTCGGGGACAGACAGCTGTTCGCACGGGATGGACTTCACCTGAGTAGGGAAGGGAATAGACTTCTGGGAGGGAGGCTGGCTCATCTCATCAAAAGGGCTTTAAACTAGGAACTTGGGGGAGACGGTTGGGAGATGTTCAGTTAATCTCCACGCCAGATTCCAACACTGAAAAGGAGTGTGAGGAGATAAGCACGGACATAGGTAGGGGTAGGGAATTGGACATAAGAAAGAGGGAGCGGATCGACAGCATGGGGTCCATTCCAAATTGCATAACTAATGGGAGAAAGGATAGACAGCATACGGTAAGATGTTTATACACCAATGCGAGAAGCCTAGGTAACAAAATGGAGGAATTGGAGCTCCTGGTCCAAGAAATGAAACCTGATATCGTAGGAATAACTGAAACATGGTGGAACGGTAATCATGACTGGAGTACAGGTATGGAAGGGTATGTGCTGTTTAGGAATGACCGGAAAAAAGGTAAAGGTGGGGGAGTGGCATTATATGTCAATAACGAGATAAAATGTAAAGAAATAATAAGTGATGGGATGGATAAGACAGAGTCTGTATGGGCAATAATTACACTGCATAAAAGAACTACTAGAGCCTCCCCTGAGATAGTGCTTGGGGTGTGCTATAGACCGCCGGGATCTAGCCTGGAGGCGGACAAAGAACTACTTAATGTTTTTAGGGAAGTAAAAACTGATAAGAACTGTATCATCATGGGGGATTTTAACTTCCCAGATATAGATTGGGTAACAAATGCTAGTAACAATAATAGGGCTCTGATGTTCTTAGACGTACTAGCAGATGAATTCCTTCATCAAGTAGTAAGTGAACCGACGAGGGGGGATGCCATTTTAGATTTAGTGCTGGTGAGTAGTGAGGACCTCGTTGAAGAAATGGTTGTAGGGGACAACCTTGGCTCGAGTGACCATGAGCTAATTCGGTTTAAACTTAATGGAAGGATTAACAGAAATGATACTGTAACTAAGGTTTACAATTTCAAAAAGGCCAACTTTAATAAATTAAGGCAACTACTTAGGGAAGTGGATTGGGCTAACATACTTAGGGATCTAAAGGCAGATGACGCCTGGGATTATTTCAAGCAGAAGTTGCATGAGATGTCTGAGGCCTGTATCCCGAGAAAGGGAAAACGATTAGTGGGCAGGAGATTTAGACCTAGCTGGATGAGCAGGAGTCTCAAAGGGGCGATTAAGAAAAAACAGAAAGCTTACAGAGAATGGAAGAAGGGAGGGATCAGCAAGGAAACCTACCTTAGTGAGTTTAGAGCATGTAGGGATGCGGTGAGAAAGGCCAAAAGCCGTGTAGAGTTGGACCTTGCGAGGGGAATTAAATCCAATAGTAAGAGGTTTTATAGCCATATAAATAGGAAGAAAACAAAGAAAGAGGAAGTGGGACCGCTGAAGAATGTGGATGGAGTGGAAATTAAGAGTAATCTAGGCATGGCACAATATCTAAATGAATATTTTGCTTCGGTCTTTAATAAGGCTAATGAAGGGTTTAGGAATAGAGGGAGTAGGACAGAGGGGAATAGAGGAGGGGGGATAGACATTACAGTATCAGAGGTGGAAGCCAAACTTGACCAGCTAAACGGGACTAAATCGGGCGGACCGGATGATCTTCATCCTAGAATACTGAAGGAACTGGCGCGAGAAATTGCGAGCCCCTTGGCGACAATTTTTAATGAATCTGTAAACTCGGGGGTGGTACCGTTGGACTGGAGAATAGCTAATGTGGTTCCTATTTTCAAGAAGGGGAAAAAAAGTGACCCGGGTAACTACAGGCCTGTTAGTTTAACTTCTGTAGTATGTAAGGTCTTGGAAAAAATTTTGAAGGAGAAAGTAGTTAAGGGCCTTGAGGTGAATGGCAATTGGGACAAATTACAACATGGGTTTACGAAAGGCAGGTCGTGCCAAACCAACCTGATCTCCTTCTTTGAGAAAGTAACAGACCTTCTAGATAAAGGAAATGCGGTGGATCTAATATACCTCGATTTTAGTAAAGCGTTTGATACGGTTCCGCATGAGGAATTATTGGTTAAATTGGATAAGATGGGGATCGATAGGAAAATCCAGAGGTGGATAAGGAACTGGTTAAAGGGGAGACTGCAGAGGGTAGTACTGAAAGGTGAACTGTCAGATTGGAGGGAGGTCACCAGTGGGGTTCCTCAAGGTTCAGTTCTGGGTCCGATTTTATTTAATCTATTCGTTACTGACCTCGGAACCAAATGTAGGAGTGGGCTGATAAAGTTTGCGGATGACACAAAGTTGGGAGGCATTGCCAACTCGGAGAAGGATCGGGATATTCTGCAGGGAGACTTGGATGACCTTGTAAATTGGAGTATTAGTAATAAGATGAGATTTAATAGTGAGAAGTGTAAGGTGATGCATTTAGGGATGACTAATAAGAATTTCAGTTATAAGCTAGGGACGCATAGGTTAGAAGTGACTGAGGAGGAGAAGGACCTCGGAGTCCTGGTGGATCACAGGATGACTATGAGTCGGCAATGCGACGTGGCTGCGAAAAAAGCTAATGCGATCTTGGGATGCATAAGGCGAGGTATTTCTAGTAGGGACAGGGAGGTGCTGCTTCCGTTATACAAGGCGCTGGTGAGACCTCACTTGGAGTACTGTGTGCAGTTCTGGTCTCCTATGTTTAAAAGGGATGAACTGAAACTGGAACGGGTACAGAGAAGGGCAACTAGGATGATCCGAGGAATGGAAAACCTTTCCTATGAAAGGAGACTCGAGGAGCTTGGTTTGTTTAGCCTAACCAAAAGAAGGCTGAGGGGGGATATGATTGCTCTCTTCAAATATATCAAAGGGATAAATACCAGGGAGGGGGAGGAATTATTTCAGCTCAGTGCTAATGTGGACACGAGAACGAATGGATATAAACTGGCCGTGGGGAAATTTAGGCTTGAAATTAGACGAAGGTTTCTAACCGTCAGAGGGGTGAAATTTTGGAACAGCCTTCCGAGGGAAACGGTGGGGGCGAAAGACCTCTCTGGCTTCAAGATTAGGCTAGATAAGTTTATGGAGGGAATGGTTTGATGGGATTACGGGATTCTAATCAATTAGGCAATAACGACCATCGCTGGTAAAATGAGGGTCTGGCTAGAGAATCTTGCCTGTATGCTCGGGGTTCTGCTGATCGCCATATTTGGGGTCGGGAAGGAATTTTCCTCCAGGGTGGATTGGCAGTGGCCCTGGAGGTTTTTCGCCTTCCTCCGCAGCATAGGGCAGGGGTCGCAAGCTGGAAGATTCTCTGCGACTTGAAGTCTTTAGATCACGATCTGGAGACTTCAACAGCAGAGCTAAGGGAAAGTAGGAGGGTCAGCTTTTGTGGCCTGCATCATGCGGGGGGTCAGACTAGATGACCATATTGGTCCCTTCTGACCTTAAAGTCTATGAGTCTATGAGTCTATGAGTCTCCGATTTAATTTTGTTAATCCTTCCATTTAGTTTAAACCGAATTAGCTCATGATCACTCGAGCCAAGGTTGTCCCCTACAACCATTTCCTCAACGAGGTCCTCACTACTCACCAAAACCAAATCTAAAATGGCATCCCCCCTCGTCGGTTCAGCAACTACTTGATGAAGGAATTCATCAGCTATCATGTCTAGGAAAATCTGAGCCCTATTATTGTTACTAGCATTTGTTCCCCAATCTATATCCGGGAAGTTAAAGTCTCCCATGATTACACAGTTCCTATTAGTATTTACTTCCCTAAAAACATTAAAGAGTTCTCTGTCCATATCCAGGCTAGATCCCGGTGGTCTATAGCACACCCCAAGCACTATCCCATGGGAGGCTCTAGTAGTTCTTTTACCCAGTGTGAGTATTGCCCAGACAGACTCCATTTTATCCATTCCATCACTTATTATTTCTTTACAGTTTACCTCATTGTTGACATACAATGCTACTCCCCCACCTTTACCTTTGTTCTGGTCTTTCCTAAACAGCACATACCCTTCCATACCTGTACTCCAGTCATGACTACCGTTCCACCATGTTTCGGTTATTCCTACGATATCCGGTTTCATTTCTCGGACCAGGAGCTCCAATTCCTCCATTTTGTTACCTAGGCTTCTCGCATTGGTGTATAAACATCTTAATTTATGCCGTTTGGCCTCTCTCACATTTGTTATCCAATTTGGTATGGACACCGTACCGCCAGTATGACCTATTAGTCTAGTATCCATCCCCCCCTCTTCCTTATGTCCAATCTCTTCCCCCCAGCTGTATCTGTTCTTATCTCATCGACCTCCCTCTCAATGTTATAATCTGGTGTGGAGATTAACTGGACATCTCCCAACCGTCTCCCCCAAATTCCTAGTTTAAAGCTCTTTTGATGAGATAAGCCAGCCTCCCTCCCAGAAGTCTATTTCCTTACCTACTTAGGTGAAGTCCGTCCCGTGAGAACAGTTTTCTGTCCCCGAAAGCCTCCCAGTGGCCATACATCCCAAAGCCCTCTTTATAGCACCACTCCCTTAGCCAACTATTTATCATCACAATCCTGTCACCCCTTTGCTGCCCTTCTCTAGGAACAGGCAGAATCCCACTGAAGATGATCTGAGCCTCAATTTCCTTAAGTGTCTTCCCCAGCCTGGCATAATCTCCCTTGATTCTCTCCAGCGAGAACCTAGCTGTGTCATTCCCTTCCCTTCCCCTGGCTCCTTATTCCTGTCTCATTTTCTTCACTTTGCCATTCCCAGTCTCTTCTCCTCTGATGTCTCATTCTAGTCCCACTGTTCTTTCCCAGCAAGTCCTACTCTCACTCCTCTGGACTCCCCATCCCAGTCTCCTCCCCACTCTCAGTCCTAGTCTCCTTGCCCCGCCATTTCCAATCCCCCCCCAGCTCCTTGTCTCCAAGCTCCTTGCCCAGCAAGTCTCAGTTTCTCCAGCTCCAGCTCCTCATCCAATCACTCTCCCCTCAACCCTGGCCCTATTCACCCCCACCCCCTTCCCCTTCCACTCTGCTCCCTGTTCCAATCTCCCGCCCCAGGCTCCCCATACAATCTGTCTCCCCTCCCAGATTTCCTAGTCCCAGTCTCTTTGCTCAGCCTGTCTCATTTCCTCCCCCGCACGCCAACCTCATCAACCTCATCCCTCCCCCCGCGTTTCTCAGTCCCAGGCTCCCCCTGGCTCCTCATCTGATCTCAGTCTTCCACCACCCGCTGGCTCCCAGCCCCCCGACTGTTCCCCTGTACTTGCTTGTCCAGTCCCAGTCTCCTCATTACTCAAGCTCCCAGTCTCCTCTCTCTCTGCCCCCCCATCCTCCAGTCCCAGGCTCCCCGCAAGGCTCCTTGTTCCAATCAACATCCTCCCCCCACCACAGGTCCATCTCTTGTCTCTTTTGTTCCCCTGCCTTTGGATCAGGCAGCTTCCACCTCCATACTACCTGGATCCAACGGGGGGGTCACTGAGAGCACTGGAGAGACAGACTCCCTGTTCAGATGCCTGGACATGGACCAGGACCTAGACCTGGCACAGTATCCAGCTGCCCAGAGTAGCAATTACAGGGAAAGCCCTGCTTAGCCTGAGCTGGAGCATGCTCAGTGCAGATGGAACTTTCAGGGAATTTAGTTGCTAAAAATCTAAGAAATCTCTACTGAGCATGTGACAACCACAATTTTTCAAAGGTTTCTAACTTGGCCAAATTTGGGAGGATTTTCATGGGAAAAGTACATGGTACGTACCTCAAAGAAAGGCCCCAGCCCTGCCAAATTTCAAGTCCCCGCTCCAAAGGATGAGGGTGATATCATTTTTAACTAAATTTTAAGATTTTAAAAAACATTTTGTAACAACATGTTTACCCCAGCCTCATTCTTGGAAAGAACTCAGACGTTTTGGCTGAATACAGTCTGATGCAGACACTCTGTATGGAAAATTTCATCTCAAATATTTAAAGTTTTACATAGTTATATAAGCAACAGAAAAGAATGTTGTGGCACTCTGTCCCTCAATGCAGCACCCTGGGAACCCCCATATTCACCATTGTCATATAATTATGATATGTTTTGTACAAAGTATGCCTTATGAGGTATCATTTTAAAAGTCTTAATCTGCTGAACATTAATATGCTGTTGGATTGTATGTGCTGTTATTGTATGTGAAGTTACAAAGTTTTGCTATGTGTGTGTTAGTGAAATATGTTGTGGTGTTGGGAACACCCACAACCGGCCTTTCAGGTACAGCAGTGAGGTAGCCAGATGTACTGATGGCCCATTAAAGGGAATCCACTACCGATGGCCATCCCAGAAAACTTCTCAGAGAGAACATGTAGACAATGATGACTCCTGATGAATGGGGGCTACCTGATTCCCAAGTCAAAAGATCTTTCCAGCAAGCTGGAAGAAACTATAAAAGAGGGGAAGTGACATCATGACTTGGTGTCACTCCCCCCACAACTCAACACTTGGAAACACATCTGGAGGACAAAGACTTTGAACTGGGGAGGGTGGTCCCAGTCTGTGTATTGAGAAACTAGACCATCTGTCAGGGTGAGACACCACTTCGATTCAAATCCTGTTTAGTTTATAGAACTCAGCCTGCACATTTATTTTTGTTTCTTAGGTAACCAACTTTGATCTCTTTGCTTGCTACTTATAATCACTTAAAATCTCTTTCTGTAGCTAATAAATCTGTTTTATATTTTACTTAAAACAGTGTGTTTTGGTTGAAGTGCTTGGGAAATCTCAGCTGAGTTTACAAAGGCTAGTGTGTGACCTCTCCACATCAAGGGAGGGGTGGACGGGTAATGAACTTAAACTGGCCAGCTTCTGACCAGTGCTAGACAGTACAGTTCTGGGGAGCTGGGGGAGGGGGGGAGGAGAATTGGCTGGAGTCTCTCTATTGTTGGTTCATGAGTGGCTGCGAAAGCATTCATGTAACTCTGTTGGGTGTGTCCCTGTCCGTGGATGTCTGAGTAAGTACAGCACGTGTCAGAGACTTGTAGCTTGGCTACAGCATCACAGAGTGAGAGGGATACCCCAGGTTGGTGGGACGGAGGGTATAGCAGTCCCACAGTCCAGGTTGAACCCCGGGAACTCCGTCACAAGGATCTTATAATAGAAAGTGACAGGTAACCTTAATAATACAGGGCACTACCAGCCCTGCTTCTAATATCTTATTCTAAGAAGTAGAAAGCTGTGAAAGTCAAGGAGGGATTATTCAGAGATGTGATTGGATGGAACTGAACAAAAGAAAATTTAAACTGGAAAAAATTCCTAATGGAAAGAGCTTTTAGACTCTGGAATAATTTTCCACGGGAAGTTGGGGAAGCTCTGTTGCTTGACTCACCTAAAAATGTATCAAAGAAAGAACTAGTTACTTTCAAGAATTATCCTGTATTGTCCAAGGTGTGGAAAAGATGGTGTGATGGGGAGTTTACCACGTACAGGTGATGAAAAGGTTAATGTTGGCCTGAAAGGCCAATTAACACACCTGGCTGCACCTGGAGGATAATGGTAGATGAAGCCCAGCTGGGTGGGGCTGTGAAGAGGGGGAGTCTGGGAAGAAGGTGATTGCAAGGAGAAAGGGGCGAACTCTGCAGTCACCCCTTTGGTCGAATAGAGGGGGGAGATGTGTGGGGAACAGGAAGGGTCTTGCAGAGCGAGGCGGAAGCTGTGGGGTGGGGAATACATCTGAAGTCACAGGATTGGAGCAAGCGCCTGTGGCTGACTCTGGCACAGGGGCGGAGGAGAAGTGCTGGGAGATGCTGCGCGGTGCAAAGAGTGCGAGTAGCGGCTGGGGTAAAGGCCTGAGGAAAGGCTAATGGCAGGAAGGAGTTCAGGGAGGCAGTGGTGAGGTGTTAGAGGGAGCAGACCTTGGCTGCTTGTTCTAGGGTCCCTGGAGTGCAACCCTGTGTAGAGGGAGGGCCTGGGTTCTCCTCCAGCCCCTGAGAAAGTAGCGTGAAGCCCCCTGAGGTAAGGGGACAAGAATGATGTAAAGCTCTGAGAGAAGGGTATAAGGAGCACGGGGCCCAGAGTCAGACCAGGGACCTGACTTGAGGGCTTGGAATTATTTGTTGGATTCTCTGTTATCCTGGAAGGGGTGGGATTAAACATATCCTGGCCAGAGCGCCAAGTGGTGAGAAGAGGCAGATTGGAGCAACTGTTGGCAGGGGACACTAGAGGCGAAAGAGCTGATAGTGGGGGGCAGAGTGAGGGCAGCTGGCTTCAGCAGTGTTACTGAGCATGCTCAATACAAGCCAAGCAGCAAATCGGGGGAGAGGGGGAGGGGAGACATGACCTTGTATGCCCCCCCTCCCATGCGTTGCCTCTGAAAGGTAGGCCAGGGGTTGTGAAGCATTGAAAATTATTAAGCTCTAAAACAAAGAAAATCTTGCTCCCCCACTCCGCACATACCCTTACTGTTCAAGGTCAAGTATTCTCTGTCAACCTCAACACACACATTATAGAGGCCTATCATTGTTATCATGGATACATTATTTTATTCTTACTTTCATAGCAAATGTAAGAGGCCATGAACATTTTTGACTTCAGATAAGGGGCTGCCAACCTGAAAAGGTTGAGAAACACTGGCTCAGATGAACTGAGAGTGACTCTACGGCTGCATTTTGGGTGGTCCTGGAATTATTGGCTTTGTCCGGCTTTCACATGAACATCAAGGAAATGCTACTGTTTCGATTGAATTTTGCTCAATTTGAACCCGAATCTCAGGAAGCGTGAAGCAGATTGAAGCCGCTGTGTTTGGCACAACTCTAGTCTTTCCCATCTTTCATTTCAATGGACTTTGTGATAAGTCACTTAAACCTAAATTCCTAGTCCCAAGAGGCCAAGAGACCAGTCACTCATCCCAGATCAATTGGTATTCAAGATGTCACACCACAGACAACGCTGACAGCCATTCTATAGTAAATTAACTATAGGTTAATTAGCTAAGAAAAAAGAATGAGGTTATTGAGAGGTTAAAGCAGGTAAAATATAATAACAGGTAAACCACAGTGATGTAATAAACTGCTAATTTCCCAAAAGTCCTTCAGGGCTACACTGAATAATTCTGGGGATCTCTCTCTTCTCGTTCAGTTATTCTGCCCTGTTGGAATCCAAACAGTCCAGAGATCCAGGATCTTTCCTTGAATCCATCTTTTATATCTCCTTTACATAGAAAGCTAGCTGACAGGGTCTGTACCCATGTGGGCTTTTCCTTTGATAACAGTGCATGAGGAATGCATTTAGACTTTCGATCTCTGACCATAAACATAATGGCCACTCACTTTGAAATTAGCATTTTCTGTTAAAGTTCTTAAGTCCTTTCTTAGCATTTCACAAGATTTCTTTGATGAGTAATATAGTTACCAGGGTATTTACCATGTAAATGTTTGCTATTACATTATGACAGGAATAGATAAGCGAAAACAATACAAGTAACATACACACTTATACATCTAACCGCTACTTTGAATTGACCTGAATACACTCTAGTATGGTCAGCTAGTGTTACACAGATAGAACAGCTTATCATGTTCTGTGACATTATATGATACACATGTGAAACATTTAATGGGGGAAATTGTGCACTAACCAGTCAGGAGAGCATTTGCTAGTATCTAAAATCTGAGAATGCTGGAGCTGCAAACTATGAATTACATTTAAAAAAATGACAGGTTTCAGAGTAGCAGCCGTGTTAGTCTGTATCTGCAAAAAGAACAGGAGTACTTGTGGCACCTTAGAGACTAACACATTTATTTGAGTGTAAGCTTTTGTGGGCTACAGCCCACTTCTTCAGATGCATAGAATGGAACATATAGTAAGAACATATATATATACATACAGAACATGAAAAGGTGGAAGTAGCCATATCAACTCTAAGAGGCTAATTAATTAAGATGAGCTATTATCAGCAGGAGAAAAAAACTTTTGTAGTGATCATCAAGATGGCCCATTTCAGACAGTTGACAAGAAGGTGTGAGGATACTTAACATGGGGAAATAGATTCAATCTGTATAATGACTTAGCCATTGCCAGTCTTTATTCAAGCCTAAGTTAATGGTATCTTGTTTGCATATTAATTCAAGTTCAGCAGTGTCTCATTGGAGTCTGTTTTTGAAGCTTTTCTGTTGCAAAATTGCCACCTTTAAGTCTGTTACTGAGTGACCAGAGAGGTTGAAGTGCTCTCCTACTGGTTTTTGAATGTTATGATTCCTGATGTCAGATTTGTGTCCATTTATTCTTTTGTGTAGAGACTGTCCGGTTTGGCCAATGTACATGGCATTGCTGGCACATGATGGCATATATCACATTGGTAGATGTGCAGGTGAACGAGCCCCTGATGGTGTGGCTGATGTGATTAGGTCTTATCATGGTGTCCCCTGAATAGATATGTGGACAGAGTTGGCAACGGGCTTTGTTGCAAGGACAGGTTCCTGGGTTAGTGTTTTTGTTGTGTGGTGTGTAGTTGCTGGTGAGTATTTGCTTCAGGTTGGGGGGCTGTCTGTAAGTGAGGACTGGCCTGTCTCCCAAGATCTGTGAGAGTGATGGATCGTCCTTCAGGATAGGTTGTAGATCCTTGATGATGCACTGGAGAGGTTTTAGTTGGGGGCTGAAGGTGACGGCTAGTGGTGTTCTGTTATTTTTTTTGTTGGGTCTGTCCTGGAGTAGGTGACTTCTGGGTATTCTTCTGGCTTTGTCAATCTGTTTCTTCACTTCAGCAGGTGGCTATTGTAGTTTTAAGAACGCTTGCAGGGGCATATCTACCAATGTGATATAATGAATGCTATAAATAGATGCTGAGGAAGCAAGATGCTTTTTCTTACAACTTCCCAGAGTTTCTGAGCAAGAAAATGATAACAATGGAGGAGGTGTCTGCTAACCCAGTGGTTTTGTGAAGTCTCCCACTGAACTTTCTGTCACAAACCTCCTATCTTTTTACAATCACTGAAGCCCCCTGTGAATTCCATCTTGTCTATTTCACAAACAAACTGGAGAAAGGTGTGTGTGAGCAAAGCACATTTCTCCCCTCTTTAAAGGTGATTTAAAAATATCTCTAGCTTAACTGATTGACTAGGGTGGCCTTGACTATTTAACTTTGTACCAGAATTTACAAAGCTAGCTGATGACTGGTCAGCAGTGAATGGATATAGACGCATAGAATATCATAGCGAATAGTAGTGAACGCAGTAGTTCAGATCCCAAACCCACTTCCAGGATAACACATTAAAAAAAGTAAAGGCTGAACATAGAAAATGTCTGACACAATCCTCATGAGCAAAACACTGTAGAATACACGGTGCCCACCCAGAGCCCATGAGACTTGTGGTGATGTGGGCAGACAAAACTGACACACAATTCTTGTTAGGGATTCTATTGCATCTCACTCAGAACAGCGTAGGCAATTCCTACGCTTCCATTGGCCAGATCATTCATTTTGTCCCCAGAGCTGCTCAAACATCAGCCAAGCTATGAAACAGCAGAGAGCTGGGAGATGATCCTGGATCCAATTCCTTTGCTTCTGAATTCCTATGTTCAGCTGGAACAACTGCACGCTTCATCCTTTCATGGCAAATCAGATCCGTATCTACTCTATTGATGTTAAAAGCAACAGAGGGTCCTGTGGCACCTTTGAGACTAACAGAAGTATTGGGCCAATACTTCTGTTAGTCTCAAAGGTGCCACAGGACCCTCTGTTGCTTTTTACAGATTCAGACTAACACGGCTACCCCTCTGATATCTATTGATGTTGTATTACAGAAATAAGTGATAGAGACTGCGAGTGATTTACCAGCCCACTGTTGTTAGGAGATTTTATTTCATACCCTTCCCACATACCATTTTAGTCATCAGGCCACAGTTACCCCTGGTGTGACTCCACTGATCTCCAGGAGTAACCTGCTGCGAATTTGGCCCGTTGTCTCTAAGTATAATCATAATTGTGTCCTCTTTACAGCAATGAAAACCTCAAAGTCTCTTGTGTCACTCCCAGCACTCTCTTAGCCGAGGAGGGGGAAGCAGAAGCACAGGCAGCAGCACATTGCCTGAACCACTCAGCAGTTGTGAACTGGGAAATCCCAGTTATACTTAACCCAGTTTATCTTACATTTCACAAGAGTGCTATTTTGAAACTCAGGCTATTCCCGCAATAGCTGCAGACATTCCTTCATTAATTCCTCCTTATAGATAACTCCCTTGCTTTAAATAGGATCCCAGTTCAGAGGGAAGGAAATCACACTGAATTCTGAGATAAGCTGACATTCTTCATGCATTGCTACAAGCCAAGTGACCCTACTGCGCTATTGGTTTGTGTATAACAGTGTCTGGATATTAACTAGGGTGACCAGGCAGCAAATGTGAAAAATCGGGACAGGGCGTGGGGGCGGGGGTAATAGGAGCCTATATAAGAAAAAGACACAAAAATCGGGACTGTCCCTATAAAATCGGGACATCTGGTCACCCTAATATTAACTGATATTTACAGATTCAGGCTGCCTAAAACATTTATTAAATTTTCCAGCATACATCTCAAAGAGTGGAAAAATGCACCTAAAAATGTTTGCTTCCACCAGACCACTGTCATTCTAACTTCTTTGTATAGGAACAGAAAGCTCATCAACTAACAGCGGCTTGAAAGTATCTTAGCATCTGCAGTTTAAATCAGATGCATTTAGCAGATTCCTAGGCTGCTCAGATGAATTTTCTTCAGGTTGAGAATATGGTAGAAAATGCCCCATTTGAGTGTTTTTAAAAAGTTTAATAATTCTGCTCCATCAGATGACATTTTCTCTACAGAAGGTATCGCTTCGAGGCAATTAATGGGCTATTGTGCATGCGGAGAGGTGAAAGGAAAGCACATTCTCTCAGGTCAGTATTAGGACTCACAGCACACTGGAAGTATTTCAGCTGTTTCCTTGGGATCAGCTCAGCAGCACCATCACATTGCAATGGTGGTGTTTTTGTTGTGAGGAGCATGTTTGTGTCATGACGTGGAGACCTCTGGGTCACTACATAATGCTGCTGCAGTGCAATACAAGGGCCCGCCTGGGGCTTAAAGCCCAGCCTGGAGAGTCACGCGCAGACTTATGACCTCAGTAGGGACTCAGGGTAGCGTCGTTCCTCAGGCAGGCACCATGCCCCCAGGAGCCCTGTAGGAGTGAAGACACTTTGAGAGGATCCAGAATGGGCAGCTGTTGGTGTGCAGTAGTGATGGAAATAACCTTGCCCCAGATGGGTCACCTTGGACTTGGGGTAGTGCAATGATTGTGAAGGATGCAGAGCGGGAAGGTTCCTTTGCCCACGGGTCCAGCCCCATAAGCGATGACACACTGTGCAGTAGCACCAGCAGCCTTGTTGGTGTGGAACAATGCAGCTGTAGGAAAGCTCATGCACTGCACCTTCAGAACTGGAGTTTTAGTTCTGTGATAGGGGCATTTCAGTCCAGGAGCACAGGTGATGGAGGAGGCTCCTACCTCTGCTCCCTCTCATGCTACACTCATATCAAAGAAACCCCAGTGTCGCTCTGGCGTAGTTTGTAAAGAGCCAGTCAGCCAGAGACTCGTGTTCCACTCGTGTCTCCACCTATAGAGAATTGCTAACTAAGTTCTGACTGCAGACGTCCACATTTTCAAAAGCAAATAGTGACTTTGGGTGTCTCTGTTTTTTCTTTTGTCTCATGTTGGACACCCAAATGATGACGCATCCAAAATCACTAGTTGCTTTTGACAATTTCAGCCAATCTTTCTTTCTGCTGATGACGTGCAAACAAGACAAGATGCAGCTTGACATTCAGAGACAGATTCAGTTTGCAGATCTGGCAGGCAGGGAACGGGGGAGGAGGTGGGGCAGAGGGAGAGAAGATTTTTACTTGCAAATCAAGCAGATTTGTCCTGGATTCACTGAGCAAACAGGGAACTGCCCAATGCCATTTTCACAATCACCTCCAGAGCAGAAATTGCACTAAAAAGCACAGGATTGGGAGACAGGAGATCTGTGTTCTACTCCCAGCACTGACACAGACAGTCAGAATGACCTTCAACCTCTCTGTGCTTGGTTTCCCCCCGTTATTAACTGGGGATAATGCACCGATTTGTGTTATTTCACAGGGGTGCAGGGATGTGCCATTAATTAATGTTTGTAACGCAGTTTGAAAGGTACTCTAAAAGTGCACAGCATTATTATTGACGTAGTATTTCCTTCCTGCCCTGCCACTCCTGATAGAATGGTCTCTGAATGAAAGAAGAGTGATTTGTGTTGCTTTAGTTCATTCACCTTGAGAAAGGATTACATGTTCAGAATGTTGACTGGTTGCATTTACTGTGCTATTGGTAGAATATATTACAGATTTTTTAATTAAGCTGTGGGGCATAGTAGGCCACATTTTAAACTTATGAGATATGATATCAAGAGCCTTTTCAATGTATTGTCTTACTGAGATTGCATCAGGGTTTTTTTCTTTGTTAATGTGTTAATATGTCTCTCTATTTAATAAAAAAGCCAACAGAGCAAGGGACAGCATAAGATGTCCTATTACTTCCTTGAACCCTCAAGGAAACAGCTGCTATGGGCTCCCTTGATGGCAAAGAGACTGATACTGCAATGGGTATTTGCTTCCCGCCCATCTCGTTGAGGGGGGATCAGTGCAGTGACCTCAATGCAGCTTTGGACTGGGAACAAGTGGCATACAATAGGCTTCACACACACACCGCCCAGCAATCGGAGGCTGTCCAGGGTTCAGGTCAGGACAGAGGTCCATGGAAGTGTAAGTTAGACTCCTTCACACTCACTGAGACCCTGACAGCGTCCTCTTGCATGAACTCCCCCTTGCTGCTTTAACAACCCCCCGGGACATTGGAATTAGCCCCTGTGCTGCGCGTGGTGGAGTGGTATTGGCTACTGCCAGGGTGCCGTGACACCCAGGCTCCAGAGGCTGGTGGAGGGTGTGGGTAGCCCTGCTTTTCCCTCCACCCCATTGGGTTACTTGGGGTGGCTCGGCTGTGATTGCTTTGCACTTAGGGTTGCCACCTTTCTAATTGTTGGTAACTGGACCCCCGAGGCCCTGCCCCCTTCTCCACCTCTTTCCCCTAAGGCCCCGCCCCCGTCGCTTGCTCCTCTCCCTCCCTCCCCAAATCGCTCGCTTGTCTCCACCTCCCTCCCCGCTGCTGGGCTCCCTCTGCTCTGGGGCTGGGACGGGAGCTGCTGCAGCCTGACAAGGAGCCTGTCTGCAGGTAGGAGGTGGCCCCGGCTGAGCAGGAGCTGGCACAGGTTAATGACCCACTGCCCCCCCTCCCCGCCCTGTGGTAACCGGGCTTTTGGTGTCCGGTCAGTACATCCCCCTTTTGACTAGACTTTCTGGTAGAAAACAGGGAACCTGACAACCCTAAATGGCACCTGGACACAGAAGCCATAAACTGGAGTGTCTGGGTAAAACCTGAATGGGTGGCAACCTTATTTGCAGTCCCCTGTCTCTGAAATGGCCTTTGCAGGCTGGCTGGCCTTGATTGTTCCCTGACAGGAGGATGAGTGAGGCGGCTGAGCTTCCAGCTCCCGCTGTGGCTAGCCCTGGTGCTGGGGGGGACCACACTGGCACTACTAGGTGCAGGTTATACTGAGTCAGGGCCAGTCTGCAGACAGTGGCACCCAAAGCCAGCCCTGGGCCTGTGCAAATTGTGCAGCAGCACGTCACCCCGCAGAACCAGACTGGGGACTGGAGAGGCTGCCAGGATGACAGGGAATGGAGATGGGACAGGCTCCCCTGCACAGTGCGCTCAGCTCCAGCTCCAGCACGGAGTGACTGGGGGTTTCTAGCGGCTGGGGCCAAGGGGCGAACACTGGGGAGCAGGAGCTGGGGATGTGGCAGGGGGCAGCAGGGGCTGGTGGGCAGTAGAGGACAAGGGAGCAGGAGCTATGCGGCAGGGGTAGCATAGGAGCTGGGTGGAGGGATAGTGGAGCTGGGTGGGGGGTAGGGTATTGTGTTTGCATGGGGGCTCAAAGCCTATTTTAGGCAGCTGCTGCACATACTAGGACAGTCCTGCAAGCAACTGTCATCAGCTATGGCTAAGGAGGTGATTTCATCATGGAGGTCATGGATTCTGGGACTTTAACAGACATCTGTGACTTCTTCGGCTTCAGCCCCCACTGCAGTGGCCGGGCCTGGGTCAGTGGCCTGGGCTGGGGCTGGAGCAGCCCCCAGGGCTGGTCGCTGGAGCAGCCCACGGGGCTGGAACAGTGTCTGAGTCGGTCCCCAGGGCTGGAACAGCGGCTGGGTTGAGCATCGGCAATCAGCCCTTGCCTAAGGAGCAGTGGCAGGGCTGGAGCAGCAGCTGGCGGTCAGCCCCTGGCGGGGCTTGGACTGTTAGTCTCGAATATTTTTAGTAAAAGTCGGGGACAGGTCCTGGGCGCCCATGAATTTTTGTTTATTACCCATGATCTGTTTGTGATTTTTACTAAAAGTACCCGTGACAAAAGCTTCAACTTAACTATGGCTGAGACTCAGCAGTTATACCAAAGAACTAGAGTTTTTAGAATATTGACTTATGATCATCAGTTCTTTAGTACCTGTCATCTTTATCACATTTCCAAATATCTCCAAAGGGAAAGGATGCACTTGTCTGTAAGGCACTTTCAGGAGTGTAGTCCCTGCTCTTTGAATGGATTGGTCAAAAAGGACCAGTTCAGAATATCAATAGCAATGGCTTAGTTATAGTTAAAATCTCTTTTAGGCCAATTTGCTTGGACTTATTAAAGGAGGCCAGTCATATAGTATTAGTTAAAATCTAAAATATGGTTACTTGATGTCTCACTAAAGAGTGTAGACAAAACAAGACTTACAGTTATTTATGTTGAAGTACAGAAGGGGAAATACAATCTTTGAAATGAAATCTCAACACTCCTTCTCCTTCTCCTCTTCACTCTGGAATAAGAAAGAGTCCTTTCTGCAGGCTGGTCTGGGCATTGGTCGCAGAATCTTTGTGTCTTCAGTCAACTTTTGATCCTGTGACCGGGGCAATGGGGAGAGTCTTCATTGCACAGGGGTTCAGTTAGCTGGGGGAACTCTTCTTTGTCCTGTGACCGTGGACAAGGAGTGAGGCTGTCTGCAGGGGTGTAGCAAATTCTGGGGTTCCACATGGGGACCTCAGTTTTAAATACCCTGATTTCAGGGCTCCTGGCAGGGGGTCCCTCTGATTTCTGTTGGTCATTTGCCAAATGGCTCTCAGTTCTCTGATTCTCTGCTGCTTCCATTGATATCCAATAGATGGCACCAACGCTTAACAAATTTCTTCAATGTTTCTTTTAGTTGGAGCGTTTGCTTCATTTCTTGGATTGTATTTCCTGGTTAGCCTCACTATTAATTGGGACACCCTCTCACCCCCCGCCGCTTTTAAACAATTTCTCTTAATATTCCAAAGTTATATCCTGGTTAGGTTGATTATATCTGTCAAAAGCGTGATTATATCTGCCATGCGTCTGACGAAATGGGTATTCACCCACGAAAGTTTATGCTCCAATACATCTGTCAGTCTTAAAGGTGCCACAGGACTCTCTGTTGCTTTTTACAGATCCAGACTAACAAGGCTACCCCTCTGATACTTGATATATCTGTCAACATTCCTTTCTGTGTGATACAATTCTTATCACTTCTAGGCTGCAACCATCACTTACAAAGAAAACAAACAAAATCCTCTACAGTTTTTTAAAGCTAGTGGACACTGTCAAAGTTCTGGGCAACTTCACCTGTCTTTCTCCTCATTGGTTCAGCGAGGGCGCTTGCTCTCAGGTGCTGACTCCCCTGGCCGTCACCTCTCTTGGGTAGACACACGCGTCTCTCTCCCTTCTGATTAGGGTATCTCCAGGCTGAACAATTCCCTGCCTTCATTGTGGTATTCACAGCAAAAGACAGGTACCTAAGCAGGCGTCTCTTCAGAGACTAATAACAGAATAATTGCCCACAGTTTTATGGTACTACACAGCATGTCCTGCGCATGCGTATTTTATTCTTAAGGTAAAAGTACTACAGAGAAAACATTAAAACCAATAAAAGAGCCTACATGCATGCGTAATACGCTCACCGGAGCTCACCCCAACTCTTACATGGGCAACAGCAGTCCTTCACCCCCCAGAAGGGTCTCTTCTATTATCACAAGTTCATAACAGCCTCAGCTCAGAACTAGCACACAAAACGATGGGGCTTCAGTGGGCCCAGCCCTTCCAACCCTTCCCTAAGGATTGGGGCCTCCATGAACCAGAGGGCCTGTCTGTTTGCTGGATCGGGGGAAGGCCCTGAGCATGTTTAAAACCTGGCTGTTTATCCAAAAATCCTTTCTTTGTCTGTTGGTTTCTGGAAAATTCATTTTGAAGTAGTATATATGAACCTCTCCAGGGGTGGCTTGAAAGGGCTGATAACAGGAGGAATTACATTAGCACCCCCCTCTCCTAGAGTAGTAACAGTCAGTCTCACAATAACACACAAACTGTCGCATTTTTAATACAATGAACTCCAAAGATGTGAAACTGAATGCAAGGAGGTTTAATTTGATTCATTAAAGTTTGTCCAGGATATTGGTCCTCTGTCACAGACATGATCCTTACATTCTTTGATTATATCTAATACTCTTCATTTCACATCCTTCCAGACTTATCATGGGATATGAGACACTACATTTGAGGAACAAGACAGATTATTGACATAGAGGCATGTACATCTGATTCATAAGGCAAACAAATGTACAATTCTAAGTTGGAGTGTGTGTGTGTGTGTGTGTGTGTGTCTCTTCTGCCAGGTGGTGTGAGCAGAAACAATACAAAACAGAATCAGCTCAAGCCCTCACCCAGTAACCTGGGAAAAATAAACACCACCCCTGTGCACCTCTACGAGGCAACACTTCCCCACTCACAAGCCCTGAGTCTGTGTATAACAAAGGATAACTTTTATTAAAAGGGAACCCAGCATTAATTTGTGAAAACTCCACATCCATGATTCAAAAGTGTCTAACTGTAAGCAAACACCCACCCTGTAGTACGTTGGGCAGTGTCCTTTGCCTCAGTTTCCCACCTTGTGGCGTGAAAGTCCAACAAATGACTGTCCCTTTAACACACCACTCCCCTTTCCCTCCACTGCACCTACACACAGTGAGTTGTCCTTGAACAGCAAAGACCCAGAATTCACAAGTGCATTCGCATGGGTTCACTTCCCTGAAAGGGGGTGGGGGCAGCACATCAAGCAATGTCTCTGCAACTGGCTTATTGCTGCTGCTGCTTTCTCTGCCGCTGCTGGCCACTCACAGCCATCCGCGATGCCGCCTTCTGAGGTTCCACTGCTTACGCCACTCCCAGGGACTGCAGCTCTTAGTGGTTTCACCGGGTAGCTGAGAACCGCACTACTAGAGCAACCTCTGCATAGGTGCGGGAACTTGGGGTGCTGCAGCACCCCCAGCTTTTGCGCAGAGTCCAGGCTGCCAGCCCCGCAACCAGGGGCTCTGCTGCTGGCCCCAGTCCAGGCTGCCAGTCCCGCACCCAGGGGCTCCGCTGGTGGCCCCGGTCCAGGCTGTTGGCCCCGCACCCGGGGACTCCACTGCCAGCCCTGCACACGGGGTTCCAGTTGCCAACCCCATGGGCAAGCTGCACACCCATCCCCAGCTGTGGCCACAGCCTAGGCCCCCTTACCTCATCCGCATCCCCCCTCCCGAAGCCGTGGCCCTGCTGCTGGCTCCAGCTCTAGGGAGAGGTGGGGGATGCGGACAACGGTAAAGGGGGGCGCAGCTCTCACCCCCACTCTGTTCCAGTGCTACTGAACCTCTGAGTTGCCTTTCATTACAATACTGTCCCACACCAGGTCTAAGGCTTAGCCCCTAGACCTGCTCCTCAGGGATTCAGCTCTGGTAACCACTGAACAGAAACAGGACCCTCAACTGAGCCTTAGCAGCTCTGCCTTAAACACCGCAGAGAGGAAGTCAGCTGGTGGTTAGGACTCCCTAAGCAGAGTACACACCTGCAAGTACAAACACTCAGCCCTACCCCTTTTCTCTTTCACTGGGATTTGGCATCCCTACCTCTGCTTAGCAAGTGAGGTTCCTTCAGTTTAGGGAGACCCCCTCAGTCCGGGCAGGCTAAGCACAGTTCTGCTGCCCTTTACTCATACAATAATTAGGCCTCAACTGGAGTATTGTGTCCAGTTCTGGGCGCCACATTTCAGGAAAGATGTGGACAAATTGGAGAAAGTCTAGAGAAGAGCAACAAAAATGATTAAAGATCTAGAAAACATGAGCTATGAGGGAAGATTGAAAAAATTGGGTTTGTTTAGTCTGGAGAAGAGAAGACTGAGAGGGGACATGATAACAGTTTTCAAGTACATAAAAGGTTGTTACAAGGAGGAGGGAGAAAAATTGTTCTTCTTAACCTCTTAGGATATGACAAGAAGCAATGGGCTTAAATTGCAGCAAGGGCGGTTTAGGTTGGACATTAGGAAAAACTTCCTAACTGTCAAGGTGGTTAAGCATTGGAGTAAATTGCCGAGGGAGGTTGCGGAATCTCCATCATTGGAGATATTTAAGAGCAGGTTAGACAACACCTGTCAGGGATGGTCTAATTAGAGCATCATGACCTTGTAATGGTCTTGCTGGGAGAGAGCTAGCTTTCAGATCCTAATGTAAGGCTACTGACCTGGGCCTCTCGAGTTCACACCCATTTAAAAAGACCTTACTTCATAAAACATTGATATAACGCACACAAGCCCTGGGCGTGTAAGAACAACCTTCTGCTTTTGCAGCCAAGTGAAATGATTATATATAATAAAGAACCGATGGGGCATGAAGGAGTAAACAGTTGAAATGACCAAATAGAATGTTGTATTTTGTCTGAATTCTTGTCCCCTGGGATATACTTGACTTCTTGTCCATTGATCACTTTGTGCACTAATGTAAGGGGGGAGAAGGAAATACCCGAGGAATTCGTGTAGCAGGGAGAGACTATTTTACATTGATTGTGTATCATCACTCTTAGGTAGGGCAGAGTCCTTGAAGGTCAATGCCAAGGGTATTCTTTATCATGAATGGGGGGGAGGGATAGTTTGGTGGTTTAAGCATTGGCCTGTTAAACCCAGGGCTATGAGTTCAATCCTTAAGGGGGCCACTTAGGGATCTGGGGCAAAAAATCAGTACTTGGTCCTGCTAGTGAAGGCAGGGGGCTGGACTCAATGACCTTTCAAGGTCCCTTCCAGTTCTAGGAGATAAGATATCTCCTTTAATTTAATTTTAATCATGTAATGTTTTCATTTAATGTAATCAAGTGCTATGATTGCAGTGCTCCGCTTTTTGGGAGTTCTGATTTCATTGGGGAGAGATGATATTTTATTATCTCCTCAGGTTGTTTTGTATCCTTTGTGGTTTTGGAAGAATAAGAAAAACCCCAACACTTTCAGCTGGATTGTGGCTCATTGTAATAGGAGCGGGTGAGTCATTTGCACCTGCGTTTGATTGAGAAAGCAGATTGCTGCACTTAGCAGCTGGGACATGCACAGAACACTTGGGTTTGTTTGATGAAGGCTGGTTTCATGTCTCTAGGTGTTCTGGGCATAGCTATTACCTTGAGTGTTGTGATGGAAGACAGAAATGCTAAGAGAAATCAACAGAAAATATGGAACGAAGAGGATCACCTTTTCTGAGAAACAGCTTTATGTTTCAGTGAGATCATTTTGGTAGTAAATTAAAAATGTAACTTTCTGAATTCCATAGCACGAGGAACAGCCCACTTGTACATAGCAAAACTGTAAATGTGGGCCAAGACTGTGGGGATATCAGTCGTGTTCTGCTACAGGAACTCCAAGGTGCATTTTGCTATTGAGTTCCGCACACATTGTGGGTACATTATTACTGAAATTGTCAGCTCTTTGGGGCAGTGTCTGTACAACAGCTAGACCAAGGGGGGCCTGGCCCACAACTGGGAATCCTAGGTGCTGCCTCAATATAAATGATAACAATAATTTAATATTGTACAAAACAAAAAGCACCTATCACATGCGCACTCAGGACAAGGTCGAATTTTCGGCCTTTGCATTCAGTGCCTGGGGTCTTGCAGTGCAGATCAGACAAGCGGAACAGGACAGCGGAATTTGGGTAATAGGCTGACATGGTAAGCCGTAGACTTGTGGCTGCTTAAAACTTTAATAATAGCACTGGCCTCCTTTCACGTTCAAAGCAATGCCAGTCCCTGCTGCCAGCAATCCGGCAAGCATGAACTCTGCCCCTGTCCCACCCCCTCGTGGCTGTCCCAGGGAAAGATCCCTGTATGCTGCTCCTCTCCCGCCTCCACCGCGTGGCTGTAAACTGCCGGTTACAATTCTGTAAAGGAACAGGCAAGCAGTCCCAATACTAACATTCCCCTACCCAGGGGCGGCTCTAGCTTTTTTGCTGCCCCAAGCACAGCAGTCAGGCAGCCTTTGGCAGCACGCCTGCGGGAGGTCCCCGGTCCCGCGGATTCGGCGGCATGCCGAATTACCGCCGAAGCTGCGGGACTGGCGGACCTCCCGCAGGCATGCTGCCAAAGGCTGCCTGACTGCCGCCCTCTCAGGGACTGGCAGGGCGCCCCTCGTGGCTTGCTGCCTCAGGCACGCGCTTGGAGTGCTGGTGCCTGGAGCCGTCGCTGCCCAGAGACGTGACTGGAGCAGAAGCTGCCAAGGCCAAAGCCCTGAGTCCAACGCCGGGCTGATGCAGCGCACTCACTTCTGCATTGCCTCTGCAGGTGCATCTGATATCCCCACGGAGAGGAAGTCCTGTCCCCAGCCCGGCAGACAAACAGCTAGGAGGCCCCTACTGGGTTCTCTGGCTGGGGGGATCCCAGCAGGACAGGGAGATTGGATTTCACGGGGCAGGGCTAATTCAATCTAGCCAAGAAAGGCACAACAAGAACCAACCGCTGTCAGCTGAAGCCAGAGCAATTCAAATAAGAAGTAAGGCACCCATTTTTGACAGCCAGGGAGACTAGCCACTGGAACAAATCCCCAGGGGAGAGCTGGAGTCTCTGTTTCCTGGTGTCCTACCATCACAACTGGTTGTCATTCTGGAAGGGGCCTTTTAGTGAGTTACAAGCAATTGGGCTTAATAGGGTGCTGAGAGTGTGACATTTCATAGCCC
>NW_020664487.1:14657049-14669594 GCF_002925995.2 Terrapene triunguis | reverse complement strand
ACCCTCAGCAAGTTTGCAGATGACACTAAACTGGGAGGAGTGGTAGATATGCTGGAGGGTAGGGATAGGATACAGAGGAACCTAGACAAATTAGAGGATTGGGCCAAAAGAAATCTGATGAGGTTCAACAAGGACAAGTGCAGAGTCCTGCACTTAGGACGGAAGAATCCCCTGCACTGCTAAAAACTAGGGACCGAGTGGCTAGGCAGCAGTTCTGCAGAAAAGGACCTAGGGGTTACAGTGGACGAGAAGCTGGATATGAGTCAACAGTGTGCCCTTGTTGCCAAGAAGGCTAACGGCATTTTGGGCTGTATAAGTAGGGGCATTGCCAGCAGATCGACGGACGTGATCATTCCCCTCTATTCGGCTTTGGTGAGGCCTCATCTGGAGTACTGTGTCCAGTTTTGGGCCCCACACTACAAGAAGGATGTGGAAAAATTGGAAAGAGTCTAGCGGAGGGCAACAAAAATGATTTGGGAGCTGGAGCACATGACTTATGAGGAGATGCTGAGGGAACTGGGATTGGTTAGTCTGCAGAAGAGAAGAATTGGGGGGTGGGGATTTGATAGCTGCTTTCAACTACCTGAAAGGGGGTTTCAAAGAGGATGGATCTAGACTGTTCTCAGTGGTACCAGATGACAGAAGAAGGAGTTGCAGTGGGGGAGGTTTAGGTTGGATATTAGGAAAAACTTTTTCACTAGGAGGGTGGTGAAGCACTGGAATGGGTTACCTAGGGAGGTGATGGAATCTCCTTCCTTAGAGGTTTTTAAGGTCAGGCTTGACAAAGCCCTGGCTGGGATGATTTAGTTGGGGTTGGTCCTGCTTTGAGCAGGGGGTTGGACTAGATGACCTCCTAAGGTCCCTTCCAACCCTGATATTCTATGATTCTACTAGGATAATCAGGGGAACGGAGGGCCTATCTCAGGAAAGGAGACTGGAAGAGCTTGGCTTGTTTAGCCTAGCAAAATAAAGTCTGAGAGGGGATCTGATTGCTCTCTATAAATACATCGGGGGTGGGTGGAGAGGAATGGCAGGGAGGTTGAAGAGCTATTTAAGTTAAAGGACAATGCTGGCACAAGAACAGATGGACATAAACTGGCCATGAAGAAAATCAGGCTGGAAATTAGAAGGCTGCTTCTACTCTTTTGAGGAGTGAGGTTCTGGAATAGCCTCCCAATAGATTTTTTGGAGGTGTTGGGAAGGTAAGCAGGGAAACTGAGTCACAAGTCCACCCAATTTAGGCTTAATCAATGTTTGCCTTTATAAAATTTCAGACAGAATTATTGTCACTTCTGGTGTTTCTGGAATACTGGGAAGCTCTTCTGCATTTCAATAGTTGTTGCAGCCTCTGACCCCTGATCTGGTCCTTCAGTCTCATTGCTTCAGTTTCTAGTCCGGTATTTCTCCAACTTGGGCCCCCTTACCTGGATTCTTATACATTTCCATATTACATATTCATTAACTTTTCTCCAATCGACGTTAAACATTTATCATATGTAACCTGTACAATACACATGTGCAAGCTTCAATTTACACAATTTTCACTGTTTATACAATTTTCATGTTTTCATGTCAGCTTGCCCTTATTTTTTCCAGTAAAAGGGACTTTTAGCATTCTCGGTCTGTGTATTTATCATACTAATTTACATTTTCTTTTGCCTAGAATTTTCCAGCGCCCCATATTGCATAAACCAAACATCCCCTTTGTCCTGTCAGCAGTAGCATTATTTAAGGAAATCTATGGAAGAGGAAAGCTGGCAAAGCAACATGCACGCCAGACCAAGTTAGGCTGCGGCTTAGGCCTATATCTGAACTCATTCACTATCCATAATGATAAATTATTAAAATATAACTAACAGGGCTCTTAATCGTACCATTCAGCAATTCTCCATCTTTATAATTCAGTATCATAATTCACTATGTGTGTATTATTGTGCCTGTAGTGGGGTAGTCACCCCACTCCTGCTTGGAGGGGTTAAAACAGCCCTGCAGAGGGCTGCAGAGGGGAAAAGCTGGGCTGACTGGGAAAGCAGCCACAGCTGTAGCCAGTGCAATCAGGGCCCAGCTGGCCCTTATAAGAGGGCGGTGGGCCAGAAGGAAAAAGCATCTCTCTCTAGCCTCTTGAGAGAGAAGGACCTGGCTGCCTGGGAGCTGAGCAGGGTACCTGAGGTGGAGCAGTGCTGGGGAAGGACAGAAGGAGCTGGGGAGCTCCATCCTGGCAAAACCCCAGGCTGCAGGCCTTGCTAAAAGGGCCTAAAAAGGTACTGGGGCTGCAGAGGGGCAGCCCAGAAATAGGCAAAGGCAGCAGGTCCTAACGCCCTTGCCGATGACGAGTGGTTTACAGACTGCCGTCGGCCCCAGTGAGCGGGGGCCAAATGGAGACTGGCAGTAGCCACTGAGGCAAGGTGGGGATAGGGGGTTCCCCTGGGAGGGGAGACCCAGAGTGAGGGGGTACTGTGGTGGGCAGAACCCCTGGGCAAAGGGGTCTGGGAAGGACACAGGGCCAGTGGCAGGTGAGACGCCGGCCTGCAGAAGGTGCTTTGGGCTGGAAAGAGCTAATTCCCTGGATGACCAACAGGAGGCGCCGTGCTGGTGAGTCGTCGCCCCGCCACAGTGCCCCTTAGTCTATATGGAGGTACGACAAGGGGGCTTAGATAGTGCTATGACCATAATATGTCAATATTTTCTTTATCTGCCTCAAACGTGGGCTTTCAGGGGACTTTCTACGCAAAGTCCAGCATTGTGTTTGTAAGTTATGAAAAGGACCTTGTCAGTACTTTTACCTGTTGCATTTTTGAGGTGCTTTTATTTTAATTTAGTTCAGGATATTTAATTGTATTTAATTGTTCCCCAAAAGGGGAACACAACTTAATTAGTTTGAAGAGAGAGTTGGACACATTCATGAGTGGCACTGTATGATAAGGTTGCTTGTGCTGGTGGGGGTCAGGGCTCAACAGCCCTGAGCTTCTGGTTTATGTCTGATGTTCCTGAAGCATGAGCATTAGAGTGTCAGATGGCCACAGGTAGGGGTCAGCAAGGGATTCTCCCTAGTGCATTCTGGGAGTGTTTTTTAATCTCCTTCTTCTGAAGCATCAGGGATGGTCTCCACTGGAGATGGGACATTGGACAGGGCGGGCCAGGGCTCTGAGGTGGCACCGAGCACACACTCTCTCAGGTGCTTGGCAGGCTGGTTCTTGCTCACATGCTCAGTGTCTAACTGATCACCATGGGTGGGGTTAGGAAGGAATTTTCTCCAAGGTCAATTGGCAGTGAGGTTGGGGGCTTAACTTTCCTCTGAAGCGTGCAGGTGCGGGTCACTTGCCAGGATTATCTGGGTGTATCTCACTTAATAATTTTCCCACCATTGTGTGGGCCTCTGGCCCGAGCGCACCACAGTCTCTCCTGTTCTCTGTCCTCAGGGCTGTAATACTTTGGTCTAATTTTGGTGGTTGGTTTTCATGTGTGGGTGCTGGGTGGTGTTGTTGTCTGTGATGTACAGGAGGTCAGACGTGATGGTCCCTTCCGGTCTTAAACTCCATGCCTCTATCTACATATCTTTTAAATATATCAGAAGCTACCAGGAAATAAAGAGGGAAATTAAAGAGGATGAGTACATTGCAGAAGAATTAATAGATTTTTGTGCACTAGTCTTCACTACAGAGGATGTTGGGGAAATAGTTATCCCAGGAACTACTTTTGCCAAATAATTAAGAAGGGGCAGTGTCATGGATTGAGGTGTTGAAAGAAACAAACTGATTAAAGAGTAAAAAGGCACCAGGACCAGATGGAACTTCCGGAAGTTCTGGAAGACCTTAAGTATAGCAAACATGTGCAACCTGTCATTACAGTCAGCTACTGTACCAGTGTTAAGCAACAGAGGGTCCTGTGGCACCTTTAAGACTAACAGAAGTATTGGGAGCATAAACTTTTGTGGGTAAGAACCTCACTTCTTCAGATGCAAGTAATGGAAATCTCCAGAGGCAGGTATAAATCAGTCTGGAGATAACAAGGTTAGTTCAATCAGGGAGGGTGAGGTGCTCTGCTAGCAGTTGAGGTGTGAACACCAAGGGAGGAGAGTAAATGTGCTTATCTTTAAAGAGAGTGCTAAGGTGATCCAGGGAATTACATACCAGTGTGCCTTACCTCAGAGCCAGATAAACTGGTTGAAACCATAACTGAAGAGACACCTAGATAAATCTGATATGACCGCATAAAACCAGCATGGCTTTTTGCAAAGGAAAATCATCCTACTAGAATTTTCTGAGCACGTCTGCAAACTATTAGTTAAAGGCAGTTGATATAGTTTGTTTGAACTTTCAAAAAGCCTTTGACAGAATCCCTCCTTAAAGAGACTATTAGGGACACATTTATCGTATGTCGTGTATAGGAATTGGATAGTGTCTCTTTAAATTTGTGGGCCTGCTAGTGGCCCTCAGCATCGTCTATGTTTTAGAAGTCAACAGACCCCTGCCATACACACACACTGCTGTTCTGACCTGGCATGGTGCATATAGTTAGTAAACATGCTTATTTGGACCCCACTGGGCCTGTATGGTTCCATCATATTAGGTACACTGTGTAAGGAGCACAGGACACTTGGATCGGAAACTGGATAAACACCAGGAAAGGGAGAGAAGGGATAAATGCTCAATTTCAGCCTACCAGCAGGTTGTCAGCAGACCGCGGTGCCCCAAGGCTTGCTATTGGGTGGGTGGTATTTAATATATTTGTTAGTGCTCTCCAACTCATCACCTCTGTCTTTGCTGTTTCCCAGATGCTGTACTCAGTGCTGTTGCTGTGTGGAGCGACAGAGACAGTGCTGTGGGAATGGCCAGGACTCTTACTGCAACCTCGCTTATTCGGGTACCCCCTGCTGGACTGCATGCATACATTCTAAGCCACTGGGGGAGTTTCTCCTTTCTGCTTACATGGAGCACTTGATTTAGTCATCCTCATCTAGCCTCACACAGGCATCATCCAGGGGACTCAGACTACAAACCTTGTGAGGTGTGGGTGTCAAAGGGCTTCTGGCTTGGGGGGAGGTAGGGCAGATTTAAGGTTATTTCAGAAATGTGAAACATGATATTGTGCATGGACTGAATAATGAGGGTATTTGAATATTTATCTGTCATGCTTAAACTGTTAATTTCTTTACTTTTAAATGCTTAGAGTGTGTTTAACAAAGTTTACTTGGCATACCGATGTTTCAGCTTTAATATTAATTAAGGGCTTGTCAACATGAGGACACTTAATTAAACTAAACTGAATTAAGGCCACTTTAATACTAAATGAGAGAGTCCACACTCTCAATGTAGTTTAACTAATCCACTTTAAATTTGCACCTTTAGTTAATTTGGATTAATTTTCCTGAGTGGTGTTAGAGTGCTTAGGAAACGGTGACAAATGTTAGGGTTTTTTTAAGATCGTGATCCACTTAATCTAATGGGAAAACCATGAATTTTCTCAAAATAATTAATTGAAAAATTTTGTTTTTGATTGAAATTTTCTGATCAGCTCAACCAGCAACTTAAAGGTAGCAGATTCTTTTTTCCTCTGTTAATTTCCCTTTAAAAATAAGGGCCAAAGCTGAGGAGAGTTAGGTGGGAAATGATTTTTCCATCCCAGGAAAATTGTTGAGAATTCACAAATTCTGGACTGGTATCAGGGTGAAGTCAAAATCTCGAAAATTTTCACAAACAGAAAATCCACAAATTTTGGTTTGTATCAGTTGAAACATTTAATTTCAAAAAGTTTGAAATGTTTTATTACAACTTTGACACTTGAAAATGTATTTATTCAAAATAGGTAGATTAAATTTTGAAACAGAAAGTTGTTTCAAACTCAAAAACCAGAATCTTTTCTTGTGGAAGTGTTGAAATGAGGTTTTGACAATTTCAAAACTTTTTTGCCAACTTTTTTCAAATGAAAAAAAAAGGTTGAAACTGACCCTTTTCTGTGGAGTTTCAGTTTCGATGAATCGTCATTTTCTTCTAAAATAGCGTTTAGTTAAAAATCTCCCAAACAGCTCTATTTAGGCACTCTCCTGTGTTCCCTTCACCCCCAGTCCTCTGAGCTTTGTAGGGCTGTCTCTCTTGCCCCCTGTAATGTGGCCCCTAGCAGACGGTTGCCAGCTATCCTGGCAGAGATTGGGGTGCTGCAAGGTACCCAAGTCCTCATAGTTTCACCTGCTTTCAGGAGCTACCTAGGTTCTTTGGGATCCAGGTACCCTAGGAAACCCCTGGAGTTTTGCAGAGTAACTGTCTCTGGCTCCCCCTGCCTTGCCAGTTGTGAATAATGCAGCCAGTAAAACGATTATACATCGCCTCACCATCATGTGTTCTCCCTGAGTCTGCTTTTAATCTTACTCACACCAGTGGATATTAGCAAGAATTTCAGTGAAGCCAGTGTGGTACTGTGGTGTCCAATGAGTGTGAGATCAGAACTGGGCTGTATACAGGCTAGGCAGAATTCAATTTTTATTTTTTTATAATTTCAATGGATGAGACCAATGCTTATTTTTAAGCATTTCCCTCCTATTTTTATAGATATACATTTTTACACTTACAGGAAATTGGGGGCGGGGGCACAGTAATTATTCAATGACAGAAGATGCCCAAGATTCATAAAGTGAAAGCTACCTAAATGGCGCCCCTATTCCAGCTCCACCAGTGCCAGCATTACAACACGTTTTATATGCATTATGGTGGGACTCTAGTAAGTTCTGAAGCAGCATTTTTCTTACATTTCCAATCAATGAAAATATTTTTTCGTCAGCCTGTGTGTGTATACAGTGAAATCACTGTTTACTGACATTTAATGATAAAAATATAATCTTTCCAAGCACAATATTGCCAACCTCAGGCATTCCAAAATCATGAGTCAGGCCTCAAAAAATCGTAAGGTCGATTTTAAAAACCATGAGATTTTAAAAAATAATAAAATTGGGGTTTGCTATGTTACATCTTTTGGTATCTGAGTCTTTAGGTACACTCAGGTCACATTTTCAAGCTTTCTTCCACACCCAGAAGGGCTAGAATCTCATTTTTAGGGATGGTGTCGTCCCTAGCCTCTGTTTGCCAGAAGCTGGGAATGGGTGACAGGGGATGGATAATTTGATGATTCCCTGTTCTGTTCATTCCCTCTGGGACACCTGGCATTGGCCACTGTCGGAAGGCAGGATACTGGGCTAGATGGACCTTTGGTCTGACCCAGTCTGGCCGTTCTTATATTCTTATGGAAGCTGAGATTCTCACATGATTACTTGACTCCAGAAACTGGAGCTTTAAGGAAAATACCAAATAGCATCAGTCTCATGGTAAAATTGCAAGAACTGATAAGTGGCTTTAGACTCAGTTTAATACATGTAGGTTGAGATTTTCAAGGTGCCTAGGAGATTTGGGGAAAGATACAAAAAGAAGGATGAGGAGCAATTTAAAGTGACCACTTTCAAATGCGTGCTACTCAGTGTTCTATAGATGAATGCAGGCAGAAAGCCCTTAGTCCTAGGCAAATTTAAACCCTTAATTAAGGTTAATTCGGTGGCTACACAAATCTGGTGCGTTGTAGCCTCTGTTGACATGATTACTGGCCACATAAATGCAGCTGAATGAATCAGCAGGGGGCAAAAGATCCTTTCAGATGGTCTTTAAAGGTCTGGCCATGTTGAAATAACCTTTGGCTAAGCATTCAGACTTTTTAGGCCAAAGGGAACTTCCATTTGTCCATCAGTGATGCTCTTTGATTTAGAACCATAGGTTTAGAAGGGACCACAAGGGTCATGTAGTCTAACGCCCTGGCAAGATGTTCATCACAGCTACGGGCAGAAATGCCATCAAATCTCTTTCTTGGTCAGTAGAACACATCACCTTCCTGTTTAGCAGATACTCCTCATACAGTGCTCTGAGCCACACCGTTAAAGCAGCACATCCCCATGCTGTTAGGGCTTTGGCTCTGTCCGTGTTTTCCATTGTAAACCCCTGTCTGCAGACACTTCAAGCGTCATTGGCACTGGGTTAAAAGAAAAAGCACAGCGGCTTAAGTTCAGGCAAAAGTACCTGGCTGAATTTCTACCCTTATCTCCGCATTTCATGTTTTCTGTGAGTTTGTCAATCCTTCCACTTTTCTGGGCTTTGTGTGGTCTGTACCTGACTTCTGCCTTGGCAAGGATCCGGTAGTTGCACAATTGTGTCCTGATAATGGGAGGGGAGCCCTATATCTGACCACTTCATTCCCTGTTATCTGGTTTTATCTCAACCTCCATTTAGTGCCACCTGCAAAGAGGTGAAATCACATTTTCCCGACCATTCTACTTAGAGGATTGGCTATGTGAGAAGACCCCCCGAGTGGGGCTTAAAATAAGTAAAAGATAGATAAGACAATGAAGGCAGTATTGTTTAGCCGCCTATGTAACACCTATGTAATGCAACTGCTCCAAAACATCTAAAATCTTCCTGACTAAAGCACACCGTCTTCTTCCCTGCTTACATATGCAAATGCCACTTCTTTACCAGCCGCTAGGGGAAAGCTAGGCTGTCCTTGACTGGTATGTTCCCCTGATCCTTTCCATGGGCCAGGGAGGAATGCAATCCCTGAGCTGTAGGGGGCAGTGCAGAGACTTACCCCTCCTTGTGCCCCAGGAGGGCAAACCATCCCAAAGTGGGCAGCCCCTTCCTCTCCGAGACCAGACAACAAATAACCTGCCAGCGATGAGGGGCTTCTTCTCATGTCTAAGTACTTCTAAAAGTTGGTCTTAGCAGAATGTAATGGTATAAAATGGTTTCATCCAGGACAAGGTAGAGCTTAGCTTCAAAGAGAATACATTCAATAACACTGAAAGAAGGAGCTAGTTCCATTAAAGTCTCTAGATCCCACCTTGTGTATCGCATGTTTTTGTAAATCCATAAAACTGTCAGAGCACAGCAAGAATTGTGTGTAAATATAGCTAAGTAGAGAGGGGCCCACAGAATACATGGGCCTGAGGACAGTAGAGTAATGGGAGATGCTGGAGAATCAACGTGGATCTCAGTATTACCCACACACTGCAGTTTACCTTGGAAAGGGTCCATGTATGGCATGTCTTTATTTTGCCCTGCAGCCAAGCTCTAGACCATTTTCCTCTCATGCAGTTAATCTGCCTCAGATATTTTCAAGGGAAACTAATTTATATAACATAACAGTTGGCCTGAACTTTTCCCCAAAACATACAGTTTCTGGTTGAATCTGGAAGTGTAAGAGCCACAGTACCAGTAGAATAGCCATTCTCACTGTATTTCCAGCCTACAGGAAACAGGGGTTATGGGAATCAAACCCTAAAGGGACTGAACTCCCAAGATTTCCAGGCCGAAGGTTTGGTTGAGCTCTGGCTGCTCATTGGAACTGAATATTTGAGGTTCACCCCCATGGATGCCGTGTAACTTAGGGGCCCAGTTTACATGCCTGCACAGTTGTGGTCAGAACCCTCTTTTAAGCTTTGTGTTCAAGAACTGATGCTGTGGACGTTTCCTTGTTCTTCAGCCTCCTTTTGTGCCATCTCCAGTCAGTCATGTACCTTGTTAGGCTAATGGAAATGACAGCCCTGACCAGCGGCTCTGTGGGGGATCAGGGTCTATTTGTGCATGACTACTTCAGAACACTAGACGCCTGATGTATTAATATCCTTCCTGAATAGCTAATGAATAGTCTTGTGTAAAAGTGGCTACTGAGAAAAGGCCCAGTTGATGATAACAACACAAGCAAATGGAGAGATGCTAAAATAAAACTATTAAACAGCACAGCACATAGAAGTAAACATTTCTTTATTTTTATATATATACATATACACACACACACACACATTAGCCAGGTTTTCAGAGAAACTATTCTGAACGCAAGGAATTAGAAGCAGAAGACAAAGACAGATGCTGGTATATTTAGCAATTATTTTGATTGTCCTTTCACCTATAAAGGAGTTGGGGATTTACTATACCTTTTAGGAAAGATGAGCAATTAGGAAGTGTATTTATAACACCAGGAATAGCTGTGGAAAAGATAACAAGCTCTTGCACTCAATAGCATACTCAGTTCCGACAAGAGAAACAGCTAAGAGTGCTGCAAGGGAAAGAAATGGAACTATTTTGTTTTTCACCTGAGTCTAGGTAAGATCTCTAAAGACTGGAAGAGGAAGTCATAAAATGTGATGGTTAAAAAAATACAGAGGCACAAGGAAACTTAAAGATCATTAGATGTAGTGGTCTCCATTAGAAAAACAACATATGCCAGCAGTCACTGTGCAGTGAGGCTTGAAACAGCAACATTTTCTATACTTGGGCGTATGAAACAGCAGCAGTGTCTCCAATACAGAACATAAGAATGCCCAGACTGGGTCAGACCAAAGTTCCATCTAGCCTAGTATCCTGTCTTCTGACAGTGGCCAATGCCAGGTGCCCCAGAGGGAATGAACAGAACAAGTAATCATCAAGTGATCCATCTCCTGTCTCCCATTCCCAGCTTCTGGCAAACAGAGGTTAGGGATACCATCCCTTCCCATCCTGGTTAATAGCCATTGATGGATCTATCCTCCATGAACTTATCTAGTTCTTTTTTTTGAACCCTGTTATAGTCTTGGCTTTCACAACATCCTCTGGCAAGGAGTTCCACAGGTTGATTTTGTGTTGCATGAAAACAATACTTCCTTTTGTTTGTTTGAAATCTGCTGCCTATTAATTTCATTTGGTGACCCCTAGTTCTTGTGTTATGAGAAGGAATAAATAACACTTCCTTATTTACTTTCTGTGACGAAGTGGGAATGTTCTTGGTGTATTCTCTGAGTGCTGTGTGGGTGCCTCGGTTTTCCCTATGCATTTCTTGAGTGTCTAGGTGGTGGGATAAGGGTGTGTGATTGTTGCAGAACCCTAGAGGGCAAGTGTGACGCTGTCTGCACAGAGAATGGCCGACATCCTGTCTCCTGGCAACTTATGGCCTGGGCTCCTCCCTTTCAAGGTGCCAACTGAAGGTGTTGGAGAACAAACAGATCAGGTGGCCTCCTTGCCTGGGAAAGAAGAAAAGGCCAGGGGAGGAGCCGGAGGGGGTTTCAGTTTGTAGCTGACTGGGGAAACAGAGGGCGGCCCAGAACTGGGGTCTGGGCTCCCTACTCCCCAAGATGGACCTGACTGAGAGGTCCTGTTCTCTGTACCTACAAGCTCTGTTTTAGACTGTGTTCCTGTTGTCTAATAAACCTTCTGTTTTACTGTCTGGCTGAGAGTCACGGTGAATCGCAGGAAGTGGGGGGTGCATGGCCCTGACTCCCCCACACTCCATGACACTTTCTCCACACCAGTCATGATTTTATATATCTCTATCATATCCGCCCTTAGTTGTCGCTTTTCCAAGATGAAAAGTCCCAGTCTTATTAATCTCTCCTCATACGGCAGCCGTTCCATACCCCTAATAATCATTTTTTGTTGCCCTTTTTTGAACATTTTCCAATTCCAATATATATTTTTTGAGATGGGGTGACCACATCTACATGCAGTATTCAAGATGTGGGCGCACCATGGATTTATATAGAGGCAATATGATCTTTTTGGTTTTATTATCTATCCCTTTCTTAATGATTCCCAACATTCTGTTTGCTTGTTTGACTGCTGCTGCACATTGAGTAGATGTTTGCAGAGAACTATCCGCAATGACTCCAAGATCTCTTTCTTGAGTGGTAACAGCTAATGTAGACCCCATCATTTTATATGTATAGTTGGGATTATGTTTTTCAATGTGCATTACTTTGCATTTATCAAGATTGAATTTCATCTGCCATTTTGTTGCCCAGTCACACAGTTTTGTGAGATCCTTTTGTAGCTCTTCACAGTCTGCCTGGGACTTAATTATCTTGAGTAGTTTTGTATCATCTTCAAATTTTGCCACCTTACTGTTTACCCCTTTTTCCAGACCATTTATGAATATGTTGAATAGGACTGGTCCCAGAACAGATCCCTGGGGGACATCACTATTTACCTCTCTCCATTCTGAAAACTGACCATTTATTCCTACCCTTTGTTTCCTGTCTTTTAACCAGTTACCAATCCATGAGAGAACCTTCCCTCTTATCCCATGACAGCTTCCTTTGCGTAAGAGCCTTTGGTGAGGGACAGTACTGCTGGATAGTTAGCAGGGAGTAAATGCAATGGCAGCCCCTGGCAATTCACTGTTGTGACTTTTATTTTCTTAACAAAGCATATTAAAGGGGACCTGCAAAGGAGTTTTAAAACAAGGAGCCATTTATTCTTTTATGATGTAGAACACAGCTTTGAAAGTTTTATATTAAAAAGAAAGATTAGAGGGGGTGGTTTCTACTTACCCTTTTACTTAGAAGTATCAGGAGTGTCAAGTCTGGTGCACCTTTGTTTTGGGAAGGATCTACAGGGGCTCTAGAGACTCATACTGTGAACTCTCACACCTTAGCCAAAGGAACAAGTGTGTTGAAATTTCAGCACAGACATCTTTTCTCAGAAGCGTTTGTTAGGCACTGAGGTTAAATCGGTGTTAATCAAACCCAAATGGCTTCAAGCAAT
>NW_020664487.1:14635146-14652049 GCF_002925995.2 Terrapene triunguis | reverse complement strand
GGGGGATAGCTCCCTTTTATGGACACCCAGCCAGCCAGTTAGTTACAAAATCCCTGTTAGTAGCTATTCTCTACATGCTTTACCTGTAAAGGGTTAAAAAAGCCCATAGGTAAAAGGAAGGGAGTGGGCACCTGACCAAAAGAGCCAATGGGAGGGCTAGAACTGAGGTGCCCTGGGTTCTAGTCCTAGCTCTGCCACTGACCTCCTGGGTGACCTCAGGAAAGTCAATTCACACCTCCGTGACTCAGTTTCCCCATCTGTACAATAGGGCTAATGATACCAACTTCCTTTGAGAATTCTGGCTGAGAAGTGTTGTATGAGGTCTAGGGCAGCATTTCTCAAACTGAGGTCTGCAGACTCCTGGGGGTCCATGGGCCCTGCTGAGAAACTTCCCCCACTCCCTCCCAGGGTGCCGGGGAACAGGCTTCCTACCTGCCCTGGCCCCGCACCACTCCCAGAAGCAGCCAGCATGTTCCTACGGGCTGAGGGGTGGTAGGGGGTCTCTGTGCGCTGCTGCTGACCCCCTGGCACCCCCTGCCTAGGAGCCGCTGCCGGAGAGATGGCAGCTTTCAGGAGCCGACTGAGGTAAGCGCTGACCTCCTGACCTCCTCCTGCACCCCAACCCCCTGCCCATCCCAGAGCCCGCACCCTGCATCCCCTCCTGCACCCTGACCCCCTGCCACACCCTGAGCCTCCTCCCAAACCCAAACTCCCTCCCAGAGCCTGCACCCCACAGCCCCTCCTGTACCCCAACCCCTGCCCCAGCCTGGTGAAAGTGAGTGAGGGTGGGGGAGAGCGAGCGACAGAGGGAGGGGGGATGGAGTGAGCGGGGGCGGGGCCTCAGAGAAGGGGCAGGGAAGGGGGTGGGGCAAGGGCTTAGTGGGGGGACTTGGGGGTCCCTGAAAAATTTTAAATCAAAATGGGGGTCCTCGGGTTGCTAAAGTTTGAGAACCGCTGGTCTAGGGCCTCATTCTCTACTGCCTTGACCAGTCTGTGTAAAGTACGTGCAAAGTGGCTGTAAAACACTGCCTCCCGTGTAACAAGTGAGTGTAGGATTTGGATTTAGTAGCAGTTTCCCCTCATTTTGCACCGAGTCCTTAGACTGGAAACACTTAGCAACCTTAACTATGGCTGTCGTTATGCCATCCAATTGTAGTAAAGGGGTTATGACTCATTAGAATGTTAGAGACACAACATTCTTTTACTGGACCAGCTTCTGCAGGCGAGAAGGACACGCTTTCATTAGGATGTGATTGACAACAATGTTTGGAAAGAAAAGCAATCCTCTATCTTGCACTTGAGTGCTTTGAAACTAAAAGTGCCTAGAATGGAATCTGAACTTGTGCTACAAAGTACTAGGGCTGTTCAGGACTCCTGTCCCTTTGAAAGGTTAAAAATACCTCTACTTCCTTTATCAAGCTTCGTATTTGAGCTCCGTGGCAGCTGAGCGGTATAAGCAGATCAGGAAGTTCAATAAATATTAATTTTTTGTATGCTCTCAAAGCTTAAAATGATCTCACTTTACATCTCCCTAAGAACTCTGAGGTCAAAGCTCCTATCTCAGTTTGCTCTTGTTTTCTTTCATGTGCTTCTCTACCTCTTTCTCATTCCATTAGATTTGGATATTATAGGTGTGAATGAAGAATTGCAGAATAATGTCAGGGCACCGCTTTTGTGGAATGGTCACAACTGGACCTGACAGCATGTGAAACTAGCTGGCTTTTGGCTGTCATTATGAACTTGAAACTCATGCCAAGGGGGATGAAAGACTCACTAAGGTTTATGAGCTTTCACAGTGATCCCAGGCCAGCACCTTTGAAGACCAGAGACTTTGATTTATGTGCCTAAACACGGAGTTAGGTGCCTAGTTCTAGGCATAGGATACTAGGTATCCGTGCGGTCGCTGGGCACACAGCCCAGATCCTGTTCTCTCACTGCTACTTATTTTGGGTAGGGAATCAATCCCCAGCAATGGGACCCATGTTCTCACTTCTGGGTTCTTCCTCTCTGCTTATGGGGACTTCCACAGTCTGCTTCATACACCGAGGGAACCTTGGGCTGCTTCCCTCTCCCTTGCACTTACTCACTGCCCTCAGAGCGGGAAGGGGCTGTGCTAACAGCTGTGAGAGCTGCTGCTGGGACGGATCAGTTGTACCTACAATGTACACGATAGTCACTTTCAAACAAAACAAGAAGAGTCAATTCAGTACAAGCTGTTTTCGGACGGGATCCTTTCTTTAAAGTCACCACCGATCTAGTCAGATTCCTGTGACGTCCGCTCTTCTCGAGGCTTTTGTGCCTCACTCTTTTGCATTTTGAGATTTGTGTGAGGAGTGAAAGCTTTCGTGAGTGAGCACTTTGCCTACGTACACTAAAGGACAGATTCATCACTACCCTATGGCTGCTTTGTTTTTACATACGGGTCCTGATTTCATTCACCTGGGTATAAATCTGGAGCAGCTCCATTAACTCAGCTGCTGCAACCGGTGTCACACTCTGGCTGATGGGGACACTTCGAAGTGGACATTTTCAGGTGAGTTCTGAGTGTGACATGGTTCCCAGTTCCGAATACAAGCATAGGATTTGGCCATAGGCGCCGACTCCGTGGGTGCTCAGCACTCATCAGCTGTTCAGTGGTGTACAGGAGGTGTTGGGGCAGGAAGAGGCAGAGTGAGGGCGGGGCATGCTTGGGGGCGGGGGCGGGAAGAGGTGGAGCAGGGCTTTGGGGGAAGGGGTGGAGGGGGGGGCTGGGCCTGGGGCGGAGCACCCCCGGGGGAAATGAGAAAGTTGGCGCCTCTGGATTTGGCTATTGGCTTTCTGAACATTGCAGGGTCAGATCTTCAGCAGATGTTTTACCAACTTACCCAGTCAGTGAAAGAGTGATCCTGTTGGAGGAATTTCCAGGTGCCATAGAGTAGCTCATATATGACACCCCCCACGACTGTCATTGTAGGGGGCATGGCCAGAGGGGAAGGGGCATCACCATGGCCCAGTGAGTCCCAGCTGCCAGAATGGCCCCTTGGGGCAACAGCCATCTGGGTGTAAGCTGAAGCTGCTTTTCACTGGGCCCGGGGATTAGCCACTGGCTTTCCATTCAGTAGCTGACTAAAGTACTGTCTCCATTATATGCAATTGTTCTGATGTCTTTGTTGTTAAGTTGCCCTCATTGTCTTGAACTGTTCGGTTGGTATTTGTTTTTCTTCCTGACAACCATCTAATGATGTTGTACAGTGTCTTTATGTCATTCTGTGCTGCAGCATTCTGTGCATCTGTCGCCATTTTGTTTCTAAATGACTGAATGGCAACCAGTGGCCAAACCCCCAATGTAGCAGAAGGAGAAGATGTGAATGTTGAACTAGGACCTATCACTGAAGTAGAAGTAGAGAGGGCAGTTAATTGGTTAGAGGGTGGAAGGGCACCAGATCTAGATAACATTCCAACGGAGGTTCTTGAGGCAGACTTGAAGAACACAGGCATTTTGATAGGCCTCTGACAAAAGTTATGGGAAGAAATAAAAATCCCAAATGAATGGAAAAATGGTCACATAGTGAAGCTGTCAAAGAAAGGAGATCTTAGTGTAAAAACTGGACGGGATTCAGTTGCTGTGTATATCAGACAAGGTGTTTACCCATGTTATTCTAGACAGAATAAAGAAAGCAGTAGGTTCAAAGTTATGACAAGAAAAGGCAGGGTTCAGACAGGAGAAATCATACATAGATAAGATGGTAACCTTATGTATCATAGAACTGTCAATCAAATGGCAGTCGCCACTTTATATGACTTTTATTGAGTCTTTGGTACAGTGGATAGAACAGTTTTATGGAGGCTGCTACACCTCTATGAAATCTCTTAGTAATTTATAAACATCATCAAAACTTCTATGAAAATACGACATGCCAAGTAATACATAACAGTGAACTGACTAAGCCAGTTACTACGGGTGTCAGACAAGGATGTCACCATGATCTTTTTACTGGGAGTGGATTGGAATGAGAGAGACCATCAGGTAACCAAGGGGCAGATAATGGACTTTCACACAGAAGTTAGAGGACCTTGACTTTACAGATGACATCAACTTGCTGTCCCATATCCATAGAGACATGAAGCCAAAAACAAATGTTCTCCAGGCCTATGTACAATTAGTAGTGTTGTAAAGCAACACCAAGAAAACTAAAACCATGAGAATCAACACACAATCATAGAATCATAGAATATCAGGGTTGGAAGGGACCTCAGGAGGTCATCTAGTCCAACCCCCAATGAGAAACACCAATACCACTTTCTGGGACTGACATAGAAATCCAATATTTCATATGTGTTGGCAGCACTGTGAGTTCAACATGTGGAATAGACAAAGACATGAAAGCCAGATGTGCCTTTCTAACTCTAAAGCTGATATGGAGAAACAGAACTCCTGCCCTCCAAACTAAACCTTGAATATATAACACCATTATAAAGTTGGTCTTATTCTAGCTTGGAGACTTTCTAAGACCTTACTATCTAAACTTCAAATTTTCATAAACATCTGCCTTAGACATATCCTCGACAACAGATGGACAGAAAAATGTCACAGATGAAGAACTCTGGAGCAGGACAAAACAGAAACTGATAGGACAGGAAATAATGCAGTGAAAATGCATGTGGCTGGGACATACATGGATACGGTGACCAGATAGCAACTGTGAAAAAACGGGACGAGGTGGGGGATAATAGGTGCCTATATAAGAAAAGGTCCCCAAAAATGAGACTGTCCCTATAAAAACGGGACATCTGGTCACCCTATATACGGAGGAAAGACCCAAATAACATAACAAGACAGGCGTTGTTGGACCTGAACCCCCAGGGTGAGAGGTGATGAGGCAGATCAAGGATAACATGGAAACGCACAAGAGAAGCAAAATGGAAAGCTGTCAGAATGACATGGGAAGAAGCTAAGACTGCAGGGGAGACTGGAAAGACGCAAAGCAGCGGTGAAGGCCCTGTGTTCAGCGTGGAATAAAGAGGGATCAGAGAGGGAGTGATCAGGCTGGTGCTCGCCCAGCTGCAGGATTGGGAGGGGAGACATATAAATGATATAGGACAGTGATGTAAAACTTCATTTATACTCCTCGCCACCCTCCCCCTCCAACTGCAGAGTGCGCAGCTTGGATGCAGCCCAGGATTGGGGCCCATGTGTTTATTTGTGAAAATCCAGTTTGATTGAAACTGGTTGGAGATTGTGGGCTCGCTCCCTCAACATTCTGACCAACCGCAACCGCCACTGCCTTGCCTGGGAGCTGCCAGTGCGCAGCACCGATGTCACCGTTACCTGGGGGATGGCGGGGAGTGACAGGTGCCCTAGCAAGGAACAGCAAATACCTGAGCCAACATGATCCCTGTAGACTTCCACTGCATTCGTTAGCTGGGCCACTTCCCCTTGTTCTTTCCACACCAGTACATGTAGCTGAGTGTCCTGTCCAGACCTGTTTGTCAAACACAGTCTGAGTCACTGTTCTGTCACTACCTCCCACCTCTCACAAAGTGTTGCTTATCCTGAGCAACATAAACTTTGTTCAGCTAACATTTTCTGACTCAACTCCTGGTGTAATTGAAATTACTTTATTAAACAAGCTGGAATCATTTCAATTACTCTAGTGCCTGGAGTGCTGGTGGCATACATGATGACTACATGCTGATTAAATTAGAACCAGTGCACCCGTGAAAGACACTCACCATAAAATGCCTTTCTATTTTTTTAATAATTAAAAAAAATCTCTCTAATTCATATTCACAGGCTAGATCCCTTTGGGTTGTATATTAATATTCATAAGACAAACCATATAGCTGAAGCAGAAGATTAAAGTCAAGTCTCTTAATAAAGAAGCAAGAGTAATGATTACAGCAAAACCTCCAAAAATGTCATTATCCCCCAGAAGAGTGAGCATTGCTACTGTACATGTGTTGCTGCTTAACAAGAGAACAATATAGAATGAGCTACTGCTGTGACTTGGACTTTAAAGTCCACAGGAGGAGTCTTAACACACACACACGCACACACACACACACCCCTTGAGAGAGCGAATAACTAGGTTACAAGACACTTAGAGTGTGACAAACAGGAAGCCAAGTTAAAAGGATTCTCTGATGAGGGACAGAAGCTTTGCCATAAGTGCCATCAATAACATGCGTGCGCATTGGATTACTCTCGGAGATACAACACCGAGCACATTGACAATTGGAGGCAGCGGTGGCTCCAGGCACCAGCGCTCCAAGCGCGTGCCTGGGGCGGCAAGCCGCGGGGGGCGCCCTGCCGGTCCCTGCGAGGGCAGCAGTCAGGCTGCCTTCGGTGGCTTGCCTGCGGGAGGTCCGCCAGTCCCTTGGATTTGGCGGCAATTCGGCGGCTGGTACGCCGAAGCCGCGGGACCGGGGACCTCCCGCAGGCATGCCACCGAAGGCAGCCTGCCTGCCGTGCTTGGGGCGGCAAAAAAGCTAGAGCCGCCCCTGATTGGAGGCCATTCAAACTCTCTGAACAAACAAGTGCCTGGCTAATGTGTGCTGCTCTCCACAGTGGGTATTCCCTACAAAGCAGATAGCCAGAATAGGCTGGCTCCTTCCTGGGGGATGCACCCAACAAGCAGTGATGGGAAATTGCACCTCCACCACTAGAGCCTCCCACAAGGATCCATCCCCTCTCCAGTCCTGTTCAATGTCTACAGGCAGCCATGAGGTGAACTGGTCAGATGGACTGTCCAAGTGCAGCACTATGCAGATCAAACACAGCTCTGCCTACGCAGCCACACTGCTACAACCAAGATGGGCCAGTGCTTGGATAAGATCAGCTCACGGCTGAAGAACAACTGGTGAAGCTGAATCCATGCAAGACAGAGCTCATGCTGGTGGGCAGAGGAAAGCCCTTTTAAGAATTTGCAGCCACGGTGCTGTCCCTTTGGTTGAAAGCACGTGCCCACGACTGGTCAATTCAGTCCTTAGTTTAGGAATGCTCCTGGATGCCTTGCTGAGGCTAAATGTTCACACAGCGGTATCTGAGTGACACATTCTATCATCACCAGTTGCCTAGGAGACACCATCCCATCCTGGCAGACAGTGACCTGGCCTCAGCTATTCACACCTTCCTCATCTCTTGGCTGAACTACAGCAATGCGATAGGCCTGGGCACGAAGCCTTCAGCACTTGGAAAATCCAACCTATACGGGAGGCTGCAGTATGTCTCCTCAGCAACATGGGCTATTGCAAGTCCATCAGACCTGTCCTCCCCTGCTCACACTGGCTTCCCATGGAGTATCAAATGAGGATCAGCCCAAAAATGCTGAGGCCTGCTTGCTTTGTGGCACTTCCCACAGGGAACAACTTACCCCGGTGCTCCCAGATCTGCACTGGCTTGTAATTGGCTCCCAGGGCCTGCCTTTGATACAGAAAGACCTGAATTGGTTTGGTTCTGGCTCCTGGTGGATGGCTTATTCCCTCTCCTTGAGGTGTCCTAGCAGGCGAGATCACCTGAGGCATACAGGTCACCAGTCCCCTTGTTAAAATAAGTGGGGGCTGTGGGCAGAGCGTATTCAGCTTGGCAATTTGCTTCCCATTCTTGGTCCGACAGGGCCTGAGTCTGTATCGGCTCACTGTGATGATCTGTTTTCTCCCAGGCTTCAGGGAAGCAGGTGTTTAAGGTGGGGTAAGTGGGCCAATGGTGTGATAATTTAGGCCTGATTGGCTGAGCACCTAAGGAAGAACGTGTATTTTGGCCTTGGTTTATTCTGTAATAATTGTTTTTATATGGTACATCCCTCTCTAGAGAGAGGCTTTTTTAAAAAGCGCTGAAATTAATAAACACATTACAAGTAGTCACAAACATTTTAACCATTTTAATTTCCAAATCTGAATGATCTTAAAAGTTGTTGTTGTTATCATTAAAGATTTACATTGCAATAACATGTAGAGGGCTCGAGCAGGTCCATTCTGCTAGGCACTGTATACACACAACGTATAACCAATCAATTCCTGCCTCAAAGAGTTTATAATCTAAAATGCAAGACAAACAAGCGCATGTGTGGGGAGGATGGGGGGAAGATAGTTTCACATTTTATTTCCTGATATATAAGCACACATTCACTATATCTCCTCTTTACAAAATATTTCCATTTGGTTTTGGTTTTTCCTGATAGAGATGTATACATTTTTATGCCCACTAATGTGGTACTGTATTAAAGGAAGTGCAGGTAGCGCCACCTATAATTAAGTTTGTCTGACCTTTCCCATTATAAGAACCTATTTGCAACTGAGTGTAACTTTGCTAGACTTTCACCATAGGGGCTGAAATTTCCCATGTCAGGTGTCTGTTGTTGTAACAAAAATCTGTGTTAATAATATCCATTAGTTATACCTTAACTCCATTCTGTTTTTGGTCCCAGATTAGGGGGAAGTGATCTTTAAAGACACATTGATTTTTTTATATTGTTTCCTCATCGTGTTTCCACCCAACCTTAACTCTGCCCTTTAGTGACACTGTAAGAATAAACAAAAAGCAACCCCCACGCCTCCCAAATCCCCCCCCATCATTCTAATATATCTTTAAAAATCAATCTTCTCTGGAACAATAAACACTAAAATGCTTTAATCATAATCATATGGTTATTGTATAGCATCCTTACAGTGCAGAGTTAAGGTTGTTTAACTGATCCTTTCCATACTGTAAGATCTTTGGACTTTGTTTAATTTTTAACCTTAACTCTGAATTTTCTAGGTTTGTAAAACTTACTTTGTGAATAATGACCACATGATTTTTAACCTGAAGTTACTGATATATAGTCTGAATGTAGCATTATGTCTGGGAACACAATATACAATGAACACACAAATGTTATTGTCGGTGGTAAGGGTAGATGATGGTGCAAGGGTACAAACAACTTTGCTCTATTAAAGGATCAGTGAAATCAGATGCCAATCTTTACAAAAGGATGAATCCCGAAAACTGTTGTCCAGTAACTCTGTGTTTCCCATGACATAGTTCTGTGGGCTACTGCTGTTAGACTAGTCAACTGAAATGCAAATTTCAAGGCCTGGTTATTTCGAGCAAAACTTTTAGCTAAGTATCACATTGTGGGGTGCAATTGAGACCAGTGAGTGGTTGTGTCACCGCCTGCCCTGCAACCTGGGGTGCCTCACAATGCTTTGCTGCTGTAGCTCCCAACCTGGCCACATGCAAGTCACACCCTGGGTGTCTGTGTAGAGCTGCAGACCTGGTCCAGTACCTCTGACCCCAGCAGCCTGCCAGCAACACGCCAGCTACACTCTGGCTTCCACCAGCCTTGGTTAGGGCTTGCAGGGTGGCCCCAACACACTCCCAGTCCCATATTTTCCCCAAAACATGTGTTTTGCACTATCCAGCCCTCTCCTGGCCATATTAGAGGTCCACTGCCCCTGTAAGGAGTCACTGTACAACAGTTTGCTACTTTAATTGGAGTTACCAAGCAATTCAGTTCAAACACAGCACTGGATTTGTTTTGATTAAAGAATAAAACAAGTTTATTTAACCGCAAAGAGAGAGATTTTAAGTGAGTACAAGTATAGGGCATTAAAGCCAGAAATGGTTACAAGAGAAATAAAGATAAAACTAGTATCTAAAACATAATAAACTAGACTTGGTTCAAGATAAAATTCTAACATATTCTCAGCAACAAGGTGGACCACATTTTCAAGTCAGGGTCTGCTCTCAAAGTCCAAAGGGCTGGTTCCGTTGTCGTCTTAGGTGAAAGAGAGAGTGAGCGAGTGAAAGAGAGTTTTTGCCTCTCACTTTTATAGCCCAGTCACCCTTTGAAATGCATTTTCCTGAGGGTTACCCCTAGATAAAGTTCCTTCCTGCTGTGAGGATGGAGACATGGAGTCTCCTGGCGGAAACAGGTTCCATATTATTTGCTACAATGCGGATTGTTCTGTTCCTGCATCCCCCTTGCCAAAGAATGACTACTTGACAGGAAATTGCCCATCAACTTTGATGACACCTGATTAGAGGCATCTGCTTGTTCTTGATCTTTGAGGAACAGGTTTACCCACTCCCATGACTTGTCTGGTAAACACATTTCAATCCTCATTTCAGTTTATGTCCATAACTTTACATAGACTGTTGCTACATACATTACACCAGGATATTACTGACCAGCAAGTTATTAGTTTGCAATGATACCCCACAAGGCATAATTGATATAAAGATGATTACAGCGATGTGTAGGTGTGAATACAGGGATACATCCAGTATTATTTAAGGACTTTCATCTGACTTTTTACGGTATAAGAATAGTGCAATACCCTGCTATCTGACAATGTCTGTGATATTTTCTCCAGTAATTTGGTATGCCAATGAAACAAGGATATTTGCTGTCCATCTACTGCATTCAGGGGTATGTTGTCCATTTAAATTAAGGCAGCAGCAGCAATTTCTCTATGGTTCTGTCAAGTCGGCATGTGAGGAATGACATTCTTTCCAAAGGAAGGCGCAGTGGTTCTTTAAAATAACTACTATCGTCAAAGATCATTATGGCCTGAAACTTTACTTTGAAGTATATCTTACTGAACAACATCAATCGCAAGAGGGTAAAACACATTTCTTTTAATACTATGGAATATGTACAACAGGACAAATAGAATTACATTTGGTTAATTTAATCTGTCTCAACAAATGCCAATTTTTCAAAAACCTCCCTTCAGAGTTATTTCAATTTTTCTTTTTATACCTATTTCCATTTTGTCTTTGCCCTTAATCCTTTAATACTTTTTTCTTATCTTTACCTGTTTGTTCAGAATCCTTAATGTTTGCCAGAGCCCTCTTCAGTCAGGTTCTGTACTTGTCAAGGAACAGTAAATAAGCATAGTATTACAGATTAGATAAAAAGGTTATTAAAGTCACATCAGTGCAATCCATATTAATACCTGAACTGCCATTGGGGTTTCACACACTGTAGCTCAGAGGGATCTGAAATGTCTTAATCCCTACAATGTAGAATAGTAAGAAAGATGTTACATTTTGACTTTTATGCCTGAAGCGTGTGAATAAAACTCATTCTCCGCAAGGACACACTGAGGACCTTTCACACAAAGGGAAAAAAATCTAAAATGCATCTTGAGTTTCAATGGGATTTTTATCTATTTCCCCAGGCCTTTGCTGTATGGATTGATTTTGTTGTTGCCATTGTTCTTAAATCAGTTGGGATTTGCGTCTTCAAAACTATTTTTAAAGAACTCAGAATCAGGAAAGGTGACTTTATTGTAAGTTCAGAGGAAATACTATATTCATAAACCAGCCGCGCTTTATAGCCAGTGTTGAAACATCCCCATTTCCTGGAGTTATCTGAATGTTTTCTGTTTACAAAGTATTTCCACTTGTGTTTTAGTGCTAGAAATGTTTATGATTTTATGACTCTTACTAAGGCATCTTATGTTCATTACTGTCTCCATAAAAGCTAGTGATTTGGTAGAAGCAGTGGCTGTCATGGGATATGCTGAATATTATGTTTAGACTGGAAGGAGGGAGCTGACAAACATCATAAACTTCTCCATCTTCTTGGCTAATTTCAGTCTGGTATCTTACTTTCTGTTTTAAATTTCTAGTGTTTTGTTCGTCTGGCAATGGATTACTGTCCCTGGGTCTACTACTCACTGCTGCGGCGCCTCCTTGTGGCTCATTTTAGGATTAGCTCTCCTTGGGTCTGCCACCCCTCCCTCAGTCGCTTGCCCCATGGTCTTTCTCTGTCCCTGACTCAGACTTCTGGCCAGGTCACTATAGTGCTCCCTTTCTGGGGAATCAAAGTCCCACTGGACAGACTGATCCATTGCCCAGTGTATGACACTTTTCCAGTGGCTGGTAGGGGAACCTGGGCCCACCAACTCTTCTCGGTTCCAGCCCAGAGATCCTATGCTCAGCTATGACCTTGTTGCTATTTCCCTAGGCTCTTTCCTACCCTTTTTTTTTTTTGTCGTTCAGTTCTGAATGGCCATTTGCCAGAACACCCCCTCCACTTTGACCTCCCATGCACCAAGCTGTGCAGAGAACGCCACTTTGCTCCACCAAATGGTGTGCTCCCTGAGGTGTGACCTCACATACATGCTGCATGTGAGGTTATGCTATGTTGAGGACATACCTGTATATTCTCAAAATGGCACCTTCCATGTGGCAAAAGTGCTGTTCTGCCATTCCACCACCATCCGGCCCCACTACACCAGTGCCTTTTCCCTCTATGTTCTGGTCCACCCAGGGCCGGCACAACCTATTAGGCGACCTAGGCGGTCGCCTAGGGCGCTACAATTTGGGGGGCGGCGACCGCGGCGGTATTTTGGCGGCGGGACCTTCCACCGCCTCTATAGGGGGCGGCATTTCAGGGCGGGCCCTTCCACCACCTAGGGCAGCAGAAAAGCTGGTGGCGCTCCTGGGTCCACCCCTGGGTTACTGCTGGAGCTTCTTCTGCTCCCTGTGGCTATTTGACCCCTTCTCAGGGTTCTTGCCAGAGTCTATAGTTCAAGGCAGAATCCCTGGGCTTACTCTCCCTCTAGGGCTCCTCCATGTACCTAACTGACTCCCATCCTCCCTAGGGAGCAACTGCAGAGCTTACCACCAACTTCCTCTTTTTATACTTCTCCTAGCTCCTCCCCCAGCTGGGCTTCATCAGCTATTAGACCTCACCAGTCCCTGACTTTCTTCCAGTTGCAGCCTATAGGTTAATTGGCCTATTTTACCTGTTCAGGCTTTGTATGGGGTGGACACCCTGTCACAAATACATTACCTTTATGTTTTACCAATCTGTGTTTACTGCCTAAGGGGTGATGCATATTAATAATATTCCCATGAGAAGATAACATAGAATCATTAACAGTGTGAGGGCCATTGGGGCCTCTAGGGGACGTCTGCACACGGCTAAAAGCTATGTGGCATGGCCGCGGCTAGCCTGGGACAGCAGGCTCAGGCTGCAGGGCTAAAAATTGCAGTGTAGACATGGGAGCCCAGCGCTGCTATTCCAGCCTGAGCCCAAATGTCTACACAGCAGTTTTTCAGCCCTGGAGCCTGAGCCCCACAAGCCCGAGTCAGCTGCAGGTTTTTTATCCCCATCTAGACATACTCTTAGTGACAGCTTCAATTGTTCTTCTCCTGCAGTCCAGTAATGAGAGGAGGGGGGTCATCCTTCTTGCTCTTAGGCAGAGTTAAAGGATCCTTAAGGAAAGCACTAAGGACCCTATAAGGAAGAAATTGTTGGTGCAAGCTGGGTGGAGGGGGATGTATGAGGGGTTTTGCCATTGACTTCAATGGAGTCAGGATTTCACCCCAGGTTTTTTGTATTGCTGGAGACTGTTTGCTGATTTGTATAAGGAAGCCCCTGCAGCGGTTCCTATTGGTCTGGTGACAGCAGTGTTTGTATCTAGGTTTCTTGTTTAATTTGCGCGTGTGTGTTTGCGAAGAATTTATGCCACCCAAAGGATGGAAAGAAGCTGAAGTTCTTTGCCTATGAACGTGGAGGAGCGGTTCCGAGGTACGAAGTGCTGGTGATGTTGATTTTGTGTGAGAGCAGAGACGCTGCAGCAAGAGAAACCAGAACAGAATGGAGCTGGGCTAGGAAAAGCCAGACAGGGTTTTTTTCTATGAGGAAAAAGCTGCCTTAAGCAGAAAGCCTGGGGAAGAGCAGGAGCAGATTGGAATTGTTTGGGAAGAGAAGCCACGCTAGATCAGAGCAACGATATAGATAAGTTCTTTGGGCCAGCCCCACGGCAGCTTGGATGGACCAAGACAGTGTTGCTAACTTGTACAATTTTATCATCAATCTCGTGACATATGGCATTTTTCTTGAACTTCCAGCCCCTGGAGACAAGTGATGAGGTAAGAATTTTAGCTTTCAGTACTAAAAAAGTTTCTAGCCCTAATTGTTGCAGAGAAAAGCTTGAAAACTTGACCAAAGTGCACCCAAAAGACTCACAACCCAAAAGCCAAACAGAGGGAACCCCACATTTTTTATTTTTAAAAAGTTACAAGATTTTTTTAAGCCAATTTCGTGACTTTGAGGGCATGACTCACGGTGTTTGCATGCATAAGACTGGCAATACTGCATGGGAATCTCTTCATCTGGTGGAGTCTCCAGGGAGTTTGGCAGCTTGATGCTGACTGAGGTAACAGATCCTAGGAGATACTGCAAATCAGGGAGCGTTTATCTTTAGTCTGATATTTCTCAATTGTTTCTTTAAGAATATTTCCAGGCACAAGCCCATAAAAGGGGAATGGTAATTGTCCATGAATATTGCTTGGAATTTGAAAGGGAACTTCAGATGTCTCTGCTCTACCCACTGAAGATTTCTTCATACTTAGGGAGACCCCAGCTGGGAGCAGGCCACGTATCAAGCTGGATAGAGCTCAGAGAGAGAAATCATAGCTAAAATTCCTTTTTAAAATATGTGCATGAAAAAGCATTTCTGTAAATGGCATTGTGATGGCCTGCATATTAGTATGTTCACCATTTCTACAAGAGTCTGATACATTTTGTACAAAGTATGCCTTGTGAGGTATTATTTGAAAAGTTGTAATCCGCTGAATATCATTGTCCTGGTACAATATGTGTATCAATATTGTACGTAAAGTTACAAGATTCTACTGCCTAACATTGTTATAACGTGCTCCATGGTTAAGAAAAGTAGGCCCAAACCAGTTTCTCAGGAGCAAAAAACAGACCAACACCCAGCCAGGTGTAAAAAGCTGAAGCTGCTTAAGCAGCCATTCTCCAGTAGAGGGGAAGATGTCAACAAAAAATTTACATTCCATCACAGGGATGATTCAAACCTCATGTCCACAACAGACTGCATGTCACGATAACTTAGCAAGGAATTTGTCTAGCACAAGAAATTGAATTATAAAGAGGGGAGGAGGAAAACACTTGACTTCACTCCTCCTCCCATCTCTCTGCTCATAGAGTATCAGGGTTAGAAAGGACCTCAGGAGGTCATCTAGTCCAACCCCCTGCTCAAAGCAGGGCCAATCCCCAACTATTTTTTTTGTCCCGGATCCCTAAATGGGCCCCTTCAAGGGTTGAACTCACAACCCTGGATTTAGCAGGCTAATGTTCAAACTACTGAGCTATTCCTCCCCCCACCCTTCATAATAGTAATGAGTACCTGGAGGGCACTGAACTAAGGGAGAGGGGTCCCAGTCTGAAAGGAGATGCAGCCTGTGATATTTACTGCAGTGTAGGGTGAGGAAAACTTTGGCTTTGGATTCTGTTAGTTTGTTAAGTTAGCCATTAGTTTGCATTTTCTTTTATTTCTTTTGTAACCCATCTTGACTTTTATGCATCCTCAGCTGTAATCACTTAAAATCTATCTTTCTGTAGTTAATAAACATATCTTATTGTTTATCCTAACCATTGTGTTTGGATTAAGGTGTGTGGGAAACTCCAGTTGGGATAACAAGGTAGGTGCATATAATTTGCTTTGATGAAATGACAGACTTTGTATGAGCTTGTACTGTTCAGAGGATACTGACCAGTACAGGATGCACATTTCTGGGGAGACAAGGCCGGGACTAGGAATTTGCTGGTGTCACCCTGTATGTAATTCATGAATGACTGGCCAGAGTGCTCATGCATTTAGCTGGGAGTGAATGTGCATGCTGATGGCTGTGTGAACAGGTCAGGAGTGGATGTTCTGACAGCAAAGCAGTGTCAAAGGCACACAAAGCTAGAGAATTAAAGGGATACAGCTGTTCAACAGTCCAGATTGTACCCTGGGTAATGTCAGAGGTGTCTCCGTATTAAAGTCCAGTGTCTCAGGGCCTATGAGGATTAGTTGTGTGTCTCACTGTTCAGCCCTCATTTCTAAGCTGCAATGTGTCATAGAAATCATAGAATACCAGGGTTGGAAGGGACCTCAGGAGGTCATCTAGTCCAACCCCTTGCTCAAAGCAGGACCAATCCCCAGTCCTGAGATAACAGACCTTAAATCTGCCAGTCATGCTGGATTTAGTAATGCCCATCCTGGGCCTCAGACCTGCATGAGTTTGTGGGAGAAATTCCACCCTTGGGAGGAGACGAGGATGCATTTCTCTGGCGGGTGGCTGTTGTCTTATTTCTAAAGGAGATGCCTAAAGCTTCTCATAGCTTTGGAATGTTCTGATCAGTCCTGGGGGTATGGATTGGTGGGCAGAGTGCAATGTCAGGGTTCAGGATAAATGCCCTTCATTGCAAGGTTCTGCAGTTCATTGCATGGACCTCACCAACACACGTGTCTATTTATCTACACCCTCTTGCTCACAAGATGGTGCCATCCATGCGATAAACTGTGGAGCCACATGAAATTTGCCTTGAGTATCATTTCAAAGCAGAAAGGTGTGATGCATGGGGCAGCATGGAAGACCTCCTTTGCTGCATAGCGAAGCAATTAACTCACTGTGCCATATTTCAAGTGTCTAATGCTAGCTGTACACACATTAGACCACATTTCTCCTTGAATTCACTTCAGCTGCAACACTGCTCTGAAGCCAGATTAGCCAGGGGATCACCCGAGTGCAGGGGAGTCCTTGGGTGGCATTGAGCTCCAATTCCCTAACTCTCCCTGTGGCCAGTGCTGGATATTTCATATACTGCATGTTGAGTCATAACATAAGAAGACTCCATGTTTCTAAAATTCAACTGACTCTTTATTAAGTGAACTATTTGCAGAGGTGCTGCAATTGTAGCTAGCATTCCAGCCATGTGCACACAGATTGACTTGCTAGTGTCTCCTTCAAACTCTTCCCACCTGTGCTCCTCCTTCAAAGTTCTATGCAGGTTTCTGCACCGGGGGCATAGCTGGGTAAAGGGGTGTAGCTAGGATGTCCCAATACCCTGGCAATCTCTGGCTGCCAAGTGGTCCTTTAGGATTGTTGACAACTGGCATAAAGCAACAG
>NW_020664487.1:14548114-14630146 GCF_002925995.2 Terrapene triunguis | reverse complement strand
ATTGGCAAGATTGTGACCAATGAGGAAGTGTTGAGCTGCATGGGTCAGCAGACTGTGGACTCAATAATTAGACAGATGGCCATGGTGGTTTGGCCATGTTGCTAGACTACCCCAGGCCAGAAGCACAAAGAACGTCTTAGGCTGAATTCCACCTGGAGGAAAGAGAGAGCATGGAGGGCAAGGAATAATTTATTGCAGAATGATTGAAAAGGATGTTGCCATCATGGAGACAACTTACAATCAAGTCAAACATCTTGCTCTGGACAGATAGCAGTGGGGAAAAAATGGGTTCTTTTATGTGCCACTAGTCACAGGAGATTTTGAGGCCTGGTCTGTACTACACTGTTAGGTCAATGTAAGCTGCCTGGCATCGACCTAGCTGTGGCAGTGTCTTCACATAAATTTGGCTCCCACCAACATAAGTGCCTCTCCTTGCTGATTTAGTAACACCACCTCCCCGAGAGGCGTAAAGTCACGGTTGATGTAATTAGGTCAATGCTGTGTCAGTGTAGATATTACTTTGCTTACATCAACTGTTACTTTCTTTTAGGAGCTATCCCATAATGTCCCACATTGACAATGCAATCAATACAAGCGCTCCTGGTGAGGACGTGCACCACTGACACAAGAAGCCAAGTGTGCGCACACACAAGCGATTTAATAACTGCAGTGGCTGTATGCTGGTGTAGGTTAGGTCAACATAATTCTGTAGCGTAGACAGGGCCTGATTGTAAATAAGTTTACAAAGAAGGATATGGGGGGGTGGGGGGGAGGGGAGAGGCCTAAAGCAGGGTTTCTAATTTTCAATGGCATTTTCTGGCTTTCACATTTTTTGGGAGGAAAACTTTATATGAACAATGTACCAGCTGGTTGTTTTGGGGAATGTGTCACTTTTCATGTTTTTTGGTTGCTGGTTTTGATTGGCCAGCTCAGTCACATTGTGGGGTTTTTTTCAACATGGAATACAATTCATTTTTGAACAGGTGCAAGGTTGTGGAGAATCAGGCCCTCCATCCGGGCCTACTTCTGCTCCAATTGAAGTCAATGGAAATGTTGCCATTGACTTTAACAGGAGCTAGATTGAGCCTATTATCTGCATAGAGGGTGTAAATAATAATAAACAGGAATAAGCTGCAGATGTTGTTTTTATTGACCTAATTGGAAAAAACAAAGAGCTTAAACCTGAGGTCATTACTCAGATTTATTCCATTTTATTTGGTCTTTACTTGGGCAAAACTCTTGCTGACGTCATTGGGAGTCTTGTCTGAGCAAGGACTGGGTAAGGATTGTGTCCACAAGCTTGCAAAACTCATTCTCCCCTCATCAAGCCATTTCTCAATGAGAGGCCAGATCAATCTGTCAGGAGCAAATTGAGAAACAGCCTGTCAGTAAAGTGTTCTCCTAAATTGGATTCCTGGTGCTTCTAATTAGCACCATCAGTTGGTTTTCAAAGGAGTGTCTTGTTTTGGGAGTACTCTGATTTATGCGCCAGATGCCCCCTGTATGCACATTTGTACAACACACTAATATCTCTGGGCAAGGGGGATTCAGGGCAAGTGTTTATCTATAACAGCCATCACGATGAGAGCTGTGTTTGTCAAGATCTATGGTCTAATTTACAATCTACTATAGGCCATATGGGTATGTAGACATTGTCAAACTGTTATGCTGGGTATATTATTATTGGTTATTATTTGTACAGTGCCAAAGGGCCCCCAGTCACGGATCAGAGCCCCATGGTGCTAGGGTCTGTACAAACACAGAACAAAATGGCAGTCCTTGCTCCACAGAGCTTACAATCTGGTTATAGATAACTTTCTGCTTTTTAGTGAAGCTGATAAATTGTTCATCTAAGAGTGTAGATGAAGCACAATGTCCAAGCAAAAAGCTTATGAATATTGGCTGGTAAGACACATCAGGAGTTTACCAGCTGTGAATCCTTCCCTTGCATCTCTTGCCCTGGTTTTGCTATACACCTCCCTGAAAGGGTTCCTTATAATTTTACTTATTTACTGGCTTAAATGAAGCAATATTCTTACTCTCCAAAGATCCGCTTTGAGATCTATGATGTAAAGTGCTATAAAAGAACTAAGAATTATCCTTAGATCAGGCCTGCACAACTCGTAAAGCGGCGAGGGCCATATTACTCGCTCGGACTTACCAGCTCTGACTCGTGCCCAGCGCTTCCCACCTCAGCAGCCCCGGAAGTGACGCTGGAGGCCAGGCAGGAGGAGCGGGAGACAGAGACGCGTGTGCGGGGGGGGCGACCTCACAGCCTCACGCGCGCACTGCGCTCCGACCGCCCGGACGGTCAGAAGTGCGGCTGCCGGGTTCGCCCCCTGCCCAGGGGTGGGGGAGGTCGGGCTCCCCTGCCCCGGCAGGGGGCGAACCCGGCAGCAGCGCTTCTGACTGTCAGGGCGGTCAGAGCACGGCGCGCGGGGCTGTGAGGGCGGGCCCCCCGGGCAGGGGGTGAACCCGGAAACCGCCCCCCACCGCTTGCCCGCGGGCCGCACAGTGGGCCCACGCGGGCCACATGCGGCCCGTGGGCCATGTGTTGTGCAGGCCTGATCTACAGCCTGAAGGTCACTAAGTAGGTGAGCTTTTTTCTGAATATTGAACATAACACAGGAGATTTAAAGATGAAAATGAACATCCATGTTATACAGTCAGAGAGATCTTATACTTTGGAGCTTAAATGTGGATTGAAACCTGTTTGCCTTCCCTAGAACAGTGTCTAAGGAACATGCATAGCATTCAAATCTGTTTTCTCTTCCCAGGTCTCTCATTGCCAGCCAACTGTCTCTGTTAAGCTGGTCTGAAAAGCAGGCCCTAGATGTCTCAACTGGGCATCCAAATAATGAGGCACCCCATATTAATAAGACACACCCAGTTGCTATTTTGCCTCACAGGAAATCGACCACTTCCAACAGCTAATTTTGGAATAAAAACCAAACACTCACATTTTTATTAAGGAACAAATAACCGAACCAGACCAAATCAAACACAGACCACAGGCCTGATATTGCTCTCAGTTAAACAAATGCACCTCTCACTGGAGTCAGTTGGAGAGGCACTAGTGTAGCCTAGAAGAGAATTTGGCTTTATACAAGTGAAACTAGCAACAACTCGCATGAGCTTACGTGGGGTATGAGAGTTAAATGAGTTTTCTATATTAGTACACAAACACACTACATGATATGTGAGTTAAGGTTGCTCTGTACATAACATATCTAACAAAAGCACGGTAAGAAGCAGTTACACCCTTTAACTGATGCTCTACCCTAAGAGAGAGACACGGAAACTGCCATGCAATAGAGACAATAGACCACCACCTTAGCTCTGCTCCAGCCTTCCTGCACCCTCTTTCCCCAGCTCCCCAGCACCATGAACTCCCACCCCCCACATCCTCCACTTCCCACTAACTGTTCTGCACAGTTCTAGAAAATCACACTCGTGTGGTTGGCACAGCTTCTGGACCAGCTGCACAGTTTTACACACATCCTGGACTTCAACAGAGCAACAGCAGCTGTGCTGAAGATCCTGGTTTTCGTGGATTAAACTTCAAAGGGAGGTTGGGGATGCCAGGGCAGGTTTAGGTGTCCTTGGTTCTGCCTCAGCACAGGAGGCTGGGCTTGAAGACCTCTTGAGATCCCTTCCAGCCCTACATTTCTAGGATGCTGATCTATTTAGCCAGGTGAGGTGCCATCCTAAACCAGCTACACAGCCCAAGCTCCTGGGCTATGATGGGCCAAGAGCTACTGCTGCACACAAGATACTAATCGTCACAAATCATAGTGTCCCTCAGCTAAGAAGCATGACATAAACTAACAGTTGTGATATAAAACCCTCATATTTTTTCTTTGTGTTAAATTAACAACATAATTTTATAATTCCAGAGACCTTAATTATTGACTTTCTACAGTTTGCAGTTTTTAAGCTAGAGGAGACCAAAAAATCCACGAGTTGCAGAATGTGAATTTTGTTGGGGCCTATTTTTAATTGATTAGAACTCAGAAACTAATTAACCGATATTCTTGAAACTCTTCCGAAAATTCAATCATTGCTCAGCTAGTATGTGCTGAATATTTGGGGCAGTTCCACTGTGTTTTCATATAAAACAAGGAGTTTGAACTTCTGTTTTAAGTGCAAAATTGAATGCTACTTTAACTGAATCTCTCACCTCAGTCCCTGGAAAAATCATGGAGCAGGTCCTCAAAGAATCAATTCTGAAGCACTTAGAGGAGAAGAAAGTGATCAGGAACAGTTAGCATGGATTCACCAAAGGCAAGTCAGGCCTGACTAACCCAATTGCCTTCTATGATGAGATAACTGGCTTGTGGATGAGGGGAGAGCAGTGGATGTGTTATTCCTTGACTTTAGCAAAGCTTTTGATATAATCTCCCACAGTATTCTTGCCGGCAAGTTAAAGAAGTATGGGCTGGATGAATGGACTATAAGGTGGATAGAAAGCTGGCTAGATCGTCGGGCTCAATGGGTAGTGATCAATGGCTCCATGTCTAGTTGGCAGCCAGTTTCAAGCAGAGTGTCCCAAGGGTCGGTCCTGGGTCCGGTTTTGTTCAATATCTTCATTAATGATCTGGAGGATGGCATGGACTGCACCCTCAGCAAGTTTGCAGATGACACTAAACTGGGAGGAGTGGTAGATAGGATACAGAGGGACCTAGACAAATTAGAGGATTGGGCCAAAAGAAATCTGATGAGGTTCAACAAGGACAAGTGCAGAGTCCTGCACTTAGGATGGAAGAATCCCATGCACTGCTACAGACTAGGGACCGAATGGCTAGGCAGCAGTTCTGCAGAAAAAGACCTGGGGTTACAGTGGACGAGAAGCTGGATATGTGTCGGCAGTGTGCCCTTGTTGCCAAGAAGGCTAATGGCATTTGGGACTGTATAAGTAGGAGCATTGCCAGCAGATTGAGGGACGTGATCATGCCCCTCTATTTGACATTGGTGAGGACTCATCTGGAGTATTGTGTCCAGTTTTGGGCCCCGCACTACAAGAAGGATGTGAAAAAATTGGAAAGAGTCTAGCGGAGGGCAACAAAAATGATTAGGGGGCTGGAGCACATGACTTCTGAGGAGAGGCTGAGGGAACTGGGATTGTTTAGTCTGCAGAAGGGAAGAATGAGGGGGGATTTGATAGCTGGTTTCAACTACCTGAAGGGGGGTTCCAAAGAGGATGGATCTAGGCTGTTCTCAGTGGTACCAGATGACAGAACAAGGAGTAATGGTCTCAAGTTGCAGTGGGGGAGGTTTAGGTTGGATATTAGGAAAAAAGTTTTCACTAGGAGGCTGGTGAAGCACTGGAGTGGGTTACCTAGAGAGATGGTGGAATCTCCTTCCTTAGAGGTTTTTAAGGTCAGGCTTGATAAAGCCCTGGCTGGGATGATTTAGTTGGGGATTGGTCCTGCTTTGAGCAGGGGGTTGGACTAGATGACCTCCTGAGGTCCCTTCCAACCCTGATATTCAATGATTCTATGATTCTATGAGCTATGCCAGTGCAACAGCGCAACAGCGCCTTCCTAATGCCACAGTGATAACACATGAGGTGTATCAGAGCTATGTGAAAAATGGGTCAGAGATTTTCACTTGGACCTTTCTATCCACTGAAACCAATGGAAATTAAGGGCACTTAGCACCTTGCTGGGTCAAACCACACAGCTCACCAATATTCATTTACTCCCAGTTCCTTCTTCATGACCCTCCAGTAATCTTTGGAAATGCAGCCGGTTTCCTCCCCTTCCTCTAGTCTACAATCCACCTTCTGTACAAATCCCTGTCAGGTTGAGATCTTCTGTGCAACATTCCAACCTCCAGTAATTTTTTATGCCTGTGCAACTATCCTCTGAAAACCGGGATTTAAGATGGATACCCTGACCCAGCTGGAACTGCACACTCTGCGCGGTAGTGTAATGTTTCTGAATCTCTTTCCATACCCCTTACATATCACGGTTATAACTCTGATGGTCCATGAACAGGCCTTTTGTGTTCTGAAATTGCAGAATTTCTCAATTGGCTTGTAACATGAGTAGCACAGTAAATGTTTTGAATGTTTCTTTTAATTGTTCCTTTTGCGATTGAAGGAATAAATTACAAATACATTTTCTATCAGTGCAATAGTTGGTAATTATTTCCCTAAAAAGTGTAATGGAGAGACCAAAGTATACCCCATAGGATACAGCAGTATTGAAATGAAAATTGAAAGCTCGTTACCAGACAAGGAATTGTGAGAATTCTTCATAGCTCATTCATGCATCCCATGTTAGCCTATATAACATGACAGTGAGAGGCTTCCAGCTGGGTTGAGGCTATCATTGACAGTCTGTTAATGAAGGGTTGGATAGCTATGAGCAGCAATGCTATGTTTTTACAATGCTTAAACTGACATTGTCGAGGTATTAACAATAATGGATCTGGTTCTCCACAGCCTTTCAGAGTGTGGTTATTTGCACTGTGCACAGGAGCTGTAACGCTCTACCAGATGACAAAGTGTGCATTTACCAGGGCTGGTTAAAAATCTCCCATCCATATTTTTTTCTGGTGGAACATTTTTGAAGAAAGGATCTGGTTTCTTAGAAAAGTTTCAAATGTTTATTAGAAAACCAATGTTTTCAGTTTGGGGACAAATTTTGTGGTTTTCAGCCAAAAAATTAAAAAAAAATTTTTTTTCCAGAAAAAAAAACAAATTTTTTTGGGGGGGGAGTTTCCATTTTCCACCCAGTGCAACTGTTTATACCTGCTTTGCGCTCGCTTTGTGCCGGTGTTACATGGGTGTGATGCAGGAATTGCTGGGTGGAGGTCTCTGGCCTGTGTCATGCAAGAAGTCAGACATAGAAGTCTTAATGGGCTCTTCCGGCCTTACAGTCTAATGGTGAAATCCTGGATCCCTTGAGGTCAATGGGAAAACTCTGATTATACATATGGGGAAGAGAGGCACGGAGAGACTAAGGGTCTGTCTACACTACAGTCAGGAGGTATGATTTGCTGTGTAGACAAACTCAAGCTAGCTTTGGTCTAGCTAGCTACCTCCTGATTGCATTACAGACATTCCTTAAGTGACTTGCCCATGCTCACGCAGGAAGTCTTTGGTGCAGCATGGAATTGAACTCTGGTCTCTGAAATGACCTCCTGAGGTCCCTTCCAACCCTGATATTCTATGATTCTATGAAATCTTAGCTTACTGACCTAAGCACTGGGACAACCTTCCTCTCCTGTTGTGAAGAACCACACTGCAGGCTCTCCGGGGTGAGGTGGGGAGGCAGGCAGATCCAAAGGGATATGGGGCTTAGCCTTCAATCTACATGGAGGCCAGAGAGCAGCAGAGCATGAGATCAGGAAAGCGGTCTCTCTCCTCTCTGCATGGCCAGCTTCTGTGCCATACTGCCACTGGCTACCTGCCAGCAGCAGCATGGATGAGAACCCTCGAGCGGGAGCGTTACAAAGGATCTAATCTAAGCTGTTGCTGCTCAGTCTTGTGTGGCATTTCCGCCTCTTCCAAAGAGGAATATGTTACATCTTATGCAGTGGCTGTTTCCCAACCTCTCTCCGGCAGGTTCTCCCTCGCTCAGTTTATACAATGCTTAGCACGATCATCTGAGTTCTGGAAAACATGCTTTGTAATGAGAGAGTTAAGAAGCTCAATCATTTTAGTTTGTCCAAGAGAAGGTTATAGGACCACAGTCTACAAGCACCTACAAGGGGAAGAGATTTCTGATTGTAGATGGTTTGTTAATCTAGCAGAAAAAGGCACGACAGCCAATGGCTAGAAGCTAAAGGAAGACAAATTCAGAGTAGAAATAAGGCATATTTTTTTTTAACAGAAAAGGTGAACAACTTGCCAGGGGTTGTGGTGGATTCTCTTTTAACTGAGGACCGAATACCTTTCTGAAAGGTACATTCTAGCTCAAGCAGAATTTATGGGCTTGATGCAGGAGTTGCTGTGCAAGGTTCTCTGTCCTGTCTTAGACAGGAGGTAAGACTAGATGAATGATTGTTTCTTTGGGCCCTGGGCTGGAACCCGTGGAGCAGGGAGTGCCCAGGTTCCCCTACCCCTGTTTTGGATCACCACCAAGTCCTGTGTTTTGGATGATTTTCCTAGTTGTTTAAATAAAACCTCATCCACCTCTCCTTCATGGCTAGGTGGTCTGTAGTGACCCCTATCATGACATCATCCTCGTTTTTTAACCCTTTTATCTTTACTCAGAGACTTTCAACAAGTCTGTCTCCTATTTCCATCTCAACCTCAGTCCAAGTGGATACATTTTTAATATATAAGGCAACACATCATCCCTTTTTCCCTGCCTGTCCTTCCTGAGCAAGCTGTATCCTTCTATACCAATATTCCAGTCATGCGTATTATCCCACCAAGTCCCTGTGATGCCAACTATGTCATAGTTCTGTTATTAACTAGCATTTCAACTTTTTCCTGCTTATTCCCTATACTTCTCGCATTATACAGTATACAGTATACAGTATAGTATACAGACATCAAAGACACTGATTTGATTTCCCGCCCTATGATCTGTATTGTCTCTACCTTATGCCGGCTATAACAGCCCATGCTCCCCCCAGACTCCAACCCTTCTCCCATGTCTCCATGTTTTTGACTTACCTGTGGGCTTTCGTTACCTGCCCCTTTCGAACCTAGTTTAAAGCCCTCCTCACTAGGTTAGCCAGTCTGTGTCCATATATGCTCTTCCCCTTCCTCAATAGGTGGACCTCATCTCTGCTTAGCAGTCTTTCCTCCTGGAACAGTTTGTTCCAGTGGTTAATCACCATCACTATTAAAAATGTGTGCCTGATTTCTAATTTTCAGTTTGTCTGGCTTCAATTGCTAGTCATTGGTTCTTTTTCTGCCTTTCTCCGCTAAACTAAAAAGCCCTTTACAGAGTCAAGGTAGGCGAGGTCATATATTTTATTGCACCAACTTCTGTTGGTGAGAGAGACAAGCTTTTGAGCCATACAGAGCTCTTCTTCAGCTCTGGGAAAGGTACTCCATGTGTGACGAGGTGTTTAGACCCCTCACTGGCCAAAAGGGGGTTAAGGAATAGTTATGGGCTAAGGAAGCCCCACCCCTATGCCCTCCCCAAGCATGCTTGGATTGGAGTCAGGGTTTAAAAGCATCCAGACAGCTCAGTCTGGGGCTGACCAGCCGGGACATACCGTGGGAGGTCCCAGGGTGGACCAGAGTTGGGCCTGCACTGGGCTGGTAAGCAGGAGAAACACAGCACCTGGCGGATGGGATGAGGGCTGGGACCCCTGATGGCGATGTTCCCCAGAGTTGGGCAGTGGCCAGATGAGACGTGGACTGGATTTGGAAGTGGCTCATGGAAGCTGATGGGAGGCTGAACACCAGTTGAGCAGCCCAGTCAGCCTCACAGAGCACTGGTTTGGAACCTGGTGGAGTAGGGTGGGCCAGGGTTCCCCTAGTCCTGCTTGAGGCTGTAGCCACTAGGTGAGGCTGCCGCCATACTGAACTGTTGCCACTAGGTGGGGTTGCCACCGTATTGGATTATAACCACTAGGCAGGAGCAACCTGCACCTTCTCTGATCACACCCTTCATCACAGCAAGATGCAAGATTGTTTACAGTATGTGATAACTACTTATGGTAAGGGACCATTCAAGGTAGAATGGGCCATTAACACCTCTGCAGTCATAGAACAAGAAGAGGGGGTTAGTGGGTTACAGATTATTCTTGTAAGCCATAAATCCAGTGCCTCTATTCCATGATTTTAGTGTCTACCGGAGTAATGAATTTATGCTCCCAGGCTCATCTTTTGACAGTGTTGTGCAGGTTTCCTTTGAGGATAAGGGCTGATAGGTCAGATATAGAGTGATCGCTTTGTGAAAAGTGTTCGCCCATAGGTAATATGGTGTTTTTATCTTTTGTCATTTTCTTGTGTGAGTTCATTCGAGAGCACGGTGATTGTGTGGTTTCACCCATCTAGTTGTTGTTGGGGGCATTTAGTGCCCTAGATGAGGTACACCACATGTGGTGACTGGCATGTATAGGATCCATGGATCTTGAAAGGTGCGTTGTAGTGGGTATTGATCATTGTACAAATGGAGATATGTCTGCAGATTTTGCATCTGTTGTTCATCCATTTCATCTTCACCAATAACAATTTTACACTCAACAACAAACACTTTGTCCAAACCAAGGGAACAGCCCTGGGTACTACTATCTCCAAAATGCCAGCCTCTTCATGGACCAGTGCACCACAAAACCAATGATATACCTGAGATACATTGATGGTATTTTCATCCTCTGGACAGACGCCCTACACTCCCTCATAGATTTCTACCACAACTTCAACAACCACCACCCATCCATTAAACTCTCTCTAGAACACTCGCACACTAGCATCAACTTCCTGGACACCACAATCAGCTTCAGCAATGGAACCCCACAGACAGCCATAAACAAGAAACCCACGGATCACTACACTTACCTTCACAGATCCAGTAATCACCCCAAACACACCAAGAAATCCGTTCTCTACAGCCAGGCACTCAGATACCACAGAATATGCTCTGAGGAGAAAGTCCAGGATATATACTGTAACACACTTAAAACTGCCTTCACCAGACAAGGACACTCCACTAGAGAAGTAGATCGCATCATGGAACGGGCCACCCAAATACCCTCAGAGAACCTGCTTCAATGCAGAAATAGCACTCCCTCCAACTGCACACCCCTAGTTGTCACCTACCACCCCTCACTGGAACCCATACAGGGTATCATCAAACAACTACAACCCATACTCAATGGGGACCCCATTCTGAAAGAAATCTTTCCTGAACTCCCTAGTCTGGCCTTCAAACAACCCCCTAATCTCTCTAAACTCATCATCAGAAGCAAGCTCCCCACAAATCAGGACACACCAACTCAAAGTGGCACCAGACCCTGCCAGAACAACAGATGCAAAACCTGCAGACATTTCTCCGCTGCTACAGTGATCAGCTGCCCCCATACACCTTTCAAGATCCATGGATCCTACACATGCCTATCACAACAGGTGGTGTACCTCATCCAGTGCACTAAATGCTCCAGTAATAACTATGTGGGTGAAACCAGACAATAACTATGCTCTTGCATGAACTCACAGAAAAAATGCTAAAAGATGAAAAACATTCTATCACACTGTGACCCCTAAATCCCTTTCAAAACCACTGCTTTCCAGAATACAGTCCTCCTTCTGTAGGCATGACCTTGCATTTGGCTATAATCAAACACTTTTTGTTTGAATGGGCCCAGCTTACCCAGTGAATCCAGATCACTCTGTATCCTACTAGAAACAGCCCAGTTCAGTGATGATTCCCCATTAGTGACTACTTTTTGAGATTTGTCAACTGGCCAGGTCTTAATACATTTAACATGTGGTTTATTTATACTATAGAGTGCTAATTTTTCCATCAGAATGTCAAGTGGTACAAAGTCAAATACCTTAAAAAAGCCAGCTACTCAGTTAATTTAATCAACCAAATGTGTAATCTTATCAACAAATGAAATCAGGTTTGTTTGACCAGATCTATTTTCAATAAAACCATTCAAACTGGTATTAGTTATATTCCTATTCTTTATCAATTAAATCCCATCTCAGCTTTTCCATTATTTTTTCTGGGACTGAGGTCAGGCTAACCAGCCTATATTATTTGTGTCATCCTACTTGTCCTTTTAAAAATATTGGCACAACATTAACACTTTTTCAGTCTTCTGGAATTTCTCTGATATTCCAAGATTTGTTTAAAAACTAGCATATTTTAGGACTTTTGGGTGCAAAATGTTTGTCTCTAGTAGACACTCTCTAACATCCTCCTTAGTAACTAATGGACTGAAAAGTAGTTCATCATCATGATGCGATCTGAGTACAACATCCTGCTTCTTTCCAAATGCAGAACAGAAATATTTGTTCAACACTTCTGATTTTTATGCATCATGATTAATAGTCTTACCACTTCCAGCTAGTAAGCATTCTATGCCATTGTTAGGATTTCTTCTTTTCTTAATATACTTTAAAAACTTCTTATTACTTTTACCCTGACAGACATGGAGTTTCCCCTGATGCACTTAACTTCCCTTATCAATTTGCTACACTTCACAACTCGTAATTTATACTGATCACTGTCTTTTTCTTTTTGTTGGTTGTTTCTAATTGTTGCCTTCATTTCCCCACTGAACCAGGATTGTCTTTCACCCAAAGTTGCACTATTTTTTCTTTGTGGAATCTTGGCTTTTTGGCCATCTAATAAACTCTCCTTAAAATATTCCCAGTTTTCACTCAGGTTTTTCAGTTAAATTTTTCCTTCCAATCATTTCACTCATAAGTTTCCTCAGCTTTGGGAAATTAGCCCTTTGAAAGCAATAAGTATAAATATTACTCATTGAGATTGTCCTATGTTTCTCTGCAAAGTAAACTGAGGGCTGTACTTTCTAACAAAGAAAGAAAGAAGCAAGATGTTAATCTCCCAGATTCCTATTTTCCCAATGTAACACTCTCCTCAAAGGAGGGGCTCAAAGTGATTGTGGTGATGAAAATTTAAATGGTCTGAGGCAGAGTTTAATGGGTCTTTGTTTCAACAGGCGTAGCTTACCTTGCTGCAATGTTGTGTGGTTGATCTAGGGAAGAGACAACAGAAACAGTGACTGTTGGCATCTCTGTTGTGACCTATCCCTAATATGATAGCACTAGACTACTTTACCCTTAATTCTTTTAGGTGCCAGCTCTTTTATAGTGGAACTGTTATTTTCTGTGTGGCAGCCAGACCAGGAGCCTAGATCCTTGCGCCAAACAAGCTTTGGTTATATGTCAGTGCTGGTATGAATTACTGAAAAATGGTCCTCCAGACATGTTTAAGGAAAACTCATCATGAATAGCCATTGATGTGTTGTGATAGGAGAATGTAGATAATAGTGTTTCCGTGACTAGCTGCTAGATTATGACTTCCTTTAATATCGCAAAACACTCTTTAAATCCAGTGCAATTGTTCACGGTGCCACATTGAACCCAGTTAGGATCGAGACACTGTTTCTTTGCCAATGAACATTATGGAAGGCCGGAAGTGCCAATGGAGGGCCAGGCAAATAGTTGAACTTGACAAAACAAGCCCAACCCAACAGGGCTGGCCTTACCATGAGGTGAACTGAGGTGGCTGCCTCAGGTGCCAGACTGTGGGGGTGGGGTTGGGGAGCGCCACTAGGCCCCAGAGTGTAGAAAATTGTGTCTGCTGCGGGTGCCTATGTATTCTCTCTGCTCTAGATGCACAGAGATGGTGGAGTGCGGTGCTGGAGGAAGGAGGGCACAAGAGACATAACAGGCAGGCAGGAGAAAAGGTGAGAGGGAATAACAGAAAGCAGCAGGAGCTGCAGGGAGAGAGAGGAGGAGGAGCCTCTTATGTACCTCTCCAGCACCCCCAGGACCCTGGACTGATTCACACCAGCTTCTCAGGGAGCTTCCTGTTTCCTGCTCCTTCCCTGAACCCACTTGAGGAGAACAGGCAGTCAGCTGAAGTAGTAGGAGCCAGTTAGGCCCTTAAGATGCTGATATCTTCCCTCACTCAGGCCCAGGCTGCTTATTTGTCCCCTTCAATTGCGTGTTGAGAGCCACTCTAGCTGGCACAGAACAGCAGTCATGAGTGAAAGAAGAAAACGCCCCTCTGGGGCAGCATTCAGAAAAAGAAAGAAAGCAAAGGAAGCTTTTCTATCTAAGCAGGAAGGAGCTCTCCTGAGATACATAGACACAAATGTTCACGGTGAGCCTTCCGGCCCCAGTGAGGATGTGAGTGGTGAGGAGATGCCTGATCTTCCAGTTAGTCAGAGTGCAGGTGACCTGGCAGCTACTGCAGCATCCATATTTCCATCTCAAATGGATGTAACCAGGCACATTCCTGAAGAAAAGTGTAGATCAGAGAAGAGTGTGGTGGAGGCGTAAGAAACAGCTGCTGCTGAGTTTAGTTCCTTAAGTCTAGATGATCCAGGACTGTGGACCCACTTGAGCAGTAGCCTGAGGGACTTCCTTGTATTGCATGGGCCACAGCAACTGAAAAACTTCACGTTCCCCAAAGACAATGAAAATAGAAGTTTCCATCCAACACATTACTGGCGTGAAATCCCCAATGGTGACAAAGTGGAGAGGCCATGGCTTATGTACTCAAAAACCCAATATGCTGCATACTGTTTTTGTTGCAAACTCTTCCTGTCTAATGTTCCAGCCACATTGGGTTCTACGGGAACAAAGGACTGGAAAAATCTGGCTAGAAATCTGGCATGCCATGAGAAGGCAGCAAATCACTAGAGAGCATTCTATAGGTGGAAAGAGCTTGAGATGAGAATAAGGTTAAAGACCACCATAGATGATCAGCATCAAGAGAAGATTGCATCAGAGTCTCTTTACTGGCAAAATGTTCTGAAAAGGCTCATTGCCATTGTGAGAATGCTTGCTACCCAAAACCTAGCACTGTGTGGCACTTCAGATCAGCTGTATGTGCCAAACAATGGAAACTTCCTTAAAATTGTGGAGCTCATGGCTGAGTTTGATGCTGTACTCCAGGCACATCTAAGATGAGTCACCACCCAAGAAATGTACACACACCACTACCTTGGAAAAACAATTCAAAATGAGATCATACAGTTACTGGCATCAAAAGTCAAACAGAAGATTGTGGCAGATCTGAAGTCAGCAAGATATTACTCTGTTATTCTGGACTGCACACCTGACATCAGCCATACGGAACAAATGACTTTAATGGTACGTTTTGTAACAACAACAGAACCTAGTGAAAATGTCCCTGCAATGGTGACTGTCAGAGAGCATTTTCTAGAATTTATTGACATTGATGATATGAGCTGGTATGACAAATGTGCTTCTTAAAAAGCTGGAAGATACAGGAATTGCGATAGCTGACATGAGAGGTCAGGGCTACGATAACGGTGCCAACACGAAAGGAAAGAACAGAGGAGTGCAGACACGGATCTGAGTGTTAAACCCTCAAGCTTTTTTTGTCTCATGCAGTTCTCATTGATTGAACTTGGTGATCAGTGATGCAGCATCAGCTTCTAGTGAGGCTGCTGAACATTTTAATGTAATTCAAAGCCATCTATGTATTTTTCTCTGCATCAACTCATCGATGGCAAATGGCATCTGGGAACATCCTCTCTGACACCGAAACCACTGAGTGCCACACGATGGGAAAGTCGAGTGGAGGCGATAAAGCCTATCAAACACCAAATTGGGAATATAAATGATGCCATAGTTGCCATTATGAAGGATAATGCTATGACAAGAACTGTTCGTGGGAGAACAGTGGCAGAGGGAAATGGAATCACCAGGAACATACATAACTTCAAATTTCTGTGTGGCTTAGTGTTGTGGCATGACATATTGTTTGAAATAAATGTTTTAAGCAAGAGACTCCAAGGTGTTGACCTTGATATATCTGGAGCAATGGAACAACTGGACAAAGCAAAGTCATACCTACAGTCTTACCGGTCAGATGAGGGATTTCAAAACGTTCTGCAGAGTGCACAGAAGTTGGCAGAGGAGCTTCACACTGAAGCTATTTTCCCACCCATTCAAGAATACAAGAGTCACCGGAGAAGAAGACATTTTGATTACGAGGCACAGGATAATCCCATAAAAGATCCCAAACAACAATTCAAAGTTGAATTCTTTAACCAGGTGCTAGATTGTCCAATACAGTCAGTTGAAGAACGTTTCATGCAGCTCAAGGAACACAGCAGTATATTTGGGATGTTGTATGATATTCCAAAACGCCTCACTATGCCTGAAGAAGACCTACACCAGCAATGCAGGGCACTAGAGACAGTGCTGACACATGATGACATGCGCAATATTGATGTGAGTGATTTAGGTGATGAACTGAAAGCCCTTTCAAGATACATTTCAGCAGGATCAACTCCAATGGCTGTTCTGGAATATATGTGCACAAATAAGATGACCACCCTCTTTCCAAATGCTTTTGTTGCTCTGTGCATACTTCTAACACTTCCTGTAACAGTTGCCAGTGGAGAACGCAGCTTCTCCAAACTGAAGTTAATAAAAACACATCTACGCTCCACAATGACACAGGAGAGGCTGGTAATCTCAATACAGCATGTGCTGGCCCAGACTGTGGACCTTCAGGAAGTAGTTCAAATCTTTGCAGCCAAGGCCCCACGGAAAGCACCACTTTGATTATTCAAACAGATAAAAATGCCAGTGTTTACTATGCAGACAAGAAACGTTACATTTGCTGTTCAGGCATTTGAAAGTTAAGTGTTACTTAAAATTTTTGAACAAGGCATTTTAAGTTGTTAGTTCTCCTTTATTGGGGTAGGTAGCAGAGCAGTACCATGAGAGGAGTAGAACAGGAAGAAGGCAGAAGCGAGACATTTCAAAGTTTTGGCTCAAGCGACGGGGCATGGGGGTGTCATTTGAGCTCCCTGCCTCAGATGCCAAAATGTTGTGGGCCGGCCCTGCCACTCAAATCACTAATTTCTCCTAATTTGGTCAAAATCCTGGCCCCAGTAAAGTCAATGGCACTCTTCCATCCACTTCATTGGAGCCAAGATTTCATCCCTTAAAGCCAGTTTATATTGAGGAGATTAAAAAAAAAGCGAAATCTCTTAATCTAGGGCAGATATTGTCACCCTCAATCCAAGCAGAGAAGGAAAGAAGAGGACACGGTTCTAGGCTTCTAAAGTCCCTGCACCTCTAGCTGCCCTGCTGGATCATGAGGCAAGAAAAACCCATTACCACAGAGTGCTGGTATAGGTAAATAGTTCCAGGGATTGGGGATTAGGTCTCATTACCAATCCCATGACTCCTACAGTCTGCAGTTTACAGGGCCCCCTTTGAGTTCACACACATTTATTCAACAAAAGGAGTTATTTTCAGGATGTGCAGTGAGAGAGCAGCTTGAGTTGGATGTTAAGCCATGCATGTAAGTAAATGTGAATTAAGCTATCACTAAATTCTGGCTAATCTACAAAGAGAGCATTGCCTTTGAGAACCAAGCAAATTAAAAGAACAGATTAAATGATTTGCATATAGTTGAACTAAATGCTAAATTTGCCTTTAGGAGGAAATGTTTATGCTCTTTCTTTGCATGTCAGAAAACAACTAATTGTGTCCATAGCTAAGAGGATTAAATGTGCCTGGATCAGAGTTTTCAAAACATGAAAACTCCTGCTGATCCTCTGCTGACATATACAGCTAATCAAGTGAAAATGCAAATCTGTGAAATTCTAAGCAACAGCTCTGTTAGAGCCTGACTGCAGCATTGTAGCTTCCCCTATTAGCATCAGACACCCATGGTTAATTTGTCTTTGATTCACTAAAATCACATTAATGGCACAAGAGATCTATATCTTAGGGAACAAATTTCTATACCGGCCCTCCATATTCAGAGTGCCCTCAATTCACCACAAGGAAATGATGCAGAGCTGAGGGGATAATTCTGTAGCAGCCCTTGCTTGTCGTTATTGGGCAGCTCAGAAAGGATAGACCAATTTCTTCAGCAGAGGAGGAGCCAGACACCCCAGGTGGCTGTTCTAGAGCCTTGTGCTTTAAGCACACTCCTTCCTTAGAGTGTCTTCAGCCAGATAAAGTCCCACTCAGGGATTCTATGATTCTAAAAATCATAGAATATCACGGTTGGAAGGGACCTCAGGAGGTCATCTAGTCCAACCCCCTGCTCAAAGCAGGACCAATTCCCAACTAAATCATACCAGCCAGGGCTTTGTCAAGCCTGACCTTAAAAACCTCTAAGGAAGGAGATTCCACCACCTCCCTAGGTAACCCATTCCAGTGCTTCACCACCCTCCTAGTGAAAAAGTTTTTCCTAATATTCAAACTAAACCTTCCCCACTGCAACTTGAGACCATTGCTCCTTGTTCTGTCATCTGGTACCACTGAGAACAGTCTAGATCCATCCTCTTTGGAACCCCCTTTCAGGTAGTTGAAAGCAGCTATCAAATCCCCCCTCATTCTTCTCTTCTGCAGACTAAACAATCCCAGTTCCCTCAGCCTCTCCTCATAAGTCATGTGCTCCAGCCCCCTAATCATTTTTGTTGCCCTTCGCTGGTCTCTTTCCAATTTTTCCACATCCTTCTTGTAGTGTGGGGCTCAAAACTGGACACAGTACTCCAGATGAGGCCTCACCAATGCTGAATAAAGGGGAACAATCACGTCCCTCAATCTGCTGGCAATGCTCCTACTTATACAGCCCAAAATGCCGTTAGTCTTCTTGGCAACAAGGGCACACTGCTGACTCATATCCAGCTTCTCGTCTACTGTAATCACCAGGTCCTTTTCTGCAGAACTGCTGTTTAGCCAGTCAGTCCCCAGCCTGTAGCGGTGCATGGGATTCTTCTATCCTAAGTGCAGGACTCTGCACTTGTCCTTGTTGAACCTCATCAGATTTCTTTTGACCCAATCCTCCAATTTGTCTAAATCCCTCTGGACCCTATCCTCCAGCGTATCTACCTCTCCTCCCAGCTTAGTGTCATTCGCAAACTTGCTGAGGATGCAATCCATCCCATCATCCAGATCATTAATAAAGATGTTGAACAAAACCGGCCCCAGGACAGACTCCTATTATTTCTGCAATTGGGATGGTTTGTTCCTGTGCCTTCAATAAGGCTTCTTTAAAATACAGCCAGCTCTCCTGGACTTCTTTCCTCCTCATATTAGCCTCCCAATGGATCCTGCCCATCAGTTCTCTGAGGGAGTCAAAGTCTGCTTTTCTGAAGTCCAGGGTCCGTATTCTGCTGCTCTTCTTTCTTCCTTTTGTCAGGATCCTGAACTCGACCAACTCATGCTCACTGGTGCCCGGGTTGCCACCCACTTCTACTTCCCCTACCAATTCTTCCCTGTTTGTGAGCAGCAGGTCAAGAGGAGCATGACCCCTAGTTGGTTCCTCCAGCACTCGCACCAGGAAGTGCGAGTGCTGGAGGAACCCCAACCCCAACACTCTCCAAAAACTTCCTGGATTGTCTGTGCACCGCTGTATTGCTTCCCCAGCAGATGTCAGGGTGATTGAAATCCCCCATTAGAACCAGGGCCTGTGATCTGGGAAACTTCTGTTAGTTGTCCTAAGACAGCCTCATCTACCCCATCCTACTGGTCTGGTGGTCTATTGTAGACACCCACCACGACATCACCCTTGTTGCTCTTGCCTCTAAAGTTAACCCAAAGACTCTCAACAGGCTTTTATCCAGTTTCATACTCGAGTGCTGAGCAATCATACTGCTCTCTGACATACAGTGCAACTCCTCCATCTTTTCTCCCCCTCCTGTCCTTTCTGAACAGTTTATACCCATCCATGACAGTGCTCCAGTCATGTGAGTTCCCCCACCAAGTCTCTGTTATTCCAATCACATCATAGTTCCCTGACTGTGCCAGGACTTCCAATTCTTCCTGCTTGTTTTCCAGGCCTCTTGCGTTGGTGTACAGGCACCTAAGATAACTAGCCGATTGCCCTACTTTCTCAGTATGAACCAGGAGGCCTCCCCTGTTGCACCCTCCTCCTTGTGTTTCCTCCCAGTATCCCACTTCCGCACTTACCTCTGGGCTTAGGTCCCCATCCCCTGACATACCTAGTTTAAAGGCCTCCTCACTAGGTTAGCCAGCCTGTCTGCGAAGATGCTCTTCCCTCTCTTCGTTAGGTGGATCCTGTCTCTTTCTCGCAATCCTTCTTCCTGGAACAACACCGCATGGTTGAAGAATCCAAAACCCTCTCTCCGACACCACCTGCGTAACCACACATTACCTCCACAATTCCATGGTCCCTACCTGGGCCTTTTCCTTGCACAGGGAGGATGGACGAGAACACGACCTGTGCCTCAAACTCCTTTATCCTTCTTCCCAGAGCCACGTAGTCTGCAGTGATCCGCTCAAGGTCATCATGCTGACTTGCAGAGGATGGGTTGGCCATCTAAGCATCAGGCTTGGACTAGCTGGCAGCCCGAATGCCACAGCTTCAAATCATAGCGGGGACAATTCAGTTCCTTGAACGTGTGTCTTTCAGATAACAACTTACAAACAGGACTTTTTGTCTGCGTCGATACCCGGGACACCATTCCTGACAGCAGGGTTGTGCCCTTGCCCGTAGTTCCCCCCAATCCCTGCTGCAGTGCAGAAAGTAAACATTTCCCCATAGGAAACCATTTCCCAGGGGCACATATCCCAATACGTCAGAGCTATGGGGTCTCTCATGCCCAAGCCGGCAGAGCGCAGTGTGTTCTTTCTGGAGATTGAGGTTGTTTGGCTCTTACTACCCAGCACAGAGGCTCCATCCACCCCACTCCGGGGAGAAGAGCCATGGTTACTTCTTAAACTAGTAGTTACTATCCCTCAGCTCTGGGTGCTGCTTCTCCTTGGAGTCCCACTGGGATTGTGGTGGTGTGGGTCCAGATAGGGATGGGACCAGATGGAGGTCATTCGGTGGCTGTCTCCTCCTAGGCCTTTTGCACAACTCGAGGTGTGGCATCTGATGGCTCTTGTTTAGTGAGCTAATTTACATATCTGCAAATGATTTGCCTTTGTGCTTACAGTTCAGCTGATGGCCAATGCAGTGAGCCCCGAGCAGTGATGGGGGCAGGGCATGGAGCTGCACAACACTTCCCACCGGTGATTGGCCCTGGGGGTGGGGGTGCTGGACAGAAGTGGGCCTGCCAGGCAGATGGACAGGTGCTGGAGGGTGCTGAGATTGTTGAGGTGGGTGGGGGCCTGGGTGCCAGCTGGGATAGGTGGTTGGCTGTGTCTGGGATTTCCAGGAATCTTGGGTCTCGCTGCTGTGGCCAGCATGGCATTCGCTCTCCTTCTTTCCCTGCCGCCACCGCCTGCTCCTCTCACCTGCTTCTTCCCCAGCTGAGGTACTGCAGGGGAGCAGTCAGGGTGGCAGGGGGGAGATGCAGAGGGGCTGCCTGCAGACAAGCTCCAGTACCAACTGTGTTTCTTCTGGACACACAAGGAGCCAACCGGGCTGCTAGATGCCTGCTGCTGGGCAACCCCATGCATGCCTGAGTGCTAGAGGGAGTCACATTTTTGCCAGCTGCGCCAGAGTGCTTCTCCCTTCCCCACAATGTATTATTTGTTTCTGGAAGTGTCCAAATGCGCTAGGTGCAAAAAGCTCCCCCCACATCTTCAGTGAAGGTGTGAGAGCCCATTATCTATGTGAGCTCTCAGAGCGCCAGCAGGATACGCAGCAGTGTCATGGATGAATGGCTCTAACATTCCTGAGTCTCTTGGGTATAAAGCCACCTTTTTAACCCTGCCGCCCAACCCACCTCTCCTGCCTACTCTATTCCTCAGGAAGAAGCAAACAACGGCACCAGCCTAGTGTTTAAAAATTCATTGATCAGTGACCCCTCCCTTGTCCCCAGTGCTGCCCCTCACTAGATAGCCCTGCCAAGCTATGATAAGAGGCACAGGGCTGCTCTTAGCTGCTCAGTGCCTTCCAGCAGCTTTGGCTTGTCTATACCTCTGCACATCCTTAGCACCAATTGCTCAAGCACCCTGCAATGCACTCCCTTTTTTGTGTGGATCTTTCTGAGGCAGATTATGGGGACAGTCTCAATCAAACTAAAGCTTGGTCTACACTTAAAAGTTACATCGGCACAGCTACCTTGGTCAGTGGTGTGAAAAACCACTGCCTGACCGACATAGGTATGCTGACAAACTCCCGAGAAGAGGGCTTCTGTCAACATAGCTAATGTTCAGGAGATGGTGGTCCTACACTGACAGAAAAACTCCTTCTGTCAGCATATGCTGCGTCCTCACTAGGGGACTACACTGGCAGAGCTACGCCAACACAGGCTCCATAATGTAGACCAGCGGCTCTCAACTTTTCCAAACTACTGTGCCCCTTTCAGGAGTCTGATTTCTCTTGCGTACCCCCAAGTTTCACCTCACTTAAAAACTACTTGTCTACAGAATCAGACATAAGAAAACAAATGTGTCACAGCACACTACTACTGAAAAATTGCTTACTTTTACCATATACACCTCTACCCCGATATAACGCGGCCCAATATAACATGAATTCGGATATGATGCGGTAAAGCAGCGCTCCAGGGGGGGCAGGGCTGCACACTCCGGCGGATCAAAGCACGTATGATATAACGCGGTTTCACCTATAACGAGGTAAGAATTTTTGGCTCCCAAGGACAGCCTTATATCGGGTAGAGGTGTAATTCTAAAATAAATCAACTGGAATATAAATATTGTACTTCCATTTCAGTGTACGGGATATAGAGCAGTATAAACAAGTCATTGTATGAAATTTTAGTTTGTACTGACTTCGCTAGTGCTTTTTATGTAGCCTGATGTAAAACTAGGCAAATATCTAGATGAGCTGATGTACCCCCTGGAAGACCTCTGCGTACCCCCGGGGGGACATGTACCTCTGGTTGAGAACCACTGGGGTAGACATAGACTTAAGGCGGTTGACAACTGCACAGTACGCACCTGCCAAGTGTCCTCTGCCCCAGAAGTGGCTGCATTTCAGTGATGGTTTGCAGGACTGAAAAAATTAGTGAAATGTCGTTACTTTAATCATCAATTTATAACTTAATTGCATCGTCTATGATTCGGCTTTTCATAGAATATTTTACCGCATGAGTTTTAAAAGAATAAAAATGTATTTCCCTCTCCCGCCCCCCAATACCTCACTTTCATAGAAAAGATGCTTGGATTAAAATGTCAACCTGGAACTGTATTAATACATGACATTTGTTTTATAAGCTGGTAATTTAAGTAATAAGAATGGAAAGGACCACAGCACAGGACCACAGGTGATTACAGCAGAGCTAGGGTTGTGGTGTTGTTAAGGAGGCACAAATCTGAAAGATGAATGATGACTGACCATCTTGGAAGCTGTTACTCTGAAATAGAATTTGGATGGTAGACATGCTTTTAACACACTGACAGCCAGGCACCAAGTTCTGACTGCATCCAAAGTTCCCAAGCCATTTCTTAATAATTTGATTTAAAAATATTAGAGCTGTGTGAATAATTAAAAAATACTCCATGAATATTTGTTCACTTATATAAAACAAGGGGACCGGTAGGAATGTCTGCAGAATTTAGGTTGAAGGTGAAACTTGCACAGCCATTTGATATGTGCTAAATTATGGCTGTGAAATATTGACATTAAAACAAACAATAGTAAAGAAACTACCATACTTTGACTTATGGTTTTATAGAAGAATTCTGAAAGTATCACGTATAGACAATGTAACCAACAAAAAAATATTGGAGATAACTGGAACTCAGCACATGTTAGGTAGAGATCTTATGAAAAGAAAGATTTGATTTGCAGGGCATATTTTAAATAGGTCAACAGGCAATGCATATTTATGGGCACTGGAAGGAAACGTTAATGGCAGAACATTGAAGCAAAAAAACCAAACATGGATGGACAATGTGGTATCATGGGTGGATCAAAAGGACTTTTTATCCACAAAGAGCTTAGCACAGGATCATAGAGAATGGGTGACCATGATTGCAAACCTCTAGTAACAGAGATGCCACATAAGAAAAATCCTGCACTCTTAGATTTGAGTATTCACACTGGAAAAAAATTGTAAGGTGCTTCTTACAGCTGCAAGATTTCCTGGGCAGGGACTGTGTCTTCCTGTGTGTTTGTATAGCACCCAGCTCTTTGTTCCTGACTGGGGCATCTGGGTGATATTGCAATAAAAATATATCTTTGTGATACTAAGGGCTTGTCTACATTACCCGCTGGATCGACAGGCAGCGATTGATCCAGTGGGGGTCGATTTATCATGTCTAGTATAGACGCAATAAATTGACCACCGAGCGTTCTCCCATCGACTCTGGTACTCCACCAGAGCGAGAGGTGCAGGCGGAGTTGACGGGGGAGCATCAGCAGTCGACTCACCGCAGTGAAGACACCGCGGTGAGTAGATCTAAGTACGTCAACTTCAGCTATGTTATTTACGTAGCTGAAGTTGTGTAACTTAGATCGATCCCCGCCCCCAGTGTAGACCAGACCTTAGAGTTGTGCTCATCTATTCAAGGTGACAAACAATGTCAGTGACTTAAGTGTGCAATCTAACCAACAGACCTCAGATCTTGAATTTCAGATATAGCAAACTGTAGCAGACGCTCTATAGAGCAGGAATTATTTGTGGAACTATTGGGAAAATATGTCCAATTAATAATTAATTTTGAAAAATTGTAAGCGGCTCGTGGACAATTCCTGAGCAGAAAAAGAAAAACGTATCCTATAAATTAATTGCTACAAAGGATTAGCTCAGCTCTAATAAATATTGCCAAAAAAATCTCAAAATAGTCATTGATTTGCTAATAATGTTGCTCAAAAGATGTATTTACTCACTGCAGCTTAGATGCAGAAGGAACTTCTGTAAAGAGTAGCAGCTCTGCCCAAATTTACATGATCAAAATAATTCCTTGAATTCTAATCAGTAGCTAACTTTCATTTTGGATAAGGACTGAGCTTTCTGCTTCAAAACATGCCATAGGCAGAGCAGACAACACAGTGAAACAAAACCATTGTCTGGAATTGTCTGACTCGGTAATGCCAGCATGCAAGATGCATAATGAGCATTGCACGAAAAGAGAATTTTTGATTGAAACAGTAAATTCCGCTCCAATTGCTTCCATAATTTATTTGCTGTGATATTTAAATGTAAATGGTAGGGGTAAGAGACTGTTTTATGTGATGTCCAAAAAAGTCTGTTTGAAAAGTGTTGCAAAGTCAGCATTGCCACTGAAGTAGGTAATAGAGTTGGTTTGCAGACATCCTGTAGCTTTCAGTGGATAATTCGTATTCTTCTAGTGTCTTTCAATTAGTGCTGGCAAAATGAAAAACTGATCAACTTAGATCAAAGACAGTTAATTTCCACACACACCCTCTCTCTCCCCCTATCCTGGTTGCATGGAAATGTCCCATAGAACTTAACAGAAAATGATAGTCTTTCTATCTGTTTTCGAACCATCTTATAAAATGTAATAGAGGATTCTATCCCTGCTATGGAATTCCATAAGATGGTTTAAAAGTAGAGAAAGGAGGTTATTCCCTCAGAGTGTAGTTGTTTGGAATAATTTCCATAGAACTTGAGTACATATTTAATTATGTTGATTTCATCCTTATTGAATTCTATAGGATTTTGCCATAAAGGTCCAGCTCTCTGTGGGCTGCCCTTCCCAGGACTGAAGTAAACACAAGGGGTACGTCTATACTTACCTCCGGGTCCGGCGGTAAGCAATCAATCTTCTGGGATCGATCCCGGAAGTGCTCGCCGTCGACGCCGGTACTCCTGCTCGGCGAGAGGAGTACGCGGAGTTGACGGGGGAGCCTGCCTGCTGCGTCTGGACCCGCGGTAAGTTCGAACTAAGATAGTTCGACTTCAGCTACGTGAATAACGTAGCTGAAGTTGCATATCTTAGTTCGAAGTGGGGGGTTAGTGTGGACCAGCCCGAGCATGCAGGCTGATCCAAGGCTACTGAGGCAGCACAAGGGCGATTTGTGTTCAGAATAACTTTGATCTCTGGTTTCTTCAAAGCAGCAGAGCCCAGTTAATTAAGAACTGGTGCAAGTGATGTGATTGGTCTCTGGAGTTTAGTGAGCGAGCAGCACTGCTATTACTGGGCTAGCATTGGGGACAGCTACAGTTAATGCTGCCTGCTTGTCTGCCTTGCATGTTATCCGTCCCATGCAGTTTGCCTTGAGTTGCTTTAAAAACGCATCCTCTCTTCCCAGAAGAATGGCATGTTTGCTAGGAAGATGTATACATGTATCTGGGAATGGATGCCTTTCATTTGGTAACAGACTGTGAAGTTCACTGCTAATATACCCAGTACAAGTTGGAGGCATAGTATCACTGCATCTGGGCTTGGATAATTCTCAGGCTAATGCTACACAGCATTCACGGAGATAATTTCCAGGTAATAGACTCTTTGCTTCCTTAAAAAAAAAAAAGAAAAAGAAACGTTTGTAGAAAATCCTGTGTGGCTGTGAAGATGGTAGGTTCAAAGAATCACAGAAAGTTGAGTTGGGAAATACATATTAAAACCTCGAGGTTCAGGGAGATGGCCTGGGCAAGTGACTTGTTGGCCTAGGGATATGGCTTATGATGCCAGCAGATCTGGATTCAAATTGTGCCTCCGTGGGTCACAACTGAGAATACCAAATTCAGGACAAACTGCTGAGAAATAAGGCAGATACACCCCAAAACTAGAGGTTATTCTCCCGTGAGATATACCAAACCAGCAACAAAAGTTAACTTCTGTTTCACCACACTGGCTAAGAAGAAGTCAGAACAGCAGTTTCCTTAGGCATTCCAGTCCTAGATTGAGAGATGAGTGGTTCTTTAAAACCAATTTCATCAAATAAAAGATTCTTCTGATCCCAAAGGACCAGACCCAGACCCAGGTCAATATACAACTCAGATCTTACCCAAAAATCACGCTGTTGCCAGTCTTTTAGCATCTAAAATCTAAAGGTTTATTTATAAAAAGAAAGAAAGAAAGGTGAGAGTTAAAATTGGTTAAAGGAATCAAATACATACAACAATTGCAAAGTTCTTGAATCAGGCTTGCAGCAGTGATGGAATAAATTGTTGGCTTAAGTCAAGTCTCTGGTTGCTTCCAAATTACTGGAAGGTCATTGATCCCTTGGTTAGAATGCTCCCATTAGTATAAGTCCATAGTCCAGAGGTTTGAGCAGGAAAGAGGCAAAATGAAGGTGTTTTCAGGGCCTTTTATAGCTTCTGCCATGTGGAGGGAAATCCATTATTTCAAACAAAGCCCTCAGCACAGCTAGTGGAAAATCACAGGTGACAAGATGAACGAAGAGTCCGGTGGCATCTTAAAGACTAACAGATTTATTTGGGCATAAGCTTTCGTGGGTAAAAAGATGCATCTGAAGAAGTGGGTTTTTTACCCACGAAAGCTTATGCCCAAATAAATCTTAGTCTTTAAGGTGCCACCGGACTCCTCATTGTTTTTGTGGATACAGACTAACACAGCTACCCCCTGATAGGTGACAAGATGGTGTTTGGAGTCACATGGGCAAGTCACATGTCCATGCATGATTCCGATTAGTCACAGTAGAAGTCATTATCTATACCTCAAACAGCACATTTACAGGACAGTACATTCAGTGTAGATGGGCATCTTCCATTGTGAGTTAAATGCTGCTTGATGAGCCACTTAATTTGAATAGTCCCTTCAAGATGTGCAGGCTAAATACCTTGTGGGTGGTACCCCAGGAGCAAATATTTGAAATCCAGGTATAGAGCCAATACTCATAGTTCAAATACAAAAATGATACATGCATACAAATAGCATAATCATATTCAGGAAATCATAACCTTTCCATAGACATCTTACTTGACAACCTTTGTACAAGATTTGTTGCAAATATATAATAGTGTTGGCAACAATGATCTATATCAGGGATCAGCAACCTTTGGCATGCGGCCCATCAGGGAAATCTGCTGGGGGGCCGGGACGGTTTGTTTACCTGCAGCGTCCACAGGTTTGGCTGATTGCAGCTCCCACTGGCCGCGGTTCGCCGTTCCCGGCCAATGGGGCTGCGGGAAGTGGCGGGACATGTGGGCTGCCACTTCCCGCAGCCCCCATTGGCCTGGAACGGTGAACCGCGGCCAGTGAGAGCTGCGATCGGCCGAACCTGCGGACACTGCAGGTAAACAAACCGTTCCGGCCTGTCAGCAGATTTCCCTGATGGGCCGTGTGCCAAAGGTTGCCGATCCCTGCTCTATATGGTCATATTTTAATCAGGTAATGTCACACAGGGCAATAGAAATAAAAATTAATGTAGCCAGACAAATTCAGACTAGAAATAAAGGGTGGTATTTTAATAGTGTGGGCAATTACCAATTGGAAAAACGTGCCTAGGGATGAGGTAGTTTCTCCATCATTTGCAGTCTTTAAATCAAGACTGGATGTCTTTCTAAAACTACACTCTACCTCACACAGAAGTTATGGGCTTGATGCAGGAGTCACTGTGTGACATGCAGGAGGCCGGACTAATAGTCCCTTCTGGCTTTAGAAGTCTGTTAAACCCAGAGCCCATCTCTATGCAAGGATGAGATAAAGGGCAGGATACAAAAACACTAGACTCAGGTAACATTGCGTTACCCAAGTGGGAGGTAAATTGCTGTGTCAGCCCAGCTATTAAGGAAAAGTCTCCCAGCACCTGCCATGTGTGGGCCCCTCACCAGCCTACTAGGGAGAAGCCTTGGTTTGCTAAGCTGTAGTGTAGTCTTTATTCCTGTCATGTTGAGGGGAGCTTCCGCAATGTGTTTCCTTTGCAATGATTATAGCAGACTGAGACAATTTTAGTTGTGTCTGTGTGTGGAAGCTCCCTGCACATGGGGGAGCAGAGGGTTTGGAGCGGGGAGTAGGGAAGGTACTGAGAGTTAGCAGAGAGGCAGCCAGCGCCAGGGAAAGAGAAAGGGTCCTGGAGATACTTACTTGCTCCTAAGTGCCATTCCGGCCCCTCCAGGTTGGGGCCCTGCTCCTTGTTTCCCCCCCCCCCCAGTCCCTGGTGCCGCAGCGACTGCTTCAACCCCTCTGGGTCCTGCTCTCACCTTCCCCTTCCTCCCTCCAGTGTGCACGAATTTACCTGGGGGTGGCATCCACTCCTGCTGCTTCCAGTTTTAGTTAAGAGATTATTGGTGCCGGTATCTACCAGTTGCTGGCAGATTTTTAGAAGGGTTCAGCACCAGGTAGCTCCCTAGTAGAAGAAAGGAGAATCCCCCTCCATTCCTGCCCCCTATTGAGAACAATGGGAGCTGCTTGGGGCTGAACTCTCTTGCAAATCTGGCCCCACTGTGTTCTCTGTCAGGTAAATGCTGGACTCTGTTTTTCATGTTAACTCTCCCTAGTAGATTATTATTACAATGGGGGAGTGTACACAAGAAATTATTCCCCTTGCACACCCCCACATACCCAGAGGCCGAGATAATTGTAGTGAAGTGCAACAAAAATGATTAGGGGGCTGGAACACATGACTTATGAGGAGAGGCTGAGGGAACTGGGATTGTTTAGTCTGCAGAAGAGAAGAGTGAGGGGGGATTTGATAGCTGCTTTCAACTACCTGAAGGGGGGTTGCAAAGAGGATGGATCTAGACTGTTCTCAGTGGTACCAGATAACAGAACAAGGAGTAATGGTCTCAAGTTGCAGTGGGGGAGGTTTAGATTGGATATTAGGAAAAACTTTTTCACTAGGAGGGTGGTGAAGCACTGGAATGGGTTACCTAGGGAGCTGGTGGAATCTCCTTCCTTAGAGGTTTTTAAGGTCAGGCTTGACAAAGCCCTGGCTGGGATGATTTAGTTGGGGTTGGTTCTGCTTTGAGCAGGGGGTTGGACTAGATGACCTCCTGAGGTCCCTTCCAACCCTGATATTCTATGATTCTATGATCCTATGATTCCCTCTGTTCCAGCACCTGCCATTGTTGAGTTAGGGGATTGTTAAAAGAAAATAAAACTCTGCAACTACTTCTGGATCTCTTTTCTGTAACCCCCACATTATATACAGAGTTACAAATAAGATGTGTTCTCTGTCTGATCTCTTGGACATTGAGTTTCATAGCTGCATTACAAGCCCTCCAAAGGAGAGGTTTATAACAGGAACTGACAGAATCCTAACAACATCAGTGCAAATGGCAGCATTAAAATCAATTATATATATATATATATGTGGGGGAAGGGCAGTGGCAGGCGTTTGGGAGGGGAATAGAATCCCACACAGAAGACAAATGGTGTGGAAAGTATACACAGAGTTGGAGCGAAGAAAGGATTACTTCATCTGCCAGTTTCTGAAAAAAATCCCCCTAATCCATTTCAAAATGTACTTTCCACACATATTACGGGAAATGCATGACATTTCCAGGCTGCCAGATTTCTGATTGAACTGGTGATTAGCAGAAAATACAGTACCACCTCCTTTCTCCCCCCTTTTCTTTCAAGTGTTACTTCAGCTGACTGCCTCATGAAAGTCAGAGAGAGAGAGAGAGAGACTGCATCAGAGAGTTGATTTGTTTGAAGAGAAATAACTAGTAAGAGAGAGGGAGAAGTTATTGAGAGAGCAATTTCCCCTGGAGTAGCGAAGGTCAGAGAGATGTCAACAATACATACTACACAGGATAACTGACTCTGGTACCAATTGGAATAAAGCCCTGTTTGATTCACAGGCACGTCTGAATAGAAATGTCTCATTTTCAGGCAGCATGTTTATATCACATCACCTGATTGGCCCATTGAAGTACAAAGGCTGGGGAAGTTCCTGGAGCTGGGTGTTAAAAGGAGTAATTTGTTGGGTTTGTTTCCCACATTTAGAGCGATACCCAGCCACGCTCCTGCCCAGAGCAAGGTTACGCCATCGCTAGATGTGAGAAAGCAGCAACCTGCCGAGATCAAGTGGGGATTCACCAGAGCTGAAGGAGCTTTGGGACACCTGCATCCCAAACAATCCAGGTGAACTTCTGGGAAATCAGCCCTTTGCCTCTGCAGAGCAGGCAGGTTTGCTTTTGATGAGAGCGGAAGCTAGGACAGGAGCAGGCCAAGAAGAAAACCGTGGAACCTGACTAGGTTTGCCCTCCACTCCGACCCTGCAGGAGACCCTGGAAATGGATAAAAATGCCAGAAATTAATGATAAGTGGAATTTGCATCATCAGACTCTGCATACAGATGCCTGGGGTATATTCAAACTGGACAGGATACTAATACCTCCAGGATACTACCCAGCAGCCCAGGTGCTAACATGGTTTTGCTGCCGACCTTTATGAACCAGCTTTTTGTGGTGTCCCTGGTTCCAAAAGGAGTGATTAAACAAAAGGTAAGATCCGTTCCAGTCCCATAGGCCTGGTCCACACTACCCCCCCACTTCGGACTAAGGTACGCAAATTCAGCTACGTTAATAACGTAGCTGAATTCGAAGTACCTTAGTCCGAATTTACCGCGGGTCCAGACGCTGCAGGCAGGCTCCCCCGTCGATGCCGCATACTCCTCTCGGCGAGCTGGAGTACCGGCGTCGACGGCGAGCACTTCCGGGATCGATCCCAGAACATCGATTGCCTGCCGCCGGACCCTCCGGTAAGTGTAGACGTACCCTTAATAGAGATGATGGGACACAGCCGGCTAAAAGCTGCCTGCCTGTCTCTGACACACCCTCTAGATACAAAATGGGAGCGGAGTTAAGGAAGGGCCGGCACGTTCAGGTTTGGTTGGTATCAGGAGCAGTGGAACTACACCTTGTCGAAAAATTGGTTCTTTTTCTCTCCTGGAGAGGGAAAGCAGTTTTATCATGGGAATCCCTGGCCATGGTGCATCCTGGGAGATATAGCCCGCCTGGGAGACCGGCCCAGAGAGGAGAATGGGGTCATGAGAAGTCCAAACTACAACTCCCATGAGGCTCTGTGGCAACCTATATAAATCAAAATATTTTGTTTTTAGACCATCCATTTTTTGACCCTATGATGGGTGTCAGGCATTCGCTGCCCCCTGCCAGAGGCCTCACACCTTCACTGCCTTGGTGCACACCACCCTAGGAATGAGTCCTGCTGGAAGGGAAGAACAGTGAATTCAGCTCTCCAGGGGTTACCTCGAGCAGCCTCCCATGATCACTTGTAGGCAGAACCAGCGAAGTTGGTCTTCCAGCACCTAGCAGGGCCAGGAACAGGCTGAGGCCAAACATGATCACACAGTATTTCCCCCCCCACAGCACTCCTGCTTCATTCAGTGCACAGAATGGACAGTGCTGCTTAATAAGCAGCTAGTCAATATTTTGTTTTCTCCTTGTTGTTCAATGTATGGCCCCAGGCCTTATTTACTGCGCACTATTCAAATCCTGCTCTGAAGACATAGTTACTATGGGCTTTACTATGATGTTCTTCGCTGTAGTACTTGAGTGCTTCAGAAATATGAATGAAGTTATTTTCACAACCCCTCTGTGTATTATCTCCATGTTACAGATGGAGAACTGAGGCACAGAGATTAAGGTCAAAAGTACCCACTCATATTTGGCACCCAGCTTGAGACCCCTACGACCTTGCTTTTCTGAGTACTTCGTGGAGCTGGGCAAATGATGGAGTTTTGGTTTGCTGTCAATCTGAAAAATCAAAAACAATTTTGCTTCAGATCACACCAAAAGGGATTTTTTTTTCCCTGTGGCAAATTGAAAAGTTGGAAAAAAACAGGTCAAATGAAAAGTTTCATTCCACTCGTCTTGAAATTTTTCATTTAGATTTCAAGCATTTTAACAAAGGCAAAGGAGGATGTGGTGGTGGTGCCCACCCAGTGCCAGTTCTTCTTCCACGTGCTGGCTCCTCATCAGATCCCTCCACCCTCCTCTCCCACCTCTTTTCCCTGTCCCGGTGGTTCCCAGTCCCAGTCTTGGTCTCCATCCTGGTTCCTCATTCCATCACAGTCTCCTACTGTCTCTGAGTTCCCCCCCAACCCATGGCTCTCCCAGGCTCCCCGTTTCAGTCTCCTTGTGTAGCCAATACTAGTCTCCTTGCCGGGACAGACAGTCTCCTTTGCCCCAATTACCTTGTCCAGCCAGTCCCATCTCCCTCCCACCACTAGCCTCCAGTTCCTCCCTGCAGACTTCTTGTCCCCATCTGCGTCCCCCACCCCAGCCTGACTCCTGTCCCCTCTGCTTTCTTCTCCACACTGCCTGGACACAGCAGGACGGGAGTACTAAGAGCACAGGAGAGGCAGGCTCCCTGCTCTCCATTCCGATACCCAGCTCCAGCATAGCTTGCAGCAGGCCAGAGCTACAATTGCAGGCACAGATCGGCTCAGCCCCGGGCTGGAGCGTGATCAGTGTGGACAGAATTTGGCTGTTAAGCTCCAGCAAGTGTCTACTAAGCATGTGAGAACTGAGATTTTTCAACAGTTTATAACTTGGCTAAATGTTGGCAGATTTTTATGGGGATGGCAAAAGGCACATGTCTGACACAAAAGCCACTCCCCTGCCAAATTTCAAGTCCTTGCTCTAAGACATGGAAATGCTAGAGCTTCTCAAAGAAAAGGTCAGCAGAATTTTTTAACATGGGAAAATAACATATTACCCCCTCACCTCTTGGAAATGGCTGAACGGTTTTGGCTGAAACGTCCCAGAACCATTCAGTCTGAGGCAGATACCCAGACTGGAAAGTTTCAGCCTAAACAGTTGACGGTTGGCAAAGTTATAAGCAATTGAAAACAGAGTCTTATAAGGAACATTTTGGGCAACCTTGATACGTGGTGCTAGCAGCCCTGACTATGATCAAGTGTGGTATCTATTATTATGGTATTATCTGATAAATCCTGTAGTATCTGCATTGGCAATGAATGGACTAGACCAGGGGTCGGCAACCTTTCAGAAGTGGTTGCTGAGTCTTCATTTATTCACTCTGATTTAAGGTTTCGCGTGCCAGTAATACACTTTAACGTTTTTAGAAGGTCTCTTTCTATAAGTCTATAATATATAACTAAACTATTGTTGTATGTAAAGTAAATAAGGGTTTTAAAATGTTTAAGAAGCTTCATTTACAATTAAATTAAAATGCAGAGTCCCCCGGACCGGTGGCCAGGACCCGGGCAGTGTGAGTGCCACTGAAAATCAGCTCGCGTGCCGCGTTTGGCACGTGTGCCATAGGTTGCCTACCCCTGGACTAGAAGATCTAAGAGGTGCTCTCCATTGCTACTTGTTATGACTTATAACATTATAATTGTTGCACTTAGACAATAGCAGAGTGCTCTAATTAATGTATTCTTGATGAAGAGTGAATTAGTCTATGTGTTGGGTGCCCACCTCACACAAGCCCCGAGAAGACTAATGTGGGCCAGAAGAGGCCAATTAACCTTGTATACTGCACCTGGCGGGCACCCAGGTATTAATAACACTAGCTGAAGCCTAGCTGGGGGAGGAGCTGGGACAGGATTAGAAAGCCAGGACACGAAGGAGGTCTGCATGCTCTCCCTACAGGGAAAGGGAGTTGGCTAGGGAATAGGAGGCAATCCAGGGGAAGAGTAAGCTCTGGGGTTCAGCCCAGCCCTGCACTGGAGTAGGGGGCTTTTCAAGAGGTCTAGAGGGGTGAAGTAGCTATTGGGAGCTGAGGAAGCTCTTGGACTAAACTCAGAGCTAGGCAAGGAGAAAGAGGTGGGGGAGGAAGGAGCCCAGGGAAACAGCAACCAGGTCTGAGACTGAGCAGACCTCGGTTGCTAGTTGTAGGGTCCCTGGGCTGGAACCCAGCATAGCAAGTGGGCCCAGGCTCCCCTACCAGCCACTGGGAAAGTGACACAGGACCTGGAGACTTGGAACAAAAGACAGTCTGAGACTGCTTGTCTGGTGGGGCTCTGTTACACTGGAAAAGGGGGGGCTATATAGTGAGCTGGCCAAAACTGAGTCAAACAGAGGAGCACCCCACCTCCTGGGGGGAGAGAGAAAGAGCACTCAGCGGGGGAGCAGCTGCTGTAAGGGGTCACCAGTCAGAGCGAGAGCTAATTCCCAGACCTAGCCACAGGAGGTGCACCTGCGGTGAGTGAGCCCCACCAGAGTCTAATAGTCTGTTTTCTTCTCCTTGTTTGTTTGATTACAATGATTTTTGGTTTCTAGTAGAGTGGTTGTTCACAAACCTCTTTCTTTTAAAAATCAGAGTTGATCTTGTTCGTAATACTCCTTGCTCCCATCTCGAGCAGGGTCGGTCAGGACGTGGATGAGAGACTGCCAAGGGAAGTCCAGGTGTAGCTTCCATTTTTGCAAAGTGTGCCGGCTCAGGCTTTCAAACCACTGCGCCTGTTGTTAGGCACCACAATCCTTCTTCAGGCCTCAGATTAACGGCTGTTGTCACTCCACTGACAGGGGTCTGTCTTCACTCCAGCTTCTGCACTCGCCTTACTCCTCTGGCGTGAGAGCGGCCTCACTGTGAAACCACTCGCTGCTGTGTCCGCGTGGCACTGCACTTGATCGCGTGTGGCGCTAAGGCTCCTGGGGCCACATCCCAGGGTTCTTTGGGCTGCAGTGAGCTGTGGTGCGCCAGGAAATCCTGCCCCTTGACTTGGGGGAGAGTGCCTGTCCTCTCTGGGTGTGCAGCAGGAATTGTGGGAAGGCATGGGAGGACTCATGGCACTTGAATGGTGCTGGATTGCATCCACACTGCAGAGTGATCGTGTTAGCAGATGAGGCATTAGGCTATAACTCAAGTTAGCACATATCCCCTGGCAGGCCAGTCAGCTCCAGGTAAATGCACCACCACACTCAAGTAAAGGAGTTTTGTGGGTGAATGGGACTCTAGATAGGGGCAGTTATAAGGTCCCTTAGCTTGGCAGGGAAGACAAGCTCTTCCGTATATAGTATTGTCAAGGCTGGATCCCCACTTTGAACCTTAGGGTTCAAATGTAGGGGCCTGCATAAAAACTTCTAAGCTTATCTACCAGCTTAGCTTTGGTCCGCTGCCACCATCACAAGAATTCCCTCCCTGGGAAGCCTTGAGAAACCTTTCACCAATTCCCTGGTGAACACAGATCCAAACCCCCTTGGATCTTAAAACAAGGAGAAGTTAACCATCCCCCCTCCTTCCTTCCGAAATTAACCATCCCCCCTCCTTCCTTCCACCCTCCTTTCACCAACTCCTGGTGAATACAGATCCAAACCCCCTTGGATCTTAAAACAAGGAGAAGTTAATCTGGTTCTTAAAAAAGAAGGCTTTTAATTAAAGAAAAAGGTAAAAATCATCTCTGTAAAATCAGTATGGAAAATAGCTTACAGGGTAATCAAACTTAAAGAGCTCAGAGGACCCCCCTCTGTCTTAGGTTCAAAGTACAGCAAACAAAGATACACACTCTGGTAAAAAGGTACATTTACAAGTTGAGAAAACAAAGTAAATCTAAGACGCCTTGCTGTCTTTTTACTTACTAGCTTGAAATAGGAGAGACTTGTTTAGAAAGATGGGGAGAACCTGGATTGATGTCTGGTCCCTCTCAGTCCCAAGAGCGAACCACCCCTTAAAACAAAGAGCACACACAAAAGCCTTTCCCCCCCCAAGATTTGAAAGTATCTTGTCTCCTTATTGGTCCTTGGGTCAGGTGTCAGCCAGGTTACCCGAGCTTCTTAACCCTTTACAGGTAAAAGGATTTGGAGTCTCTGTACACAGAGAGCTGTTACCCTTCCCTTTATAGTTATGACAAGTATACTCCCGATTATCCAAATAGCTGGAGCGAGGGTGCGTGTGTGAACATGCGCAAGGGACTCTGAATTTTATTTGGCTAGTCAGAAGTTTGGGTAAGCAAGAGGGGCTTTTGGCCACCTCACTGCTAAATGGCTTCCTCTGTGGCCAGTCATCTCCTCCTCCTCCTCATATGTCTGTCATGCTGGGGGACAAGGAAGGGATCTGGAGAATGCAGAGGTCTGGATAATAAGGTTTCTGATCAATGGGAGTGTACTGTAGTTATAGCAAGAAAGAATTTAGCACCTGATCTTCAGGACGGCTGAGCACCCAACAGGACCCACTGAAGTCAATGGGAGGGACCAGGTCCTGGGCACTGTTGAAAAATCAGGCCAAACTTATTTAGGGGCTTAACTATTGATTTAGGAGCCTGACGTTAGGCTCCCTGTTGGGAAGGTTTGGCCCCAAAGGAGAACTTTGCAAAGTATTTGAGTGCTGTTTTGTCTGGGCAGCTGTAGATTACTGAAAACCATGACTAAGAGAAATGACATTTCCTGTACCTTGACAAATTCAGCAGCAGTGCTTGCAATTATTCATATTCCCCACTTAGATGTTTCTGGAGGCTGGACAAGAAGAAAAGCTCTTCCAATACTCAGGAGGCAAGACTGCATAGGACAAACTGACACATAAGGAATTAGTGTCTGTTACATTCTAGATCTCACTGAGAGTCATGTTTCTGCTGTCCATAGCAAGGGCAATGAATTGGCCCTTTATTAAAATCCCTATTAACTTTTCCCCATCAATGGGATTATAGATTAATGAATTCTTACCACAAAAAAATCTGATCTATTTCACAGTGAGAAAAGAAGTTAGTGAGTTACAAAGAGATGTGAGAAGGGGACAAATACAATTCAGTGATGTAAAAATGTGAGATATATAAGGACAGCCAGATTAGTAAAGGTTAGCAACTCAGATGAAGACCCAGCTTGGTTTCCCCATCCCAATTCATTATTCCGTTGTTTCAGATTCATGGTCCTATGAGGGGGTCTGTGAGCATGTGGCGTTCCTGTTCTACTCTGAACAGCATCTATGTGCACTAAGCTGATTCTCCACTCCCTTGCCTCTGGGGGAAAGTGCTACCGTTCTGACCTGGCAGTGTTGTACAGCCACAACTATAGTCTGAAGAGTGGAACTGGAGGGAGAGGATCTAGTTTCAGGAGGGGCCTGAGTTCCATATGGCCCCGGGGGCTCAGGAATGCAAACCTGGAACACAAACTCTAGATTCCCAGCATAGAACACTGGCTACTCAGCATACTGAATAAAGATCTCTTTTACAGCTCTGCCTGTGCCATAGCACATTGCTGATGAAACATGAAGATGCAAGGCAGTGGAAGATCAAAGCCCCAGTGTTTAGTTCAAATTTACCCCCATCCTGGGATTAATTTTTACTGGTAACTCAAATAACAAAGCCTTAAGCTTGTCTGTACCTAGGGGTTCCCTGCAGACACCTCTCTGTCCAGAGACCTCTAACCAAAGAACCCCCCCCCCCCCGCTCAAAGCCTGTATCTCCATGGTGGAGTTAATGAGCCACACCTCCCACAATGATTCACCTGCAATCAACTAACAGGCTTCCAACGCCATAGGAAGGGTCAAAAGAAACACCTGTAACCCTGTTACAGGGATGTAACTAGCCCTCAGTGTGTTTTGTGTGTTTTGTCTACTTAAATGGCTAGCACTCTCCCAAGAGGGTTGTTTTTACAGAGAACACACCGTTTTTTAAAAAAGCAATGTGAATTAAATGTTCTTTTTCTAAGCTGGCTTTTTTTAAAGCTGGGAGATGCCTTGAATTCTGCAGGATAGAAGGTTTTCTTTATCACTTCATAGTCTATGGACAGCTAGGAAAAAGCTTTAAAAGTATCAAATCAAAACCTAATAAAGGAGCAACTATAACACAGACAGACCCCGGTCGTCAGTGGGGGGGATTGAACTTGGGACCTCTGGAACTTAGTGCATGAGTGTCTACAGCATGAGCTAAAAGCCAGCTGCCTGTTAGCTAAGGCTGTGGAGTAGACTCATTTTCTCTCTCTCTTTAAGTGGTCTCGGTGCCACTAGGTGGGACAGAACACCACACCCAGGAGGTGTGTGAGTTACACAACCCACCAAAAATAATGGCAGTGTTGCCAATTCTTGCAGTTTTATCATGTGTCTCATGACAGTTGATGATTTTCTTAAAGTCCCAGCTACTGGAGTCATAGTATTTCATGAGAATCTCAGCTGTAATTAAAAAAACAAAACATGAGTTTCTAGCCGTCCTGGGTGCAGAGAAAAAAGTTGAAAATGTGACCCGCATGAATCCTAACTGCCCAGAAGGCAAATAAAAAAATGTGAATTTATTATTTTTTGGCATAAACTCAGGATTTTTCTCTCATGACTTTTTGAGGCCAGGGTTTCTGAACTTTTGGGACTGGTGACACAGTAACGTGCATATGCTGAAAAAAAATTGCCTTTACAGTAATGTGAACATTATCCAGGTTCACTTGATATAAACGTGAAACCCTTCAAGAAGGGTTTCACCAAGATTTGGTTAGGTACCTGAATCGCATTGGCGTTTGGATGGCTAATTCTGTTAGCCTCCTTTGAAAACTCAAGGCTTAGGAAACATCAGGATCCTGCAAATACAATTCTAGAAGGACGTTTAGGTTGATACAACATCCGTGGACAAATCAGGGCTTCAGTGGTGCATAGTCCTGATCTGCACACAGTGAATTTCTCCCATAAGAGAATACTGAAAACAAGCAGATGCCATGGTGAGTCAGGTGAGCAGGATTTGGCTTTCTCTGTGTATATTGGGAAATGAATGAATCACCAAAATATATATATTACTTGAAAAACATGCATTATGCACTTTTCCAAGCAAACTGTACAGAAAAATGTAAATGAAGCATAAAGCTCTTATGAATTGAGCCCTAAGCGTCTTTCTCTTTAGCATATAAACTGCTAGTCAGGATGTGATAGGAATGCATTCACCACTATTTTTCAAACTGTAATTATGTTTCCTCAGTAAAACTCAAATACTTGATATGGTCCTGTTGCAACTGTACTAGACAGGTAATAATTGGAAAATTTAACTCCGAGGCTTTATCTTTTAAATAGTAAAAGGTAGGGTTACACACTGCATACAGAGGAGTTTATATTAACTAGGAAAATTGTGAACTTGCTGATTCTCTGGGCTGTATTAATTCTGAGCTAGAAAAGCTGCTCCAAAGCTACATTAAAAAGATGAGACTAAAAGGAAAACGATCTATAGCTTAAAATTCACTACTCCCCCCATAAAACATCTGTAATCTAAATCTAACCCTGCCATCTTCTTTCAGCTACTACAGTCCAGCCTTGAGGACCATATTCTTTAAATCACATGGAGGCAAATGAACGTATTTAACTAATGCTGACATACAACAGAAGCAAAAAGGTAGGCATCCGGAGATATATGCATAGGGATGCCCCACAGTCCATTACAGAGACACCTAATTACATTCAGTTCATCATATAGTATTTCCCTCTTCTGGGTGAATTTAAAGATTGAAAAACCACTTTAACCATTTCACACCAGTGTAGTCTTTGCTGTTCAAATTTAGTAAATCCCTAGATTAGATTTTGGTGGTTACTTAATCATGGGGACTGGCAAATCGATTCTATAAAATAACTAACCTGAACTTTCACCCCAGACACCAACTAAACCTGAGTGGAACTTCCTTGGAGGTTTGAACAAGTTTGTTTCACTTGTATTTGGCTATTACCTTCTGTTTTGGCATGGTCCATGCACCTAGTGCCCTGTGGATGCTATACAAGCACTAAAGAAGGGCATTTACTTGGTTAGTATTTGGCACCTTTAAGGGTATGTCTCCACTGCAGTCAGAGATGTGACTCAGCATGTGTAGACATAACTGAGCTAGCTTTGATCTAGCAGCAGTGAAGTCTCAGCAGCATGGACTAGCTGCTTGAGGACATACTCAGGTTCCCATGTACAGCCCATGCTGCTGCCATGACCCATATTTATTTAAAACATAACCAAGCAAACTTTTCGGGATTAGTTGTGTTACTTAGCGCTTTCTGTATTAGCCAATCAGTGCATGGCATCCCTGAGTGTTGATATGTCAGTGTAAACAACATATTCTGAGATGGCAGAAAAGTCCTTCAGTACCAGCTGATACCAAAACCAGGGTGGTGTAAGCAACTCCTGTTGGAGGCCGTTCACCCCTGTGAATTCTATTTTGGGGGCCGAAGGGGGTATTGAAATGGTGCTGAGGCCTTTTCCGGGTGCTGTGTGTGGGGGGAATGCTGAGCAGAGGTAAGAAATAGCAGGGTAATCTACTTGCTTCTAGCATTGCCAGAAGCTGAGACACAATAAATAAATATTGGTGGCACGTAGGGTGACCAGACAGCAAGTGTGAAAAATCAGCACGGGGGTGGGTGGTAATAGGAGCCTATATAAGAAAAAGACCCAAAAATCGGGACTGTTCCTATAAAATTGGGACATCTGGTCACCCTAGTGGCACGTAAGAACTCGAGCAGACAAAAGACCTGTTTAAATTTGCACGATGCCTCAGGAGGTGCAAGAAGACCCAGTGTTCAAAGAAAGTGGGAACCAATAATGCTTGGACTGACAAGAAAATCCTTCAGTTCAGTTATCTCTGATCTCATTGGTACTCAGTGTGTATAATTGCCACAATACCTATCGATACCTAACATTAAAAAGAAGGCTATTTAAAGTGGATTTGTGGGAGTCCTGGGATGAGTTCCCAGAGAGAAGCATAAGGGAGAAGGGGCTTTTATTTAGATCCAATTTTATCTTGTACAACAACTCCTTTGGTACTGACTCATGGGTGAAACATCCTCTCCAATGCTGCCTTTATCTGAGCATGGCACCTGGGAGGGATTTTCTACCAAAAGGCAGAGGGAAGCTACAGTAGTAGAATGAAGTCTGTGCATGTCTGTAATTACCTTAGCTGCTGTAGAAGTCTGCACACCACTACATTTTTGTGGGGGTAACCAGTGAGGAGTTAGCTCTGCTTTGATTCACATCTTTTATTTCTTGCATGCATATAGCAAACATCTCTAGGAATGAAAACTGACATGTCGTATATGGCCACAAGATGGTGCACTACCCCTTCTGTTCTAGGGAAAGGCACAGATGTCAGATGAAAATCCATTCTATTTCCTCCGGCCTCAGATAAAACTCCCCTCTATTCAGATAAGCTACTGCCTAATATATTTTATACTGGTGCATACATATCAGTGGCTATTCTTCCTGGCTCTTCAGAGAAAAAATGATGTTTAAAAACTGGAGTCATACTTGTGCTTTTTATGACACCACATTCATAAGAGGAAGAATAAATTTCAGTCCCTCCAATGTGTCTCCTGCTCAGTTTTGATGGGGGTGATGTGCCTCTGCACCTCCTGGCTGTGCTAGTGTGCTGGAAATCCTGGTGTTCCAGCTAGTCCATGGAACATTTTGCCAGCATTTCTTAAACAAAATGAATGGAGAATTGGTGCGAACACACAAATCAATAGCAACCACCCGTGTCTCGCTCGCTTTGGAATAGTAACATTTGTTTTATCAATATTTGTCATTCATAGTCATAGATTCCCAGGCCAGAAGGGACCATTGTGATTATCTAGTTTAATCTCCTGTATAACACAGGCTATAGAAAGTCGGCAAAATAATTCCTAGAACAGATCTTTCAAAAAGTGTCAGTGATAGAAAATCCACCATGGCCCTTGGTAAATTGTTCCAATGGTCAATTACTCGCACTCTAAAAACTGACACCTTATTTCCAGTCTGAATTTGTCCAGCTTCAACTTCCAGCCATTGGTTCATGCTATACCTTTCTCTGCTAGATTGAAGAGCCCATTATTAACTATTTGTTCCCCTACAGACAGTAATCAAGTTACCCATTAACCTTTTCTTTGTTAAGCTAAATAGACTGAGGTCTTTGAATCTATAGCTCTAAGGCATTATTCTCGAGGCTCTTCTCTGAACACTGAGATTTATCACCATCCTTCTTGAATTGTGGCACCAGAACTGGACACAGGATTCCTGCAGTGGCTGCACCAGGGCCAAATAAGAGGTTCTTTTGCCTCTGTTCCTCTTATTTGAGATTCTCCTGCTTTTGGCCAAGGATCGCATTAGCTCTTCTGGCCACACTGGGAGTTCATGGTCAGCTGATTACCAGCGACATGACCCCCTGTTGTTATAGATGTAGTGCTGAAGGTGTTTTACAGACCAATAAAATATAGGTTCAGAGGTCAAGGAGCAGGAGGAAAGGAAGCAACCTACTTGTAGAACTGTAATTTCTGGAATATTGATGTGTCCTGTCTCTAAAGTGTAGCAGATTTTGAGGAGGGTTCCAGGTTGTCAGCTAAATAAGGCTCCCTGATCATAGAATCATAGAATCTCAGGGTTGGAAGGGACCTCAGGAGGTCATCTAGTCCAACCCCCTGCTCAAAGCAGGACCAATTCCCAACTAAATCATCCCAGCCAGGGCTTTGTCAAGCCTGACCTTAAAAACCTCTAAGGAAGGAGATTCCACCACCTCCCTAGGTAAGCCATTCCAGTACTTCACCACCCTCCTAGTGAAAAAGTTTTTCCTAATATCCAACCTAAACCTCCCCCACTGCAAGTTGAGACCATTACTCCTTGTTCTGTCATCAGGTACCACTGAGAACAGTCTAGATCCATCCTCTTTGGAACCCCCTTTCAGGTAGTTGAAAGCAGCTATCAAATCCCCCCCTCATTCTTCCCTTCTGCAGACTAAACAATCCCAGTTCCCTCAGCCTCTCCTCATAAGTCATGTGCTTCAGCCCCCTAATCATTTTTGTTGCCCTCCGCTGGACTCTTTCCAATTTTTCCACATCCTTCTTGTAGTGTGGGGCCCAAAACTGGACACAGTACTCCAGATGAGTCCTCACCAATGTCGAATAGAGGAGAACGATCACGTCCCTCAATCTGCTGGCAATGCCCCTACTTATACAGCCCAGAATGCCGTTAGCCTTCTTGGCAACAAGGGCACACTGTTGACTCATATCCAGCTTCTCATCCACTGTGACCCCTAGGTCCTTTTCTGCAGAACTGCTTCCTAGCCATTCGGTCCCTAGTCTGTAACAGTGATCTACAGCACCATCATGTCAGCAGTCTGGCAATGTGCTGCAGACATGAAAGAGGGTGCTCTCCACCAAAATACGCCTTAGCCTAGGAGAAAATGCCCTGAGCTGTGAGCCATATGCTCAGATCTCCCCTTTTCTACTCACCATTGCCTATATTTCTGTGTCTGGTATTGTCCCTGTCCCCTGTTTTATAAAAAAGTTAACTAAGAAGTTGCATAAATTCACAGGGATTAGAATCTGAGGGTCCCTGGGAGGGGACTGTGGTCTTGGGGATCAGAATGGTTATGGACAGAAGAGCGAAGCACATAGATTTGGCACAATCATTCTGAAAAGGAGTATGGATGAGCCTTGGAGCTTGTCTATCTGGTGGGGTAATGCAATCTACAGGGATGTGATTTCTAAAGGCCACTAATGTGTTGCATCTTAACTGGCCAATGTGGACCCTGTGGATGTGCACTAAAGGTTTCTTAGTGTGCTTTAACATAATACTGTTTCAAACAGTGCTACATTAAAGTGGACCAGAAGGGTCTATGAGGGCCAGTTAATGTGCAAGTGATGAGTGTGCTCTAGAAATCTCACACTGTAAAGCACATTACCCACCCCCACCTGCACCCCCACACTGTACAACTGCCTAGCATCCGCTGGCAAAGTGCATGCTCTAGCCTGCTCTCATGGCTGTTGAAGGGTGAGCAGTTTGTACAGGGGGACACTGAAGGGTCAAACTCTGCTAATAACCCACTTGGGGAGTCCTTATGATGGAACTTCTGATTTCGCTGCCTTTTTGTGAAACAACTGATTTATTTAATTACATGGTAAGAATAAAGCATCCTTGAGAACAGGCTTGTAGTGAAGCACCACTATAATCTCTAAATTAAAGCACAATGTGGAGCAAAGAGAGAACATGTTTTGCTCATTTGTCACCCAGTGATTCCATGGATTGTACACAGGTAAGGTTGATGGTTGAGAGGTATGTGTGCTGTTGTACCTCATTCCTAGTGCCTGTGCTGAATGCCAATGTCAGGTGGTGATGTATTTGGCTATACAAATGTTATGCTTTGATGTTATGTGTAGTGCACCCAGACATCTCTAAGGGCTCTGCTGTCTGCAGAGACGAGCGGCCATTTTGAGTGGGCACAATACAAAAATGCTCTTGCTGGCACCAAAAGGACCTGAGCTGCAAAATGCTCATCCCACCCCGGGCTTTTTTCAAAGATAACTGAATCTGTCACTCCCTGCGGAGCTAATTTCTGACCCTGGCACCCACTGGACATATTTCCAGCAGAAAAGGATAATGTAGGTAGTGAGGGGTGAGCCTACTCTTCACCAAAGTTTCAGGTTCTCCTTAGATTGCCAGGTAGATAGCTACAGGAACTCCTTAGCAGTACGGGGAGGAGGTGGAGTAGGGATATACTCCAGAGATCTAAGGTAGGAGGAAAAGATGGCTCACCAGCCAGAGACTAATTTAATCTATTTTAAATTAATTTTTACAAAACCTTTCTCCAGTGAGTCTCTGGTCACCAGTGTAGGCAAGTGCCCTCTGCCTGAGACAGCAAAGGTCCCCCAGACAGTGGCAGTCTGAATACCAGTTCACTTCGAAAGCTCTGGCATCTGTCAGGTGAGTATGATGCCCATGCTAGTCTTTGCCAGCAGCAAATGTGAGACTTTTTTCCATTCCCAAACCTGAACCTCCTTCATAGGCTCACATCTTGCTGGGTTTGCCCTACTGAACACTTCCAAAAGTCACAATGATAGGATCCTGTGAACAGCAGTGACTTTATTTAACAGGAGGAAAAGAGGCATCTTGCAAACTACTTCTTCAGGTGGAGTTATCAACAGGGAAAGGGATTTGCCCACCCTGTGTGAAATCTCACCTGTTTATCTCCTTAGCTGCAGGCTTAGTTCATATGACAGTGACAGTTTCCTTTCTGGGGACTTCAGGATCAGTGAAAAGTGCCAGATTGACAGCTGCAGAGCATGAGCCCCAACCAGCTATTCATCCACAGAACAGGTACAGCACATGCTGTGGGAATACAAGCCTCTCACAACATGTTGTACTCTCCCCTCAAGGGAATACAGCTTTCAGAGCCATTGAGAATTTTCTGTCAAAACTTAATTGTCACCAAAGGAAAGTGTCTGTGGAAAATTTTAGTTTCTTTTGAAATTTTGTACTTTTTTCCATTGGAAAAAAATTCTAAGAATCCCAAATTCAAAATTTGGAGGTTACCCCTCCCCCTTTCTATCCATATTTCCATTTTCCCACCGGAAAATGGGGAAGGAAGGAGGGGGCAGAGGGAAGGAAAAAAGAGACAAAGGAGGGGGAATGAAAAATTAACCTCCCCATTTTTTCAGTTTTCCACTGAAAAACCAAAGAAATAATGTTCATGGGAAACTTAAAAAATATATTACACCTCTACCCCAATATAACGCTGTCCTTGGGAGCCAAAAAAACTTACCGCATTGTAGGTGAAACCGTGTTATATCGAACTTGCTTTGATCCACTGGAGCGTGCAGCCCTGCCCCCCCGGAGCGCTGCTTTACCGCGTTATATCCGAATTCGTGTTATATCGGGTTGCGTTATATTGCGGTAGAGGTGTATTTACATTTCTCATGTAAAGCAACTGCCATTTCCCAATCAGCTCTATCTGTTTTTGTTTCCTGCACGTTCATTCCTTGAACGTGAGGCAGTCAGAAGCATGCTAGTTAGCGTCAGTGGTGATGTGGGTGCCGGCTGAGTATGAACTGGACTCACACCACCTACTCTTTCCCTGTCATGGATGGAAGCAGTGTGGCCTAAAGGCTAGGGCACTGCACTGGGACTGAGGAGACCTGTATTCAGATGCCAGTTTTGCTCGGTGACCTTGGGCAAGTGACGTCTCGCCTTGTGCCTCAGTTTCCCCATTTGTAAAACAGGGATAAGGCTATTGCCCTCCTTTAATGTGCTATGGGATCTATATAGAAGCTTGGTATTATCATTAATAATACTTAGCCTCTGCGCTGCAGCTGCAATATTCAAAGCACTTTAAAACATTGATTAATCTTGTAAGCGCCCTGCCTGGAACTGCTTGTTGCCATCACTTCTTCCCCCACCACTCTGTCTCCTCACCGCTATGCGTCTCCTATCCTCCCATAGACCATGTCTCCTCAGCCTTATTAACTGGGTCCCTGCTCTAGCAGTGCTTGGGTTGCAAGGCAATGTAAATGGCCATAGCTCCATTGCTGTCAGTGGAGCTCTGTCCTTTCTTCACTAGCTGAGAAAAGACATCCTGGTGGATAGGGCACCAAACAAGCACTCAGGAGACTCCGTTCAATTCCTGGCTTAGCCACAGACTTCCTGCGTGACCTTTGGCAAGTCACTGAGCTGCCATGTGTCTCTGTTCCCCAGGGGGATAGGCCTCCCATACCATGCAGGGTGTTGTGTGCTAGATGGCTAGGACCTTGTGGTGACAGCCAGGCCAATTACCTCTACTCTTCCGAAAAGAGCTGGAGGATCCTTAATGGCTGCAATCAGTCAAGTCCTTGCTTTGAATCAATGCAGCAAGCTGCCTTTTCCTTGAAGATTTCTTTACCAGTCACTGCCCACGTCCAGCTCTGATTATCCAGCACAATCTCACGCGGAAGCAGTACAAAGACTGACACTTCTTGCATGCTTTGTTTTATTATGGTGCTGCATGGATGATATTTAGCTCGTATTGCACAAAGAAGGATGACCACTGTGTTTTCAGATTCCAGGAGATAGCTCTATAGGCATGACCTGTGCCGTGTGGCCTGTGAGCTGAGTAGTGGCCGCCTCTATATCTTGCAAAGCTGTTGGAAGGTAAGAAATGCTTGTTAACCTGCAAGTGCCTGTCCCAGAGGCTCTTTGTGTATTGATTTACTTGGCACTGCATACATAATGGTTTATGAGCAAATGGCAAGATGTTAATAGAGTACATGTGCCGTTAGTGCTAAGAGACCAGTTTATTTAGACAAGAGGCACAACCATCCAATACTTATTGGTAACCATGTGCTCTTTTCTTTATTTCTTTTTTTCCTCTTAGATTAAAATAACCTAAGTGTGCATACAGGATGTGTCTTTCCTGGCTTGCAATTCACAGTACACAGGACCCGAGGGAGGGGAAATTATAATAGGCAAACATGCAATGGAACAGGTCACACTAGCAAAGAAGCTACAAAAAATACAGCCTTTTATAAAGTCAGTGATCTTAGCTGTTCTCATTGACTCTGGCTTTCCAGCAGGATCCTCTGCCACCACACAGAAATAAGAGAGACGGAGCATCCATCCCGGATTATAATTTTCACTGGGCATCTTTGAGGGCACCTTGGTTTTTGTTGGTGGCACCTTTGTTTTTTGGTTTGTTTTCTGTGCTCCCCATTTGCCACATGGCATGAGAAAGAAAGCTATTCGGTGAAGCGGGGGGCACTAGGTAAACAGTGCAGGCCTTGTGTCTCCTGAGATGCAAATGAGTATGGAAATGAGACTTCTTTCAGCCTTGTTTAGAACATAATTAAAAATTAAAAAGGTAAGTTAAAAGCTAATATAGTCAACCTCAGGTGGGGAAAAATATACCTATTGATCTGAAGGCTTTGTATAGAAAATGCATATATAGCAAATGGCTATTGTGACACACACAAAAGTAGCCCTGATTTTATAATGTAGAAAAGCATGGAATGAAATTCCATGTATAAAAGTCTGAGTCAAATCATTAGTGTGTAAGATTTAATGTATTTGAAACATGGGTCAGTAGATTAGGCAGTGGGCTATGAGTCAGGATAGCAGAGTTCTAGTCCAGATGCTTCCACCAGCCTGTTGCATGCCCTTAGGCAGGTCTCTGCCTTCTTTTCCCCATGTAGAAAGGTAGCCTAGTGATTCTCCCATTTGTAAAGCACTGTGGGATTGGGATCTCCTGCTGAAAGGTGCTACAAGAGAGCCACGTACCGTTGTTTCTGGTTCCCAGGGTGCCATCAGCTCTGGCAACTTTAGTGATTTTTATAGAAGGTCTTGTGATATTTAGTATTTCTTAAAGCCCCAGACCCTGAAATTCTGTAACAACATCAGAATCTCAGCTTTCATTTAAAATTTAAGCAAGGTTCTAGCTCTTCTTGTTGCAGAGAAAAGCTTTAAAACATGCCCTGAGTTCAGCCTAAAGGCTCAAAAACTAGAAGGCAAAGAAAAAGAACCCTACATTTATTATTTGGCTTAAAATCATGAGTTTTTAAAAGAAATCTTATGATTTTGGGGAAGCTTGACTCATGAGTTTTGAACAGCTGGGATTGCCAATATTGTGCCATATAAACTGTGTGTTATGGAACTGGTGCTACCAAATGCAGTTTGGAGGCATGTTCATAAATATTTGCACATTTCAGAATGCCCCTGTTACCCTGGAGATGGTCCTGTGCCATGCATAAAAATGAATATCTCAGTTTCTCAAGGGTAATTGCTGCAGGACTGGACTTGACTCGAGTGCCACATGTAGTTAAAGAGCAAACAGCCTAACTCCAGGTGGCCCCTTCTCATGTTGTGCTTTCCCCTGCCTCTAGTTCACCTAATCACTTTTTTCCTGTCATTTCATCTGCTTTTGAATGGAAGCCTGATGCACACTGGGTACAGCTGTTTGTCCCATACTCCAGCCGTGACCACTGTTCCCAGACCTCTTTGCAGCAGCAGTGGAAGGCCTGCCTTACCTAGCAATAGGTGACCTTCTGGCCCCAAAGGAGAGCCAATGTGCACAATCCCTCAGATGGAGATGACCTGTCTTGGAAGAGGAAGGGTGAACTTGTGCTTTTCCCTGCTCTGCCACAGACTTCTTGGGTGACGTTGTGCAAATCAGTTCAACTCTGTGCCTCAGCTGCTCCCCTCACCGTCCAAATGAGGATGGTGCTTCCTCTGTCTGCCTATAGATGGTCAGCTGTGCAGAGCAGCAGCTGTCTCTCACTGCATATACGGCATCAGTAGTATGTACCTCGATAGCATTCATCACCATGTATTCTTTGACAGCTTTCCGTGCCCCATTTAGGGCTTATGTCCCACCATCCATCTCCGTTGGCGCTGAAGTTTGGGGCCATCGGCCATTTTGAAATTTTTTAATGTTTGTATAGGGGGAGTATTGTGTGCTTGTGCTTTGATACATTTAGAGAAAAAGGTTGAAATAGAGTGAGAGAGTTTAAAGACTAAAAAAAGAAAGTTTGGGTAAGGTTTAGAGGAAAAAAGGAAAGAAAGGTTATTTGGTGAGGTTGAGTAAGGAGAGATGATTTTAAAGGCCTAGTTTGGCATGTTATTAAAGAATATAAAATTTTGAAATAAATGTAAAAGGTGTATTAAATATAAGGGTAGGTTAAGAAAAGAGCATTTAAAAACAGTTAAATAAAAAAGAAAACTAGGTTTAAAAAGAACACACGTGGCCAAAAAAGGAAATTTACTAAGGCAGAGCCTGTTTAGTAAGCACATAGTTTTTACTATAAAGGGTGGCAAATAAAAAAAACATTTAAACTATTAAATACCAGGGTAGGTTAAGAAAAGAGCATTTTAAAGCATTAAATAATATTGAAACCTAGGTTTAAAAGGGGAATATACTAAGGCAAAGCCTGTTTAGTAAGCACATGGTAAAAACTATAAAGGCAGGTTAAGAAAATCACAATTAAACTATTAAATACCAGGGTAGGTTAAAAAAGAGCATTTAAAAAGAGTTAAATAAAAGAGAAACATATAAAGAGAGGTAAAAAGAGAGAACAGGGCAAGAAAAGGGAAAAGAAAGCCCCTTTGCAAAGGGCAAAGATAGACAGAACGTGGTTGAATCAGAGAGAAAGAACCTTTATCCTTCCAGTCTTTCTGCCAAATGAACCAACTTCCCAGGGTTAGAGCCCCTCAGACTTGTTATCACCGCCTTTGGATCGGACCAATCAGATGTTGTTCTACAGCAGCGTCCTAGAATTAATTTTCCAGAATCAATCCTATAGTCCCAAGATTTTAAACAAGAGTCAACTCCCTTCTCTCACCTCCCACCCCCCCTTAACTGCCTTATTTTTATCTAAAAAAACAGACCCCAAGCATTTTCCCCGCCACGTAGCCCTTTTACATAGGGGCTTTAATAAAAGTTAAAACCATAAGCTTTTAGTAACAAACAATTTTTAAAAGTTTTCCCCTATGTTTTAGATTAACATGGGTTATTTTTTAGTAAAAACAATTTGAAGCAGCTGGCTTTTTCAGCAAAAACAGCCTTTGTAAGCCAGTGGATCAGAGGGAAGAAGATTGCTTGTTCCCGCACTTAACAAATAGAGGTGAAAGTTATATTAAGTCTTGTAAGGGAATAAACACTTTAAAAGACAAGCCTATCTGAAGACACAGCCCTTCATTTAGCACTTTTGCATATGTGTTTCAATACAAAACTAGCACGCAGAAACAGCCCAGGGTTAAAAACACAGAGAACCAGTTTATAAAAGTAAATTATAGTGATAAAAAAGTTTTTTCCTATGTTTTAGACAAATGTTGGTCATTTTAAAATAAGGATAATTTGAAGCAGCATGCTTTTTCAGCAAAGCCACTGTTAGCAAAAACATCATCTGTGAGTCAATGGATCAGAGAGAAGGAGGCTGCTTCTTCACCTGCTTTTCAACAAATACAAGTGAAAAGTTATATTAAGTTTTGTAAAGGAATAATCACTCGAAAAGACAAACTTATATGAAGAAACATCCCTTTATTTTAGCACTTTTGCATGTGTTGTAATAAAAAACGAGCATGCAGAAATAGCCCAGGGTTAAACAAAAAACACAAGAAAAAATTAGATTATGTAAAAAAGTTAGCTGTTTTTACCAGAGATAAGGAGCCCCATGACACAAACACACTTTTCTCCCCCCCCTTTTTTTCTTTTTTTCTTTTAAAATCTAAACTGAGGACAAACAAATTTTAAAAAACCCACAGGCACAGAGATCAGGCCCATGGGAGGTAAGAAAGCTGTGCTGAGTTTTAGGGGGAATGTTGATAACTCTTTTAGTGAAACAGTTTTGTAAGCAGACATTCTGTGTTAGTTGTTATGCTTTAGCACGGGCAAGTGTTTGTCATTCGGAAGCACTTTCCCACTGTATGAGGTATTATCTCCCCCATCCTATGGCCTATCAGAAATATTAACAAAAACAAAATTAAAGATACTTTGTAGCAATGCCTGCAAAGCAACAATTACATTTTTGTTGAACATTATCTTGTCTAAGCCCCTAGAAAATATATTTTTGTTTTGTTTTTATAAAACACTTTTATGCAAACTGTAACCCTAGATAATGTACAGCGTTAAATAATTTGAAACAGTAGATGAGAGACCTGAGACATTATTGAAATCAGAGGGGTCATGATTAATTATTATTAATGGAGATATCCCATCTCCTAGAACTGGAAGGGACCTTGAAAGGTCATCAAGTCCAGCCCCCTGCCTTCACTAGCAGAACCAAGTACTGATTTTGCTTCAGATCCCCAAGTGGCCCCCTCAAGAATTGAACTCACAACTCTGGGTTTAGCAGGCTAATGCTCAAACCACTGAGCTATCCCTGCTCCCCAGTCCTAATATGGACAGTCCGCGGGGGAAATGAAAAGGTACAGCCAAAGCAGAAGAAGGTGTGATTTAAGAGGGGTTCTGGGGATGCTTTGCCATGGTCCAGATGCCCCAAAAGCCTATATCCCTCATGCACAAGCGCCAGGGCTGGGTGGGCCTTTGTTAGAGGAACAGGCCGCTCATATACCTCTTGTTGTTGTTGACAAACTGTAACAAAACTGCACATATACTACGGGGGCAACCTACTGCCCTTTTGACAAACCCCACATCCTTTGAACTCCATAAAAACACGCTTCACACAGTTATTTTCAACTGACATTTTATTTTACAACACACCGTTTTGTTCCCAAAACACGCTCTAACCATTAGTGTTTTTTCTTAGCAAGATTTTGTAATTTTCTGAACGATGAAGACATTCAACATTTCGCATTAAACATTTATATGTTGGTTTGATGATTTCATCTAAAACGCTATTTGGGTCCTCGGCCTCTGTCACTTTGTCCACCAATTCTGCCCCTAGAGTTAAATGTTCCTGGGTTAAACAGAGGCACTGCAGCGCATATCACAATGTGATGATGATATTTAACACACTTTTCATACACAAACTACTGCTAATTTCTTTAATTTTTACAGTTCACATCATCTACTTTTATAAAGAGGTTCTCTGTGTTTTTAACCCTGGGCTGTTTCTGCATGCTAGTTTTTTATTGAAACACATATGCAAATAGGCTAAATGAAGGGATGTGTCTTCAGATAGGCTTGTCTTTTAAAGTGTTTATACCCTTATAAGCCTTAATATAACTTTCACCTCTATTTGTTAAAAAGTGGGGGAAGAAGCAATCTTCTTCTCTCTGATCCACTGACTCACAGACGCTGTTTTTGCTGCAGCTTCAAATTGTCCTCACTAAAAGCACAGGGAAAAGCTTTTAAAAACTTTTTGTTAGTAAGGGATTGTGGGTTTAACCCTGGGCTATTTCTGCATGCTCATTTTTTATTACAACACATGGAAAAGTGCTAAAATAAAGGGATGTTTCTTCATATAGGTTTGTCTTTTCAATTATTCCTTTACAAAACTTAATATAACTTCACTTGTATTTGTTGAAAAGCAGGTGAAGAAGCAGCCTCCTTCTTTCTGATCCACTGACTTACAGACAATGTTTTTGCTAACAGTGGCTTTGCTGAAAAAGCATTCTACTTCAAATTATCCTTATTAAAAAATGACCAACATTTGTCTAAAACATAGGAAAAAACTTTTTTATCACTATAATTTACTTTTATAAACTGGTTCTCTGTGTTTTTAACCCTGGAATGTTTCTGCATGCTAGTTTTGTATTGAAACACATATGCAAAAGTGCTAAATGAAGGGCTGTGTCTTCAGATTGGCTTGTCTTTTAAAGTGTTTATTCCTTTACAAGACTTAATATAACTTTCACCTCTATTTGTTAAGTGGGGGAACAAGCAATCTTCTTCTCTCTGATCCACTGGCTTACAAAGGCTGTTTTTGCTGAAAAAGCCAGCTGCTTCAAATTGTTTTTACTAAAAAATAACCCATGTTAATCTAAAACATAGGGGAAAACTTTTAAAAATTGTTTGTTACTAAAAGCTTATGGTTTTAACTTTTATTAAAGCCCCTATGTAAAAGGGCTACATGGCGGGGAAAATGCTTGGGGTCTGTTTTTTTAGATAAAAATAAGGCAGTTAAGGGGGGGTGGGAGGTGAGAGAAGGGAGTTGACTCTTGTTTAAAATCTTGGGACTATAGGATTGATTCTGGAAAATTAATTCTAGGACGCTGCTGTAGAACAACATCTGATTGGTCCGATCCAAAGGCGGTGATAACAAGTCTGAGGGGCTCTAACCCTGGGAAGTTGGTTCATTTGGCAGAAAGACTGGAAGGATAAAAGTTCTTTCTCTCTGATTCAACCACGTTCTGTCTATCTTTGCCCTTTGCAAAGGGGCTTTCTTTTCCCTTTTCTTGCCCTGTTCTCTCTTTTTACCTCTCTTTATATGTTTCTCTTTTATTTAACTCTTTTTAAAATGCTCATTTCTTAACCTACCCTTGTATTTAATACTTTAAATGTTTTTCTATTCACTTTTTTACCATGTGCTTACTAAACAGGCTTTGCTTTAATAAATCCCCCTTTTAAACCTAGTTTTCAATATTATTTAATGTTTTGAAATGCTCATTTCTTAACCTACCCTGATATTTAATAGTTTAAATGTCTTTTTCTTAGCCACCCTTTATAGTTTTTACCATGTGCTTACTAAACAGGCTCTGCCATAGTAAATTCCCCTTTAAACATAATTTTAAATATTATTTAATATTTTTAAATGCTCTTTTCTTAACCTACCCTTATATTTAATAGTTTAATTGTGTTTTTCTTAGCCACCCGTTATAGTTTTTACCAGATGCTTACTAAACAGGCTCTGCCTTAGTAAATTTCCTTTTTTGGCCATGTGTGTTCTTTTTAAACCTAGTTTTCTTTTTTATTTAACTCTTTTTAAATGCTTTTTTCTTAACCTACCCTTATATTTAATAACGAGGAGGGATAGCTCAGTGGTTTAAGCATTGGCTTGTTAGACCAAGGGTTGTGAGTTCAACCCTCAAGGGGGCCATTTTGGGATCTGGGGCAAAAATCTGTCTGGGGATTGGTCCTGCTTTGAGTAGCAGGTTGGACTAGATGACCTCCTGAGGTCCCTTCCAACCATGATATTTTATGATTCTACACCATTTACAGTTATTTAATAACATGCCAAACTAGGCCTTTAAAATCATCTTTCCTTAATCAAACTCACCAAAAATCTCTTTTCTTTAATAACTTGCCTCTATTCTTTCAAACTAACCCTTTAAAAACAAAAATCTCCTTTTTTTCTTTAAGTTCTCTTTCTATTCTTTAATAACATGCCAAACTATGCCTTTAAAACCATCTCTCCTTACTCAACCTCACCAAATAACCTTTCTTTCCTTTTTTCCTCTAAACCTTACCCAAACTTTCTTTTTAATCTTTAAACTCTCTCACTCTATTCTTTCAACATTTTCTCTAAATGTATCAAAGCACAAGCACACAACACTCCCCCTATGCAAACATATTTTTTTTTCAAAATGGCTGATGGTGCCAAACTTTGGCACTAACGGGGATGGAGAGAGGGACATAAGCCCTAAACGGGGCATGGAAACCTGTCAAAATATGTGGTGATGAATGCTATCGAGGTATATACTACTGGCATCTATCACAAAGGGTCAGAGGGAGGATTTCAACAGAGGCCATTGTAATAGCAATAGCAATCATGCAAGAAGCAGGAGAGGAAGGAAATTCTGGCAGGAAGGTATTTTGACAGCAGTCCAACAAAGTTTGTGAGGCAAACAGCTGACACAGAAAACAGATGTCTATCACACCAGTGGAAGATCAGTTTAAGCAATTTGGAAGGGGTTTTGGCTTCCACCCAGGAAATGGAGGTCTCAACCTTTGCTGAGCTTTACTGCAGACATCCAGGAAAGCTGTTCTAGATCAAAGGAAGATAGTGTCTCTGCAATACATAGGGCCCTTACCTATTATAAGTCCAGCTGTGGGAAATTACAATATACCAGGACAAGATTGAGTAAGCAGAGCTTTTTCTTTCTGCCTTTTGTTGCTGAGGTCTGTGTTGTTTGATATTTAATTCCAGCCCTTTATGCAGCTGAATATTTTTTGTATTTTATAATAGAAGCTCTTTTTCTTTACCGTAGTGAGCTCTTTCAATGTATGTGTGTGTGTGGTTTCAAGTGAAGATAATACAGTCAGATTTTCTCCTGTTACTGAAAGACAGAAGAAATAAGGCAACTGCAAAGAGTACAAATGTCACTGTTATTTAAAAAAAGGAAGTGGTTGTATCAAATAAAATAGTTGAATGCCATCTGCTTGTTGTATGGCTCAAGAAACTTCCCGATCCTCTTCTTTCTTTTCATTATGACACTGTGTAACTGAGCTATGGCTTTTCCTGGAATATCACAGCAGGCATTGATGCTACTCAGTGTTGAAATAGAAATATGCATTCTCTTTTTAGGGAGCAATTGTAGTTTTTTGCCTTGAACATGCAATGTCCTTGAGGCCTAGTGGTTTGATCTCCACTGAAAACGTTATGAAAGATTTTTATACAATTACAACTCTGTGCTTCTATGTTATCCTGTGTATGTAGAATCTCTTGTTTATTTAAATTTTGGTCTTATGCAGACTCCACACCAAGTTCTGGGCCCCTTGCCCAGTGTAAAAGGAACAAGCAGCTTAGAGTCTGTGTCACTTGCTGGGATAATTTGGGTATATCTCACTGAAACAATTCCCTGCCATTGCAGGGGCCTGGGCTTTGGTGCACCTCGGTCCCTCCTGTTCTGTGCCTGTGACACAGAAGAGTTGACTCTTGTGATGGCTGTAATACTTTAGTTTAATCCAGGCTATTGGGCTCAATGCAGGGGTAACTGAGTGCGGATTAGTGGCCTGTGTTAGGCAAAAGGTCAGACTGGATGATCTGGTGGTCAGTCTGGCCTTGAGCTCTGTGACAACAGGGGAGATGCAAAGTAAGTCAGCAGAAGCAGCAGCACCCCTTCTTCCCACCCTAGCATGCAGCATTTGATCAGCCATGTGATCAATACAGTTTAAACTCTCACCCTAATCGTGCTTTTCCTTTCCCACTAGGCAAAATCCCACCCTCTGCTCTCCCCCAGTTGCTGCTCAGAGATGGGATAGAGCTGAGTGGCACGGAAATGCCAGCGTTTTTCATCCCAAAGCAGGACAAGAAGCTGAAATTTGTCATGGAATTTGTCTGAAAAATTTCTGTTTTGGAAATAGCAAAACCTTTCATTTCAATGTTAAAGTGCGTTTTCATATGTAACAGCAAGAGAGTTGTGGTTGGGAAGCCTGAAGCCCTCGTGCTCTCTATTGGATGTGTTCCCTGGCTGAACTATATCTCCCATGGTGCACCACACAGCTTGGTCAGAGGGGAATCTGCATTGCATCATGGGAGTTGTAGTCCAGCCAGGGGAGCCTGGCCCATAGGGGAAAGTGGGGGCCCAAACTACAACCTCCATGAAGCGTCATAGCGAAATGTAATTTAATATTGAACTGACTCAACATGAAATGTTTTAGTCAGTTCAATAAATCAAAATATTCCAAATTGGGTCAAAGTAACCCAAAATTAAATGTTTTATTTCAATTTTCCTGGCTGAAAATTGAAAACTTTCAGTGCAATTAAGTACTTAATTCTCATGGGAAAACTTTGATTTGATGGAAATTGTATCTTGTAGAAAAATCATTGACAGAAAACTCCCAACTGGCTCTAGTAGTGGCCTTAGCAGCATGCCCATTAGCTCAGCAAATTCAGGGTATTTTGGGCCTGGTTGGTCAGGACAGGGTCCTTAAAGTGAAAGTGTTGCCAGCAGCCCAATCCCTTGTACAATGAGGGGGATGGAGTGCAAAGATCTCTGCTGATTGTAACTGATAGTTGGGGGTAGGGAGAAAGGTTCCAAGCATTTATACCTCAAGAACTTAAACCCTACCTGGAAATCAATAGGCAGCCCCTGCAGATCCCAGAGCACTGGTAAGATACGCTGTGACCAGGAGGCACTGCTTAACAAGCTATACATGTGCATGTGTGTCAATGTATGAGTGTGTACTCACAAGGTCAGATTTCAGCTCTGACTGATAATTAGGGGGAAACACTCCTTGTTTAACCCATATGTGATGCAGAGGGGGCTTTTGCCATAAATGTTACCCAGAAACAGCCCCTCGTCCAGTATAAGCGCCTGCTCTTCGAGAATATGGGGCAGAAGTCTCTCTGAAGTCTGCTGCCTCGCAGTCAGATGTGGGACTCAAAAGTACAGTGTATAAACGCATATTAGCCTTTGACATCTGGGCAGGATTTTCCTGCATACTGTGCTTAATTTCAGAGTCCCCCAATATCACTAGCGGGAGAGAAAAGCTCTCTGCTCCTTCGTCTGCGTCTCCCACTGCTCTCCTTTCCCTCCAAATGTTCTCAAGATTGTCCCTCAAGCTTCCCTAAACTTTCTGAGCTTTGGCTCCTCCCTAGTAAATTCAAGACACACGTGATCCTCTCTCTGTGATTTTGGAGAACCTGGCTTAATAGGCTAAGGGTCACCTTCAAGATAAAGAAGGAGCATAGGGGTGACCAAAGTGTGGCCTGCGATGCAACCCAAGGCCGCTCTTTCTTTTATAACGAGGGGCAGCCCCTGAGACTACATGCTTCGGCTCCCTCGTGAGCTGAGGGGATAAAGAGGGAGTAACATATGCTGGCACCTGGATCCCCCAGCCATGTTAGAATCAGGGCATCTGAGAGCACCTCCTTTTTATAGGAATGCAAAGGGGCCGTTTGGCTCCTGCCACACGGCCATGCAGCCCTCCCTTCAGCACTGAATGCAGGCTAAGTCCCTGTCTAGAATTAATGCACACACATGCCACATTGCATGTCAGTTAAGGTTAGTCAAATGCACAGGGTACCTAACAGAGAGCCACCAAAGCAAGGCAAGGAAATGTTAAAGCAACCAGCAGCACATACCCTTTGCTCCTCCAGCCAGAGACGCTCACAGCTAGCACCACACATACAGATGATGCACCATATGGCAGGTCCTCAGCTGTCGTAAATTGTTGTAGCGCCATTGAAGTCTCAATGGCGCTTTGGGCAGTTTGCATCAACAGAGGATTTGCCCCAGTTATTTTATCTCTGCCCTGCTAGAGCGGCCAGACTTTCCGCACCCCATTCCTGAATTCCACCACCCACACCACCACAGACAGATCCAACTTCTGCACAGTTCTGTGAAACTCCACATACTCTGGTTTGGGAGGTTGTCTCTACTGCAGTCCTTCCACTGCCCTGTTGTACACCAGAGGGGTTCTTTCCAGGTCATTGCACCTGCCTGATGCGGTATCTTTGCCAAATCTGTGTTTTTAGTTTTTGTAAAGCCCCAGTCCCCTGTCAGGAACCTGACAACTTTGTGTTTAGTTTAAAGCCCAAACAACAGCTGATTATGAATGTAAAAGACTGACTGATGGAGATTAAATATTAGCTTTTTAATTCACAATCAATTAAAATCAAATGGAGATCTGTTAGGCTGTGGATTAGTCTGTCAAGGGAAATGGTGAGGCCTCATGGCTTGAGACATTTAAAACTAGGATGGACAAAACACCAACACAGACAGTGTAGGAAACAATCGCGCTCTGCCATAGGGTAGACTGGATGATGGCAGAGGTGTTATCCATCTCCAGCTCCTGTGACTCTAAAATTGAAGTCATTAAGCAAATTCCCCCCTGTAGGAGATGACAACAGAAATATTACTCAGGAAAGCAAAGATCTCTCTGGTTTAAAATCTAGAAGCACCTACGCGACTGCAGTTGTTTTCACACACCAGCAGTTATCCTTTTCGGATAATTATCAGGAATAAGAAGTCTCTTGCCCTTAAATTATACTGTCGTGGTAGCACCACACAGTTAAGATAGTGGGTAGCTTATTGTTTCACAGCCAATTATTCTAACATCAGTGGGGTATCAGCCAATTAATGCAGTGGATGTTAAGCGCAGTCCCTCCCTGGAGTGTAGTGTGGCTGTTGGATCTATAGAAGAGAGAAGACAGATGATCTTGTCTGTTGGAAGTGAAGGGGTTGTAAAACTCCCTCCCTGTCACCCCACACGTCTTCCAAGCTAGCACCCGGATTACACTAAAGGCAGGGAGTCGGGTACTTTGCTGCAGACTGATCTGTCGGGCCTGGTCTTTCCTAGAACCCGCTCCAGAGGGCAGTCTTTGCCTTGCATTCATTAGTCATCCCCGAACAGCACATGGGCTTTATTAACACAGAATGGGCTTGTTTGTCACCGACGTGCAAATGTCATTTTAGCACTTCACTGGTCACAACACCCTTTCTGGCCTTTATACGAAATGACATATTCCTGTGTTCCTTGTCTCCAACATATGCTGCAGTAGGAGCTGAGCATTTATTATGTTTTATAAGGTTGGCTGGAAGACACAGAGTGCTTTCAGAATATTTCAGAGCAAGGATTAGGCTGTAGCATAGCTTGGGAGTTGGGGATACAGTACGGCAAAGAAAGATCTGTCTTGTTTCAGTGGTGGTTTCCCACAACCCGTTTCTTTGGCCTGAGCCACAACAACTCTCAAGTGAGGGTGGCACCGCTCTCTGAAAACAGACATTCTGGGGGAGGGATAGCTCAGTGGTTTGAGCATTGGTCTGCTAAACTCAGGATTGTGAGTTCAATCATTTAGGGATCTGGGACAAAAATCTGTTGGGGGATTGGTCCTGCTTTGAGCAGGTGGTTGGACTAGATGACCTCCTGAGGTCTCTTCCAACCCTCATACTCTATGATTTATTCTCCTCTGCAGTACAAGCACCTTCCTGAACCTGCCACCATCCAGACCCGCCGGGCTTGTGTTCTGAGGGGCAGAGATGCTTCTTGAGGCTGCTCTATAGCCCAGCGATGGGCTGCGCCAGGGATAGATTTGAGCCAGGAGCCTGTGACAGCTGAGAGAAGGAAGGTTAGAACAGTTCTATGGCCTATTATCAGGCTATAGCTCCAACAAATGGCCATGTCCTGTCCGGCTCTTCAAGATGCGGAAACTTGCTTTTAATTCCAATTCCAATGCAGCCGGAGCCCAGGGTGCCAGCAATACAAATGCTTTCCATCAGCTGCAGGGGTATGTGCGAGCTGTCTGCTTCGCTTCCGTCCCCACTGCCTGCGTTGAAGCTCTGCGCCAAGCGATTGTCGCCTGGTTCTGCAGCCCAAAGCAGGAGCACTAAAAACCCCCAGCGTTAGTGCCACAGTGTGGAGCAGCGCCCGTTTTCTATGGCAGGGTTTGGCTTTGGTTACAGCATGGTAGAAACAAAATCGTTTGGGGAAATGTATTCAGCTGATTTTTTTCCCCAACGTGTTTTCATGCCGTAATATTGTCATCTTAGCCTATAGGGGAGAATAGATCCATCACAGCAGATGTCGGTGGGAGCAGGGCCATGGCCTAATATGCTAATATCTGCCATAATATGCTAAAATATTCTTGGTCAGCATGTGACATGCCCTCCCCGCCACCTGTAGCCTGAGGAGGGAAACAGCATAGGGGCGATTAGTTTTTGAGCAGGTAGGATCAGTGCACTGGGCTGGGACTCAGGAGAAAGGATGTCATTTCCAAAGAATTCTGGTGGGAGGAAAAGTTGGGTCTGCATAGAGAACTTTATGTGATTATAGTACGTCCTGCAAAGTTTGGGTGGAAGGGTGGGGTTACAAGTGGAAGACATCATGGAGCATGTAGACCTATGAAAAGTCAAGGGAGGGGGGGAACGCCCCCCCTCATCTAATAGCAAATGACACCCTTCCTCAGGACAGCTAAGGTCTATTCCCAGCTTAGCTACAGGCCTGCTGGGTGACCTTGGCTAAGTCACTTTGCTGCTCTGTGCCTCAGTTTCCCCATCTGTAAAATGGGGGTAGCGATCCTGACCATTGTAAAACCGTGGAGATCTATTGATGAAAAGTACAATCTAACAGCTGGGTATTATAGGCCCTAGCCAAGATCCTGGACCACATTGTGCTAGGCACTGCACATGCACACAGTAAGAGACAGTTCCTGCCCTAGAGAACTTTCAGTCCAACTTGACAAATCAGAATGCTCATCCCCATTTTACAGACTGGTAACTGAGGCACAAAAGGTCACAGAAGGAGCCTGGGATAGCCCTGGGAATTGAACCTTGTTTTTCTGCATCTTTGGCTTTGTCTAACTGTGTGTAGAGTACATACGCTGCATGCCCCCCCTCCCCCCAGCACAGGTAGGGTATAAATAGCAGTGCAATGGTGGGTCACTGCTTAGGCAAGCAGAGTAGGGACACAACGCAACCTTAGGGGGTACACCCTGCACTGCACTGCTCTGTACGTGCTTGGGCAGCACCTCCCATGTCTACACTGCTGTTTTTAGCAGTGTGGTGTCCCCTGCCAGACCCTTTCCCCGCAGCAGCCGTTTGTGTAGCAGAATACATGATGTGTAGATTTCCGTAACCCTGTCATCATAGGCAGGCAGGGTTCTCAGCGGACGTGTGCATACTTAGGGGGTGCAGGCCTGGGTCACAGTGGGCTTGCACTGGAGTGCGAAAGGCATAGGTCTAAGCAGACTTGGTCACTGGCTGACTCGTCTCATTCCCTATTGCAGGAGGCTGAGTGAGGGAGAGCTTTGGCTCACATGCCAGGGGTCCCTTCCGACCCAAGTGTGACAAAACTGGTGGTGTGCTTTGGAGACAAGCCCTTGCCTGCAGAGTCAGCTACGAGCTGGCCTCGCCTAGATGAAAGCCAGGGCTCACCTCCCACACAAGAGCCAAGCTTCCCAGGGGCACAGCCAGAAGGTGCAGCGAAGCAGAGCGAGGAGAGGAGAAGGAGGGAGAAAAGGGATGATTTAGGAGGAAGAGGGGGACTGTTTTCTGCAGGCTATGGTGGAAGTGCCAGGGAAGGTAAAAGGGAGTTGATGAGAGGGTAGCCTGTGCCTACGCCTGTCCTTGGTTCAGCTGGTGGGACGGGATCGTGATCTGCTCCGAATGCTGCCAGCTGTGGGGGTGGACACAGCAGAAATCTCCAGCTTCTGTTCATCAGGGCTCAGTCATTTCACAGGGGGCCAAGCCAGGGGTGAGCGCTTTCTTTCAGGCCATAGGAGGTGGCATAGCTGATGGCTCAGGGACAGATCCTATCATAAAGCCCAGGCCCTTCTGCAGTCTGGGAAGGAGGTGCGATAGTTTTGGGTCTGGGAACCACTGCTTTGTGTGTCTTTGCTCCTCGCCGCCTGCTTACCTGTGCTGGGGAGGTGAAGCAGCTGTACTGCAAATGGGACATGCGTTTTCTCCTGCAGCAGGCAAAGGCTCCAGCGGGGCTGGCAGGGGTAAAGTACAACAAGCCCCATCTCTCTTACTCCAGTGGTCAGTGCCAGGAGCATCCGTTTCCTCCCAGAGCCCCTGCTGGGCCCATCAGCAGCCCCCTCAGACAAACTGTGGAGCCTGGGCATGCCCACTCCTTTATGTCAGGGTGCATTGCTCTGCTGAACTGGGTCTGGGCACTACAGTCCTCACTTTGCTACCCTTTAAACACCTTTCAAACGGGACGTTGTGGCAGAAGAGCCATTCCATGTCTCTGTGGAGCTCACTGCATTGCTCTCCAATGGCCTTTCCCGAGAGCTAAGTGCAGGAGGCAGAACTGCTCTCACACTCTTCCCTGGGTTTGTTGTCCAGGGCATGGGCTGTACCCAAACCTGGGCAGCACTGGCCAGTGGAGGTATCAAGGAGGTGCTCAAGACACAAGCTTAAAAATCCAGCGCAGTCAGTGTATGAGCTGGGGAATTTCACCTTCTCCTTGGCGCAGGCACATTGAAAATAGGCAGTCTCCTCCTTCCAACTGCTTTGCCAGCTGTAGCCATGTGCAGTAACAGCAGCAATCCCTGTGCTCAGGAACGCTGACAGTCCTCCAGGGAGTGTGGGGGAAGCCCTCTCCCTGGAGGCCGGTCATTTCGCTGGGCCATTCTCACCAAGCCCAGTTTGTGGGAGTCTGAGGGCATCACAGCAGTGAAGCTGCAGCAACATGGGCTTCAGGATGGGCTGTACAAGCCCATCTGGAATGCTGGGTAATTACTGGGGTGGCTGGTCGGTGCTGCAGCAGCTTCATTGCTCTGGTACCCTAGCGAGCTAGATTAAAAGCTAGCTCAGGTGTGAGTGCCCAAGCTGCGATCACAGTCTGAGACTGCAGGACAGGCATGACCTGAGTCTAGCCTTGAAGTGGACCACTCCACGCGGCAGCAGGATGTCTATGTGATGAGCCATACGGCTAGCCCCAGAAATACAGACCCTCCATCGTCCCGTTGTGTGCATGCCAACAGTGTACGCCCATAACTGAGGGGTAAAACAAAGCAAGTCTGTGGCATGCACGGAGTTAATTGTGGGCGCACCCTGAATTTCAGTATTCAGTCGAGATAGAAGCATCAGGCTGACGTTTGGTTAACATGACCTTGAAGTGAGGAAGGGGCCTCCCAGCCTGGAGATGTGCTGAATAAATTACATTCCAGGTGCACTGAGTCAGCAATTGCACGCCCTGAAATCTAAGTTCCGTGCAGTCCCGAGCAGAAGGAGTTAATTCAGATAACTGTATTACCGTGTGATCACTGGGGTGTTCTGACTCCCTGATACCTCCTGTTCTTCCCAGGTAGAGCTGTCATGTTCTGTTTCCTCAAAGTGCTCTCACCGGTCTCCTGCCAGGCCTTTGCAGTATTGTGAAAATGCTTGGTGGGGTGCTCTATTCTGTAAATGGAATCAGGCTTTGTCAGGATAACAAATCTCTCAGTACGGGAAAATATGAAAATATGAATATGATGCACCATTCATTATCCATGCAAGTTAAAGGGTAAAATGTGACAGGGAAAATCTCCATTTACAATCCAATGCCCCTTTTCGAAGGTCTTGTGTATTTTATTACTGATAACAGGCTTGGTTCTCTTCATATTTATGCATCAGTTTCATACTGGTGCAATCCTATTGATTTCAGTGGAATTACTCCTGATTTACACCTGTGTAAGAAGAGAATCCGGCCCCAAAATATAAATGTAAGGAGGATTTTCTTACAGAGTTGTTGCCTTACCCCTAAATAAACAGATTGACAAGAGTTATCCTCATTATTCCTCCCTTAATGGCAAGGGTTTATACTGTATTACAGTACTGAACCCACCTTTGATCTTCCCATTGTATCCCGCAAAACATCAGCACTGTACAATTGCATTAGGGAACTGGAATGATAATCCCACAGCCTGTAATTCTGAATATATTTGATCTTGGCTTTCAGTTGTTTCCCTAAAGAAGCAGGCTAGGAAACATGACTCAAATTGAGCAGAGATACAGGGCAACAGAAAATCGGTTTTCAATATTTCATCTGATGCCCTCCATGTGGCTAGATACCCAGAGCCAGCATGAACTGCCAAAGTACAGAGCATCCCAATACTTATAAATCCTGAATCTGTAAAGTGGGCTTTGTACTCCCCAAACCTTTTACTATGAGGGACCAATCACTTTCTTTCCCCATTGTGCAGGAGAATAATCCCAGGGCGCACAAGTGTGGCTGACGTCCTCTAAGCAAGAACCTAATGGCAGATCGACCTCGCTGCTCCAGGGTAATAAATGTTGAAGACACCTCAAGAAATGGCAGCTTCATTAATTTGCACACGCAGCCCCATTTCACCGGGCAGAATATCCAGTGCCACATCCATTTTTAATTTAAACAAGGCAAAACAGCAGCTGGCTAGCAAGGTAGTGAATTCTAAGCATAGCTTCCAATTACACAAAAGGAAGGAGCACGCAGATGGTCATGAAATTTTTAAGCCCCTCTGTTTTAGGTACTTGAGGCAGCTTGTATTCTGGGCCACGCAGTCTTCATTAGAGGGTCGTCTTTTTAATAGAAGAGACAATGCTGTGCAGTAAGAAAGGTTTTATTCGAAGTGCCGCCTATAAGGAGCTTTACACAAGGGTGCTTTGGTTAAAATAGTATTCAATTGCTGGCGAAATATATCAGAGATGAGGAGCTATGTTATAGCAATAAAGCGCAGTGTGGCATGCCTTTTCCCGTAGACACACATGGTGGGTGCGTCGTAAGCATGAAACATGGTCTCGACGCAGGGTCTGATTCCTGGCTTTGCCATAGACTCCGTGCGTGACCTTAGGCACGTTGCTTGATCTGTCCCAAGCTCCCTCGTGGGGATTTTGTGGAGGTGAAGTTCATTGGTGGGATGAGGTGCTCCAGTACAGTGGCAATGAGTGGCTACAGAGAAATAACTGCGAGCCAGTGGAGAGAGAGAGGTGGTAACAATGTATGAGCCACAGCATTTTACTGAGGCATCTGTCAAACTCTCTCTTTAAAAACAAAACAATCTCCCTTCCCCCAACTATTTGAGACCTCATCATAAATCTCAGTCGGAGCCTGTTTCACATTAGAGACTGTTTGGATTAAGTGGCAGCTCCCTGCCCTTTCCTTCCTCCATCCCACAGCCCTCTTTTACAGTGATGTTTATCTCAGTATCTCATCACATTTGGCAATCAGCTGTCTTCAGCTCCCACGAGTCCTTTCCCAGGGTCACAGTGAAGGCAATGCAGGCAGAGCACGGGCAATAGGCATAGGAACTGGTGAGAGCCCAGCAGACCCACTGTGCCAGGCCTGAACCCATGCCGATCCACAGGCCTGCACATAATCTTACTCTGTCGCCTACCTGTCCTTCAAGATGCTCTCATCACAGGGATATGGGGAAGAGACAAAGTTGGGGGTGGGTGCTGAAGGAGGCTTTGTCCCTCCAGTAAGTTGTCTGGCTGAGATGGTAGAAGGGTCAGTTTGCTGGGAGAACGATGTCGAAGTTACAGTACGCAGACTGGTGGATCCTGTGGCACTGTTGGCCAACATTATGATCCTTGCTCCTGTGGTGGCTGGGGGTTTAGGTGGGGCAGCTGATGTGGGAACTGCGGGGAAGGATTTGGGGTGAAGGGACAGACTGTAGGAGTAGGTGTTCAAAAGGAAAAAAGCCTTTGCTTTGCAGCTCCCTGCTGTTTGGGAGCAGCTGCCAGAGGCAGCCCCTGGAATGGAGGGGGTAGAACTAGGTCCCCCTACTCTGGGAAATGTTTAGCAGGGCGTGGCCTCCATTTCAGACTCTGCATAGGGCTGGCGGCGGCGGGGGGAGGGGGATACAGGGGAGCTTTGCCAGTTGGGCTGTATCAGACATGGGGGGTAATGGGCAGGTTAGCTGGCACACCTGTGCGTGGAGGGAGGGGTAGTACTGTGGTCACCTCTGTGGGCTCCATTCGCTTTAAGGACTCCACTCAGGGGATTACTAAGGAGGCAGGGAGGAGTTGACCAGAGGGAAAAGTGGCCCCAAAGAGGCATTTTTGAAAACTTGAAGAGGGGTCTGTTGTGTCCCTTGCCCTTGAGGTTCCCAGCAGCATAAAGGGAAGCCCCAGGGCTGAGGAGGGAGCGCAAGGCCTGGCGTGACTGAGGAACAGTGACAGTAAGGAAGGAGGAGGCCTAGGAAGAAATCCCAGCTGCAGTCCCAGCCGGGCAGGATCGGGTTTCTGGGGAAGACACCTTACAATGGAAGCGTTACCCTAGGATGCCCTGTGGCTTGACTGCATGGCCTGGGGACATGGTCAAATGTCCCAGGAGAGATTCTGTTGTTGGACTCTTGTTAAAGCCCTTAAGCTGTGATACACGAGCCAGGCAGGAGAGGCTGCCTGGGAGCTTTTCCCCTAACAGGGAAGGGGGATTTTTCTGGGAGCGGTTTGGCATTAGGAAGGGAACAAGGAATTGGGACGATATAGTAGCAGTTTTTTAATTCCAACCTGCTATGAAGCCTGTGACTCTTTTCTTCCCCAGTGAAAACAGACTCAAAGCGGATGTTCTGCACTGGCTTTCATGTTACGCTAAAGAGTTGCAGCCTATAAAGTTGATGATTGATTCAGCATTTGGAATGGTGAATTTAAAGGCACCATTGAACTTTTCCAGGTTAATAATACAGTGCAACGTCGCCCCAACATAATTGATTTAGGTTCTGAGCAGGGTTACTCAGGTATCCCTGGAAGAGTAAGTATCCTGGGAAGCCAGGCACTTGTTCTCCCAGCGGCTCTGCAGAGCATTTGAGTGGGGGCTGTGTTTTGAGGAAGTGCGCGTGCGTGTGTCTAGTGCATATCAGATTGAGGACTGCAGGGACTTCATTCGTTTCAACACATGTGGGGAAAAATGGATTTGTTTATCAGCAGTGCCCAGAGGCATGGCACAATAGGAAAGACATCATTCCCCGCCTCACAAGGACCCTTCCTCCTTCTCTGAGCCAGCGGGTTGGAGGATTCCACTTAACCCCTCGAGGATTGCTGAAAGCCCCGTTTTGAGTGGCGGGGGGGAAGGACTGACTTTGTCCTTTACTGATACGAGATTGGGAAGGAGTCAAGGTGAGGGAGTGGGAACTGTTGAGATCCAGGATGATACAGGAAGGGACATGAGCAATGGGAATTTGGGGGAGACTATTGGAGATGCAGAGGGGGGAAAAAGAGAACCTGGGGAAGGAACATCCACAGGCGTGATTGACTATGCAGTAATTCCTGTCACCAGGGAGGGGTTGCTGGGCTGTGGCAGATCCTCTAGTTGGGGAGCAGGTTTTGTTGGGCTCAACTTCAGGAGCAGGAGAGTTTTTTGAAATCAGACAGGGAAAGAGAGGATCCAAGGAGTCTGTTGGGGTTATAGTAGCTGAGGGTGACCTACAACTGACCTAACCCCACAGCATTTCCACAGTTCAAATGGGTAACAGGTTTTCTGTATTCGGCCCTGTTGTGGATGAGAGAGACCAGAGAGAGGAGCCTATGGATGTGTAACAAGAATATGCACTGGGGGAAAGGGACCCAGGAGATACTGGGTTTGAGCAACTCCAGAAAGAATGATCAGAGTTGGGGGTCAAGGTCTGGGGACTCAGGAGGCCCCCAGGTGACAGTAAATGAGTCATTCAACAAGGAAAAAGTGGCTAAAGAAAAGGAAAGAGCAAGTGAGAGGGGTGAGTCGCGGGTTTCATAGCAACGACAAGGCAATCAACGTGACGGGGATCTCAAATACTGTGATGCCTCAGACCTGAGCCTGTGTTTCGATGGTACTGAAAACTGCCACTTGGAACATGCGATCCCTCCTGAGTGTGTGCTGGAGGCAGATGAGCTTGCAGTTTTAGGAGGGGCAGGATTAGTCTTGTTTCCTGGATCCCCACTAGATCCTATGTGACATTTTGGGAGCTCAGAGGCACTGGAGGAAGGGCCCATCTGTTTGGTCCACGGGGCCTGATACTTACGCTGGGGTAGGGGTACGGTTTTATTTGTTGCAGGATTGGTGCAGTGGGTGGTAGGACTGTAGCCAGGGAGGAGTTTCATAGGTGGTTTCTGTTATTTGGGTGTGAGGTATGGTTGTGTCACCATCGTTGTGCCCACACCGTTAGAAGCTGAGGAAAGATCTTCTTAGAGAAGTTGCTGCTTTTTTATTGACTGTCAGCGCGAAGCAACCTACAGGGTTACAAGCTGCTGAAACTCACTTACAAGCAGTGTGTGATGCCTCTGGCTTAAAGAATGGCTTTGGGCATGCTCATTTAAGGATGGAGGGGGCAGTTATGTTTTTAGAAGGGAATCTGGTAGGCAGTTGGACAGGGTGTGTATGAAAGCTACCTCAATACCAGACAATGTTGTCACGTTCTGGGGTGCAGCTCAGACCCAGGAGGGGTTGTGTCACCACCTGTCCTGTAACCCTGAGTGCCTCAAAATGTCCTGCTACTGTAGCTCCATTGTCTGGGTGCTTCCAGCCAGCACCTGAGCATGCATTGAGTGTCTTTAAGCATTGCTACATCCCTGCCACACTCCAGCCTCCACCCACCTTAGTTACACCTGGCAAGGCGACCCCAACAGGCCCTATTTCCAAATACTCCCCAAACTGTGTGCTCTGCAATGTCCAGCCCTCTCCTGGACCATTCAGAGAGAGATTAAGGTTTGTTTGTTCCTTTAAAGATACAATACTCAGCAGCTTGCCACATTAACTGGAGTTGACATTCACTTTAAATCATACACAGCATTGGGTTGGTTTCGATTAAAAGTAAACCAAGTTATTAACAAAAGGAGGTAGGATTTTAAGTGAGTTCAGGTACAAAGGATAGTGTTAGAAATGGTGACAAGCAAAATAAAATGAAAAGCACTTTCTAGTGGCTAAGACTTAACAAAACAAGCTACAGCCTTTGTTCAAGATAGTTTCCTTACCAACCTACTTTCCAGCAAGATGGCTGACCACCCCTTGGTCAGGATCTCCCACCAAGTCCAAAGTGCTCGGTTCCTTTGTCTTCTTCGGTCGAAAGATCCCTTGGGGTTCTCTGCCCTTCATTATAGTCCAGTGACCCTTTGAAATGGATTTTTCTGAAGGCTAACCCCCGCTTCCCCTCCCCCCAGTAAAGTTCATTCAAGCTGTGAAGAAGGAGACGTGAAGTCTCCTGGTGAAGGAAGTTTCATGCTGGTGTCTTCCCGCACTGGTGTTTGCTAAATTGTAAATTGATCTGTTCCTGTAATCTCCACCCCCCCGCCATCATGATAGTCCTGATGTAATTTGCATCCCCATTGTCTCTTAATGTACCTTGGAAGTACCTTCAAGGTGGCTGAACCACATTCCTTTGTCTAAGGTGGGCTAATTTCAGCCCTGCCTTACAGACACATTTTAAGAACATAATTCCCAGTATGTTTGTAATTTTGAATATGTCCTCCGTGCATACAGCATACAATAATATTAATGATCAGTAAGTTGTTAGCTTTCTGTTGGTGTCTTACATGACACCTTTTGGTTATGACATTAGTGAGCTGGCATGCACTGAACTGATTGGGCTAACTGGAACTCACTACAAGATACTAGTGAGCCCTTTACCATCTTGCACGGGGATACTGTTAGGGTCACAGATGGGCAGTGCAGCCCGTAGAGTTTTCTAACCTCTGTTGGTCCAATTTGAGCTCAGGCAGTAGGGAACAGTGACCTTTGGCTGTGGTTATTGGAAACGAAATACTTGCTTCCTTAATAATGCATCGGCAATTAGAAAGGTTGAAGCATATTTATGGAACAAGATACAGTTTGGAAGTTTTATACATACCAGATGGAATGGTGAGAACTGACAAAGGAGAGTCTAGTGATCTCTCGATGTTCCTTTTCAGGACATCTGTATACATCTGATTACAAACATTATTTTGCACTGTGGAACCATTTAAGAGATCTTCATAGTTGACTGCAAGCAGGGGGCATGCATAGAAATAAGGGTCTTAGAAGAGGTAAGACGGAAATGGTTCAGTGCCACAGAAGAAAGCTGGAATCTGCTAAATTAGCAAAGGATTTTAGGACAAAAGGTGGGGCAGCCTCCTGTAATATATGTGCAGGATGTAAGGAAATGAGACTGCAGTGGGATATGGTGGTGGTACAGGATCTCAGCACTGGAAGGGTCCTCAGAGACCCTGCTGGCAGGCGGAGGTTAGGTCAGGAATATTACAGCGAGCTCTTTCAAGGACAAACCGTCCCTCTTTTCTAGCAGCAGCAGTGTTGGGGTAGTACTGCGGATTTCCCCGTATTGTCAGATGAGGATTAGGACTCGCTTGTGAGACCAGTAGAGGAGATGGAGGTTACTGAAGAATACAACTTCCCCGAGGTGGATGGTTTGACAGTAGAATTTGATCAGCGGTTCATGGATCCCTCTCTATGGTGCTCTCGTGATTTCAGTGATGCTGTGACCATAGGGGCACATTGGGATCTTTCTTTTATGAAGCCTTTTAATTTTGGGGGCAGAAATGGGATTTGGAAGATGTCAGGAAGGGGAGGCCTATTGCCCTTTGGAACATGGGTTACAAAATTTTGACTTCTGTTCTAGCCAAGAGAGTGGGGGAAACAGCAGGGAGATGATTGCATCCCAGTCAGTCTAAAGCAGTTAAAGGTCACACAGAGGCATCGCTTTGTGTAGCTTGTGGGAAGCATTTGAAATTGGGAGACAGGGAGAGTGGCAGCATTATGTTTTGGCCTTGCTGATATTTGCCCCGTCTCAGTATGGTATCCCCCCTGTTTATTAGCTGGCTGTGGCTGTCCCATGTTTGGGCACTATGTATCCCACTAGGAAACAGGTAGAGGGGTGAGGCTGCAGATACATTCTGGAGCAAGGCAAGCGTGTCCCCTGCGTCCATTGTTGTATTATTTTCTATGGACCCTTGACTGTGGGCAGTGTGTGGTAACAGGGGATTTCAGGGCTTAAATATGAGGCTCAAGGGGGAGAGGAATTTCACTGGGTTAATGAAAAGTTTTACCCATGCGGATGATATTGCAGTGCTGGTGGGCTGGTCAGAAGACAGGGATGTATTGTTTGGTGCTTTACATAACTACTCAGCAGCAGCTGAAGCAATGATTAACATGAAGAAGAGCAAGGCTTTGTGGGTGGGGATTTCAGGGTGCTCTTGTGCCCTTCTGGAGGAGTTACAGATTGTGATGAGCCCTCCTGGGATTAGAGACGTTTTGGGACTCCCCTTCAGCAGTGATTCAGTAGCCTCGTTGAACTGGGGGAAGTGGTTTGCCTCCTGCGGGGCATAAGGTGGAAGAGATGGACCCTGACATTGGCAGAAGCGGTGATGTTAATTAAACATTCCCGTTACCTCTTTGCATTTATGTGGCAGATGCATATCCTCCCCCTAGTTCATTGTTTGTCAGATTTTTTCAGATGCTCTGGGTCAATAAATGTAACCTTGTGAAGAGAAGAAGAGTCTACTTGCCAGTGAAAATGGGGGTTTGGGGATGGACTGCCCTGAAGCTTTCTTACTGCTGTTGTTTTTGTTCTTTAATTTTCATTGGGTTCACGTGGGTGGGGGCACTCATTTTCCAGCATTACTAGGAAATAGGGAAACTGGTGGGGAAAAAGGGAAGGTATTTTTGCCTGCACCAGCCAAGCAGGCTTTCTCTTAGATGCGACTTGCTTTTAAGATGCATACCCAAAGCACTTTATTATTCTGCTCCTTTAACATCTGCAGATGGGATTTGTTGACTTCAAAACGTAAGAGTTCCGCTGTTGCATGGCCAGGCGGTTGGGTTTGGGACTTTTTCAGAAAGCAGAGGACTCAGCATCTGCCTTGATAAGGAAGGAGAGTCATTTGCTGAGTAGTTTTTTTGAGACCCTGGCAGTTGTTAATGCAGTGCTTTTATACTGTTTGGTCTGTCTTCAGGCACAGAATGACACATCTGAAACTTTAGTTCAAACTATTTGTCCATGGGTGGCAGGAAAGCCTTGGTACCGGATTAACCTTCTCGTTTTCAGGGCAACAAGTCTAGAGTGGAAGGGGTTTGGATGGTCTCTTTTTGTAGCTGTGATTCCTTCCGGTTGCAACTGTAATTTTTGGTTTCTGTTTTGAAGTTTTTATTTCAGTAAACAAGAGCAAAGCATCTGCAGAAGGTTAAAAATAACCCGCCAGAAAAGGAAAACATCTTGAGGAGAGAAGATTTTAGAGAAAACAAACATTTATAAAGGATAAATAATAGAAAAACTACTCAGCAGGTAAAGACACATCCAGGGACAGGGAGAAGTGAAAACTAGGGAGAGAACAAGGCAAAGACACAAACAATTCAGGAACTCACGGTGGGTTTAGTTAGTTACACAGACATTTTGCTTGATGCACTATAAATGCGTGATTGAATGGGGGGTTGGCTGGTGCCTGAACCTGTCTAGATGCTAGGGGTTGACTAAACAGAGAGTTAGTACGTGGCACGCTGGGATGTAAACGTATAGCATACTAGCTTGCTGCCCGGTACTTGGCTGAGGAATGTTTATCATGAATGCTCTACATATGCTGTCACCATGCCTCAGTGGGGACACTCATCGGTGGCACTGACAACCTTCAGCACAGCCCAAAATAAAACACGCCAACATAAATCCAACAGCTAAACAATTTCCCTGACCCAGGGCTACCCTGCCAATGTCTTGCTGCTCCTGACAGATCTTCTGCAGTCCTACGATCCAGTCTGCGTGGGAGCCCCCTGCTGCAGAGCCAGTCTGCTTCTTGCTGCCCTCCTCATGGAGCTCTGGGAGCCCCTATAGGAATCAGGAGCTCATCAGCCAAGCACCTGAGCCTTTGCCTGCTGGTTCTGATCATCCCCTTCCACCCAACCCAACAGCTGTTCTCAAAGGGGGCTCCATCTCCGAACAGGGCTGGCTAGTGCTTAAAGACGCAGGACCACCCTGTTAAAGTACCACTGAACAGAAACCATTCCACAGGCGGTGTACATCACAGGTTCATGGATTCATAGATTCTCAGGCCAGAAGGGACCATTATGATCATCTAGTCTGACCTGTATAACACAGGCCAGAGACCTGCCCCAATGGTGACTCCATGGTTGGTTGGAGTGTATTTGATGCCCCTGCCCAAGGATTTGTGAGCCCGTCTTGCGGAGAATATGCAGGTTGCTAGGGAAGGGGCGTATGTAGAGGAGGAATGGATGGCGGCCTCATGGAGTGATGGATACAAGTGTGGTGGGCTCCAGCGAGAGAGGTGCAGAGATGATGCCTCACTGTGCTTTTATTCCCGGTTAGCGGATTCCTTCTCATAGGGCCCCAAAGCACACGTGCACACTGCCACAGAGAACAATTCCTGAAGGGCTTGTGTTATTCTGCCAGGTTCAGATCGGATCAGAACCTTCTCCTGTATCAGCCAGGAGAGCCCAGGATACAAGCACACTACAGCCTCCTGCACACATGTACCCTGACCCTTTTCCCGCCTGCAGCCAGCAGTCCATCTGAGCCAGAAAGGCTCCTGTGCTTTCTTTGTTTCTCTCCCCTGTCCACTTTAATCCTGCTGACCCTGCTTTGACTGGCTGATGGTCCTGTCCTCCCAATTTCCCCATTGCTGGGGGCATCTTCAAAAGCGCTGGCCCAACTCTGTGTCCATTGAAGTCAATGGGAGCTTCACTGACATTACTGGGAGCAGGGTTAGGCCAATGCCATGCACTTCTGAAAATCCCACCCAGCATTTGCCAGCTTTAGCAGCACTACAACAAGTACTGCCCGACAGGAAACTTTTTGTCCTAATTTGTGCCTGCATAGGGTGGTGCTGCTCTTCTTTATCTAGGTGCAGTTGTATTGGAAAGTTTCTTTTTTAACAAAATTTTTTCTCTGGTTCATCCAAGAATTCTGAGAAGTGAAGGATCTTTTACTTGTTTGTAGACTGAAGCAAAACTCTGCCCTCCCTCAGGGACCTTTGCAGAAGCAAGTTGTGTTTTTCAGTGGGCCATTCCAGTGATCAAACTCTTAACAAATAAATGAATTACATTAACCAGTGAGTCTCAAAATCGTCAGCTGGTTGAACTGACTTTCTTACAGCGAGCCTACATAGTTCAGTTCTCGGCCCTTAAACACGATAGAGATGGAGACAAATTGGATAGAGTTCAGTGAAGACCCAAAGATATTAAGAGGCTGGAGGGACTAGCTCCTGGAGGAAAGATTAAAGGAGTTGAATCTATTATGTATGTGGCAGATACAGGGGGAGACATGGTTCTCATCTACAGATATCTGAAGAGTGCAAACACGAAGGAGGAATGCAAAGTGTTTAAGGTGTGTAGGCCACGAGGGATTCTAAGGAAGAATAATGTGATAAAAAATAAGTTGAGAAAGCTAGGGATAGGGAAGGTTCTCCCAAGGGTGCAGGACTTGGGGCATTCCAAACTAGAATGCACAAAGAACTAGAAAATATTCTGCACTGGCTTCCATGCAATGGGTTAGATGAGCTAATAGTGTGACCTATTTGCTATGAGTAATGTTTGTTTCAGATTTAGCTTTTTAGTTAGCAAGCCATTCAGGAATCAATCTGAATTTTCTTTGAGTGTGTCCATTATTTGTATGCATTAGCCAAAGAGTTTGGAGTAATAAGTTTCTGACTATGAACTGTTTGCTCTGACTATATGTTATTCATGGAGTGTCAATTGCCTATGTCATATGTTGTCATCTCTGCTCCATGATTTAGTGACAAACTTCTGGAATAAGAATAATGATGAATGTATAGTGAATAACACTCTTCTAGGATGAATTTTCTGGTAAATAATCCTTCAAAAGTCAATTTTCACCAACTCTTCCCATAGGTCTTTTTTATCTAATTTCTCTGTTTCTGTTGCAACAATCCACTCTAGAGGTAGCCAGGTTGTAAAATACTCAAACCCAGCTTTTCGACTGACTCACCATGGTCACCCTTCGCCAACACTTACAACACAGTGGCATCTGATTTAGCACCATTTTTCTCTCTTCTTAGAAGAGAAAATAACTGTGATGACTGTGTGGTACTTGCAGGCAAACTGACTTTTTAAATGGGCAGCTGTTCCAGGTACATTGAGGAGTGGTTGTAAAAGAGCACTAACTGCTATGCCAACTGCTCAGGCTTTTGATGGGCGTTTTGCCTCTCATGGATCTGGGGGTTTACCCCAAAAATATTGCAGATGCAATATCGGAACAAAATCGGCCCAAGCAAGAACAACAGGCCACTAAATCAACCACATTGTCCAATAATAAGTGACTATTACCAGAATTATGGCAATTTTGAAACATTATTTCCTTCTTAATGGATGTGGAGCCTTTTAAAGATGTTTTTCTGCACTCTATTTATTGAGGTGAATGTATTAGAGGATCAGAACACTAATATTATCTCTTAAGGCCTATTTGTGAAAAACAACATGGAATGAAAAACAGCATTTGCATTAGTATTTTTTTTGCAGAAGCGTGAGGGTTTTTTGATGGATGCCATTCAAAAAGAGTGCAGGGAGACTGGTAATTAGCCTGCAAAGGAGACCAATATTGCACTTAGCTAGTTGAAATGCCATTTATCAACTGACTGTTACACCTTGGGCTTGCTTTTCAGAGGCATGGAGGGAACATTGGCAGCTCCCATTGGCTTCAGCTGGAGTTGTTGGTGCTTAGCATTTCTGAAAAGCAAGCCCCAAGACAGAGGGGAGTGTAATGAAGCTCAAGAAGGGTAAGATTACAGAGAATTTCTCCCTTCCTCACTAAGGAAAAGTGATACCAAATTAGACTATACCTAGACCTCATTTTGAAGTTTGAAGTTCAGGATGCAGATCATAAAGATGAACTATATTCTCTGTCCTTCTCTTTTTCATCTTTTCTTTATATTGTTGCCCTTTCTTCCAACGCGAATGGCCTATTCTTGCCCCTATATCTTCTGGTAGTCTATGTCTATGCACCTTAAAGCTTATCTTCCAGTGCAAAAGCAATCAATGACATGGACTCTGGGTGGATTCTAAATATAATTTGCTTTATTTGTACACACACCCCAGTCCTGGTCGTCTCACAGCATGCTGGCAATCCTTTCTTCCAAGAATCTTGACCCAATGCCTGTCCCCAGGAAACAGTTCTGCCTCCAGAATTGACCCTAATCAGAGACCACTGCAGACAGCTAACTCTGCAGTTGCTCATACAGCTCCCACTCTAAGGACCACTGCCTCTACACAGAACTTTGCATAACCCAAAACTAACATTACCCAGCATGTCTTCCTGAGACTGAACATTTGCTCACACATGAAGAATAAAGAACGTGGAAGTCTATGTTTAACAGCACCACTTGGTGACATCTGCCATAACTGTATAGATGTAGTTCCCAATTCTCCACTTCCCTACATCTTGTATCATCTCTTGCACCAATGCAAATGAGAATTCTCCCTTCCCTTACACCCGGGGCAGCATTTTATCCCCATTTTGCACAGGTGCCAATGACAAGGCAAGGTGCCCAGCAGCAGAGAATCAAGTCCATAAAATAGACGTGGCAATGAATTACTGCATTTTCACCAGCAGATTTCTCTCCCCTCTGGGGTCTCTCCGGACAGTGAGCCTGATCTCTTTCACATTCTGGGCAGAGCAGCTTTTCCTGCTTCCGAGGAGTATTTTGACTGCAGCTCATTGCTACTTATCCTGGATTGGAAATGTTTAACAAATAGTATTAAAGAACATAGACATTTCTTTACTAACTGCCAAAGAGAGGAATTCAATCAATGTATTCTGTGGCTCCTGGTCTTACAAAAGAGGAATCAGGGAATAGAGCTCACAAATATGTTTGAATTAATTGAATAATTCAGTTTAGCATTAACAAGATGAAAGTACAGATCCCCTGTTGGGAATGAATGTATAATGCATACGTGGATTTTTCTGCATCCCTTTTATTATTCAGATCCTATTGAGCAGTCGCAATCATGAAGATGGTGTGCAAACAATTAAAATTTAAGCAAAGGGATTTTTTAAAAAGAAAATTGGAGTGTGTAAATATTTCATACAGGAAATTTTTTTTCTCCTTCAAAGAGAAGAGAAGCAGCAGAAGAATTTTAGAGCATAAACATAACCATTCTGTCTCTTCCAGGGGAGAATGAGACTTGTGCCTGTTAACTATAAAAGAACAAAATTCTAAGCTGCAAGTGAGGAGGACATATTTGCATAATGTATTTTATTTACATAAATTACATTGCTTAGAGCATTGCTCTGCTCTGACTTGGCACAGGTAGGAGACAACAGTTCAAAGTGAATGTGAAGAGAGGAGTAAATAGCTTGTTATGACACTCCTCTCTATGCAGATCTAGCCTCTTCCCTGGGTCTCTGCCTGTGCGTGTCCCCTGTCTTGTACCACGCTAGAGAGCACAAGATTGCATTCTAGATGAACTCTTCAGCCTGATTATGGCCTCCGTTAGAAAGGGAAATCAGTGCAACCGTCAACCCCTCCCACAGAGCTCCCGTATGTTCACTTCTGGATGTTGGGATTTGACAGGCACTGGCTGTGAATTTTCTCACCATAACAACCAAATATAAATGTCAGCAACGGCTCTATTTGCTCAGTGGCAGTTTTCCTCTCTCATATACAAATCACTCTTTGAGCACAAAACTTTCCTTGCCCTAGTTTCAGTGAGCAGAACCCCAGGGACAAGTCAGTCTCTGAGGATTGTTTGTATATCAGTGCCTGTGAGATATTTCATTTTCTCTTTGTTCCTTTAATTCTTGAATAAAACAATGCATTGACAGCAGCACACATGGCTGCTCAAGAGTGATTCTGCTCTGAAATATGACAGTGTTAAAACAGCACCTTCTTACTCATCAGATCTGCTGTTTGTGTGTGCATTAGGAGTCAGAGCTGCTGTTTGTAATGCTTTTAGTACTGCTTATTCAATGTGAGGGCTGGAATTGCCATCCCATAGGAAATTCTGATATTTCAACGTTTCTTTTTGTACTAAATCGGGCTGAAAAGCTGAAATATTGACTTTTTTTGTGCAATTAAAAAGTTCCCAAAATACCAATTTGGAAATGTTGAAATGCTTTGTTTTGACATTCCCAAATCAAAATGTTTCAGTTTCTTGAACTGAACAGGAACTATGCAGTGTAATTGCAGGCGTGTCGATCCCAGGGTATTAGAGAGGCAAGTTAGGGGAGGTAATATCTTTTATTGGACCAATTTCCGTTGGTGACAGAGATAAGCTTTTGAACTACACAGAGCTCCTCTTGGGGTATGGGAAAGGAACTCCCAGCATCACTGCAAAATGCCAGGTAGAACAGATTGCTTAGCACAAGCATAAGGGACTAGTTAAGGTAGATACCACTCTACTTTGAATGGTACTAAAGAAGAGCTCTGAGTTGGTCCAATAGAAGATATTTCTGCACTATTCATTTCTGGTCAGTTCAGTATTGAACAGCCAATGGTGCCACACGGCCTCATGGGATTTGTAGTTCAGGTGCCTCATGACCCCATTCTCCCCTGTGGACTGAGCTCCCAGGCCAGGCTACCATCTTCCATGATGCAGGCTCCTGTGATGCTCCACAAAGCTCAGTCATTTCAACCAAAAATTCATGACCAGCTCTGTTCAACACCGCTGTGAGGGAGAGAGCAGGACTCCCTTCCTTCCTGGGCATCTCAGTGGGCATGACTGCTAGGCTCCAGCCAGTTACACCTGTACCAACCTAGGTCAGACAGCGGTACTGCCCAGATGTCTCTGAGGGCCTAGTCTGAGCAGCCAGGCTTTTGTTATGGGGGATGATAAGTGAGGAGGAAAAACCAGAACTTGATACCGACCTGCAGTGGGAAAATTAGGCCTTGCTGACAATGGGAGTGAGCAACAGGTGCAACTGAACCTGTGTTAGCTACCAGTGTGAACAAGGCCAAGCTGCCCAGCACCATTTCAGAAGACGAGAGCCTGGGGCAGCTTGGCACATGTCTACACACAATTGGCAGTGCACATGTCTACACTAGCAATTGAGTCATGCAATACTAGTGTAGCAACTGCCTGTTGCCAGGGGCGGCTCTAGGCCCCAGCAAAGCAAGCACGTGCTTGGGGCAGCCCATTTGCAGGGGCGGCAGGGATCCAGCATGGGAGCTGAGAACCAACAGGGGGCCCTGGGAGCTGTAGTTCCTTGGTTAGCTCCCTGCCTATAGAGCCAGCCCCAGAGCAGGGAAAGAACTACATTTCCCAGCATTCCCTTGGCCACTACCAACAGGAAAGAGGGGGAGGGAGGGAGGAAGCTGAGACCTCATGCTACAGCCTGCTATGAATGGAGAGCGGCACTGTGAGTAGGGATACCATATTTTAACATTCAAAAAATAGGACACTCCACGGGGAGGGAGGGTAGCCCCACCCTGCCCCCATCCACTCTCTCTGACTGCCCCCCACAGAAACCCCAACCCATCCAACCCCTCCTGCTCCCTGTCCCCTGATCACCCCCTCCCGGGACCCCTGCCCCAACTGCCCCCCAGGACCCCACCCCCTATCTAAGCCCCACTGGTCCTTGTCCCCTGATTGCCCCCTTCTGGGACTCCACCCCCTATCTAAGTCTCCCCTCTCCTTGTCCCCAACTGCCCCCTCCTGAGACCCTCCACCTACCTGTCCCCTGACAAACCCCTGGGACTCCCATGCCTATCCAACTGCTGCCTGTCCCCTGAGTGCCCTCCCCGAACCTCTGACCCATCTACCCCCCCTTCTCCCTGCCCCTGACTGCACCCCCGAACCTCCGCCCCATCCAACCCTCCCTGTTCCCTGTCCCTTGACTGCCCCCCTGCAACCCCCTACCCCTTCTCCAATCCCCCAGCCCCCTTACCGTGCCACTCAGACCAGCGTGTCTGGCTTCGCGCAGCGCCAGACGCTCTGCTGCATGCATGCTGCCGTGCTCCCCTGCGGAGCCACAGCGCCCCCCCCCCCCCTCAGCTCCTGCCTTCCAGATTTGAACACCTCAAAATGCTCAAGCTCAGTTTGGGCAGCTGTTACTTCATTTCTCCCAAATCAAATATACTGATCCACTGTAACTTGCTGTAGAAAAAGTAGGATAAAATTGAGCAAGAAATGCTTCCCAGTGGTTATTAGGACTGGAATTGCTATTTTCAACAGCTATTGCTTTTTTGTTTGTTTGTTTGTTTGTTTGTTTGTTTGTTTAAAAGGAAGACAGTGATATTGCATTGGCAAATTCCCCATAGAAAGAAAGAGTGGAACAAAAGAATAATAAAGGCACCTCAACTTTTCCTCATTTATGGAGGACAGTCTTATAATATGCATCCAGATATCCTCCAATCACACAAGCTGAAAATTGTTCCACTTTACTGCAGTTCTGTAAGCATATGGGAACCAATCCTGTCTGTGTTCTGTGCACATCCAAAATTCCTGCTGAATGACCTGCCCTGGGAGCGAGTTACCAGTGACCCAGGGCTGGGGCGGAAGGAGGGTGCAGGTGGGGGGAGGGGGGGGGGGGTAGGGGGAGCCCAGGGCTGGGGCGGCAGGGGGCTGCGGGTCGGGGGGCAGAACCCAGGGCTGGGGCAGCAGGGGGGTGCAGGTGGTGGGGGAGAGCCCAGGGTTTGGACGGCAGAGGGGTGTGGCAAGGAGCCCAGGGCTGGGACGGGGGGGCAGCCAAATTTTTTTTTGCTTGGGGCAGCAAAAAACCTAGAGCCGGCCCTGCCTGTTGCTGACCCCTGTTGTCAACTCTGGGTAATTTTCCTAGTATAGACAAGGCTTGAGAACTCATGCTGAGTTTGCAGGGTTGGCAGGTAGAAAATAATCACCCTCTTTATACTTGTAAACGGAGTGTTTCTGAGATACAATAAATGTTGGGCCATATTTAGAGACACTCACTTCAGTCAATCCATCCATTCTCTATAGCGTCTTCTCCAGCTTTCACATAGCAATTTCATCCATGCACCCTGGAACGTACATTGTCTGCCAATCCATTGCCAGAGCTCCATTGCAGCTGATCACATGCAGTGCATCATGCAAAGCAAGCTTTGGCCCAAGCTCCGTGCATCAGCACCAGGGATGTTGTTATAATAAAGGGACAGGTATTGCTAGATTTTTTGCCAGAATGCTTTTTGCAAGCAGCAATGTGAAGGAAGCTGGCACGGTTCCCAGATCCAGAGCTGGGCCACAGGTTAGGTTGAGGAGTAGCTGCCATCTCATTATTTCCTTGTAGCAGGCTTGCTCTGCACACCAGCTGACACGTGGGATCAAAGTAAAAATGACTGTTGTCAGTCAAGCTCTGCTAGTGGCAATGATTCCACGCAGTCCTTCTGTCTCCTTTGG
>NW_020664487.1:14497290-14538114 GCF_002925995.2 Terrapene triunguis | reverse complement strand
TGATTGGGAGCATGGGGTCAATTTCCCAGTGTGCAGCTGTCTCCATCCAGTAATGTCATCTGTAGCTCAGAATTTTTGCATCTTTTTTCAAAATCCCACTAACCCGCATGTCCCTTCTTGCTGTCCGCTATCTCTGACAGAAGCATGGAGTCTGCACAGCTCTGCGCTATTGTCATGAACATTGCATGCGCAGGGCGCATGATCCTGAAATATTTGCAGAGCTGCAAGAAGAACCACGGAGGACAGATTGCTGTGGGATAGCGCGAGAACCAATTCAAGGTTGTTGTTGGTGGCATTCACAGAGCAGCTGCAGATAATGGAGATAATGGACTTCTCGGCCCAAGATATGAGCACTGACTGGTGGGATCACATCATAATGCAGGTTTGGGATGATGAGCAGAGGCTGCAGAACTCTTGAATTCGCAAGGCCAGATTCCTGGATCTGGGTGCCAAGCTCGCCCCAGCCCTCCAGTGCAGGGACACCTAAATGAGAGCTGCACTGACAGTGTCAATCACACTGTGGAAATTTGCAATGTCAGATTGCTACCAGTCAGTCAGAAATCAATTTGTTTGCTCACAAGATTGGACCTAAGTGAGAAAAATATCCCATGGTTATAGCTGCCTGCTATGTCCTGCATGATAGCTGTGAAGGAGAGGGGGAAACCTTTCCACCCGAGTGGAGGGCGGAGGTGAAGCAACTGTCGGCTGAGTTTGAACAGCCAGACACAAGGGCTTTTAGAAGAGCTCAATGCGGAGCTGTATGGCTCAGGGACGCTTTGAAAGACCATTTTAACAGTGAGCCTGAGAAACACATTTTGCTGTACTGTGCACTGCCTGGCCCTGCTCTTTTGTCCCCTGCTAGGACTTGTGTGGTGATTGCTGTACATGTAGGACTATAACATTGTCAATACACTTAGTAATTTTGTTTGTGGCTTATCCTATCAGTCGTGTCACACTGTCAGTAACAAGTAATTGGTTGCTTTCAGAGCTGCTAAGCACTCGGTTGCAGATGGTTCAAACTAATAAAGATGAGTCATGTTTTAAATAATAGACATTTATTTTGTAACAGAATTCAGTGCAAACCCCCCTCTGAAATGTTAAAAGAAATACATTTAAAACTTACTCAAACTTGATAAATTAAGGCACAGAACTAATGAAGGGGAAAGAACATGCACATCCATTTCAGCTACACGTACACCAACCATGGCCTTCACAGGTCTGTGTCTGTGAAGCTGCGATTGTCTTCAGTGTCCCCCCAGGTGGAGGGATGGGGTAGTACAGCGACCCCGATGCCGCATGGAATGTTGGGGGTAGGGTCATGGGAAGGTCCCGCTATTGAGTTCGCAATGGGCTGCAGAGGGAGGCGAGCCCAGGCTTGTTGAACCTGCAGGTCCAGCAGAGTCTGCAGCATCTGTGTTTGCTGTCTGAGAAGCTCCATTATGTCCTGGTGCCTCTCCCTCTCCTTTTCCTGCTGGGACTCCTGGGCCTGTCTCCTCTCCACTCTTCCCTTCTCCAGGCTGTCCGCAGTGTTCATCCTCCAGGCCCTGTGCTCGTGGTCCGACGCAGCGCTGGCTTGCAGGGTCTCATGGAACATGTTATCCCGAGTCCTCTTCTTTCTTCTCCTCATCTGGCTTAGGTGTCCTGTGCGTGTGTGGGGGGGAAGCCCTGAAGGCCACAGTGGCAGCAGCTGAAGATACACCACACAGCGGTACATTGTCAGCACATTCACTACAGAGAGCGAAACTGCTGCTGCTGAACTCACTCCCCTTCCCTCCCTAACATTGTAAACTCTATATTCTCGCTTGGGATTGGGATTGCTTGTGCACGGCCCCACTCACAGCACCAGCCTGGTGAGTATGACCCACTGGGCTTGGGGAAATGCCGAGGGAATTGGTCGCTGGCATCATTCTAGTAGCACAGGGCAGTGGCACTGAGCATTGGCACCATTTCCCACAGGCGGGGTGATTTTAGCTGATCTCTCACTCCTGAGGGTAACAAAGGCAGAGAGAGCAAAGCTGCTGCTAGCGTCCCGACGCCACCAGGGTCCGTGTGCTGCTAACCTGTGCGCTCCAGTGGTGCCTGCTGAAGTTATCACTGACTGGCATGGGAAAGTGTCCCACCGCGGCGGAAGAAATAAGGCTGCCTACCTTCAGCAAGGGATTGCCGACATCTCCATGAAAGTTTCATCGAGATCTCGATGGAGGATTCACAAGACATCCCGGTGCACATAAACAGGCTGCTCCACTTGGCCCCCTTGGCCTAACTCTCGAGGGGAATGAAAAGCAGGTAACAACTCTACCTCTCTTGGTTGTACCACTCCCTCTTCTAGCACGAGTAAAGTAATGAAAAGTCAACAGCTGTGTCCTGCCATTTTGGGGGTGCCATCCCTGTAATGGAAAAGTTATCTACACACCTACCCGAGGTTCCTTCCCCTGCATCAGGCTCACCTGTGCGCCACTGGTGGGACTGGCTGGATGGCAGTGGAGTCAAAAACAGGTCCTGGCTCGCTGCGCAGCTGAATCCTCCGGTTGCCTGACCCCATACTCCTCCTCTTCTTCCTCACTCACTCACCACCTCCTCCTCCTGGCTGTTCATAGAAGAGGCCTGTGACTCGGGCTCCTCAGAGGTATCCACTCTGGTCGGGGGGAGGGAAGCAGCTCATTGTAAAAGTGGTAGGTCTGTGCTCAGCACTGGATTGATTGTTGGCCTCCCTGGCCTTGTGGTAGGCCAGTGGCAGCTCGTTGGCTGTGACATGGCACTGGTGCTGGTTCCTGTCTTACCCCTTCTCCTGCAATCTGCTCATAGACATACACATTTCTATGCTGGTTTGGAGCTGCCCCAGAGATCCAATATCTTTTGTCTACTCCAGGCCAGAGCATGTCTGGAGTGTGTAGCCAGCAGTCAGCTGGCAGCTGGATGCTGCTAGGTGTTCTTACCAAGCCAGGCAATGAGGAAAAGGACTTTCAAAAATTTGTGGAGCTTTAAAGGGGAGGAGTGATTCCAGTTTACATGACTCCTGGGCATGAGAGTTCACAATGGTGGGGGCATTGTGGGACAGCTGCTGGAGGACTGTCAGGGCTGACATAGGTAACAGTGTCTACATTTGCGCCTCCCTACATTGATATGGGCTCAACGTTGCTTGGGGAGGTGGTGTTACTATGTTGGTGTAACAGACCACTTACTTGGGTGGGAAACAAATGTAAGTGTAGATACATGCACAGCTAGGTTGACGCAAGGCAGTTTACATTGACCTAATTTTGTAGTGTAGACCAGGCCTTTGTCTACACCTATAAATACTACAGTGGCACAGCAGTGTTGCATCTGTGCTGCTATAGTGTAGACACTTATTACAGAGATGGAAGGGGTTCTTCTAATTGCTATAGTACATCCACCTCTCCAACAGGCAGTAGCTAGGTCAACAGAAGAATTTTTCACACCCCTGAGGAATGTAGTTAAGCCAAGCTAACTTTGTAGTATAGACCTGTCCCTACACTTGAGTTAACTCCTTTCGAGTTAGCCTTGCTCAAGTGAGAGTGACCACACTGCAAAACTACCTTGGAGCTGCACAGAGTTTGGACTAGCAGCATGGAGTAGTGGAGTCCCCACTGCATTACTAGCTCAAACATCAGCAGCACTTGAGCTTCAGTCCTCCTCCTTGAGCCAGCTAGCTCAAGTCTAAGGGGATGTCTACATCATGGAGCCTATGCTGGCGTAGTTCTGTAGACCAAGCCTAAAGCTCCAGTTAACCTGAGGTAGAGACTGTTGTGTATGGATGGGAGTCAGGCTAAGGGCAACACTTGAGTTACATCTCAAGCTAACACTGCAGTGCAGACAAGCCCCATGTCTAGGCGCTATCCTATGAAAAGTCAGAGTGGGCTTGTCAGGGTTCCTTCCCCACTCTGAACTCTGGGGTACAGATGTGGGGACCTACATGAAAGACCCCCAAGCTTATTTTTACCAGCTTAGGTTAAAATTTTTTTCAAGGCACAAGTTCCACCTTGTCCTTGTCCTTGAACAGTATGCTGCTACCACCAAGTGATTTAGACAAAGAATCAGGGAAAGGACCACTTGGAGTCCTATTCCCCCCAAATATTCCTTGCTGTTACTTACTATTTCTGTAATGTATCAGAGGGGTAGCCATGTTAGTCTGGATCTGTAAAAAGCAGCAAAGAGTCCTGTGGCACCTTAAAGAGCAAACATTAAAAATCCCTTAGACTTCCCAGTAGTACTCCAGCAAATTCTGGGAAGTTCAGATTTTATGTCTTTATGGTCCAGATATTTCTAAAGTGTAAATAAGCAAATTTGTTTTATTATTAAAGAAAAGCCTTGCAGGCCTTCTTTCTCACTCACAGAGCAGCCCAAAAGACCACAAGGCCAGTATTTTAAAAAAGTCACCTTGTAAGTGAACGAGGGTGGAAAATGTTGCTGGATTTAGAGTTCAAGACTACAGCTGGGCAGGAAATGGTTTTACCCTCCATTCAAAAATTTTCAACAACATTTCTTGTCTTGAATCAGCACAAAAAGTCAATCTCAAGAATTTTCATGACTCAAAAATCTGAAAAAAAATCAGTTTGGATGAATCAAAACGCTTTGTTTTGATTGACCATTTAAAAAAAATTTTTTTACTACAATTTTACTACAATTTAGCTTCAGTTTCTAGGTGGAAAGTTGTTTTGAAGCAGGAAACCAGGAAATGTTTCTTTTTGGAAATGTTGAAATGGAACCTTTCAGCAATCTCAAAACCCTTTTTTCCGAACATTTTTCAAGTTGAGAAATTTGTTGAAACCAACCCTTTCTTTTGGCTTTGATGGCTCGGCATTTTGTGATGAAAAATGTTTCCTGACCAGCTCTAATTCAAGTCCCTTTCCTGCATTGGTGAGTGCAGAAAATTGGGAGCCAGGATTTTCGGGGTTCAATCCTGCCTCCCCATCCATTGAAGTGAATGGCAAAACCCTCACTAACTTCCATGGGGCAGGATTTCTCCCACGGGTTCTATTCCCAATACAGCCGCTGATGTAACTGGCAATAGTTGTGGTGTATTTAAAACTATGTTAAAATTACAAGCTAGCACTTTAAGTTTGAAGAGGTTTTCCTGGTCCTCCTTGCAGGCTATGGTGCTCTCTAGGCAAGTATGTGATCAGACAGCCTATAGTAAGGTTGGGTGCATTGCACCTCTCTGTTCTAGGGAGCAGCCTGTTTCATGCTCTCTGTTTTTGGGTTCTTGTATCTTGTCACTCTGAACTCTAAGAAATAAAGTACTGTTACATTGCCACCTTCCAGTGAGAGGATTTCTCTTTTTTTATCTAAGTTCTTTGTGTATAGGTCTTGAACATATGAGACTAATTGAGTGGGATCTTCAAATCCCACTGAATTCCAATAGATCCTGGGTGCTTAGCTTTCTTATGCTTCTTTGAAACCTCAAACCCTATTCTTTCTGTGCCTCTCTTTGTCCATCTGTAACATGTGCACAGTAGCATTGACCTATCTCGCAGGCATGTTGTAACTCAGTTATTATAGTAGGGTACCTTTTCGAGATTGTTCCATGAAAGCACCGGTAGAAGTGCAAACATTTATTACTTTTTTACCAGTATCTGCTGATTAGACTTTTTAAACAAATGATCAGTTACATATATCAGGCCAAATTCTACTCAGTAATATCAGCACCAGCCGGGAGCCTTAATGAAGTCTGCCTTGGCTTGGTTAAATATGCTGTACACCAGGCTGGTAACCCAATACATCTGAACTGTCATGCAAATGTAACTCATCAAATTAAAGGTACAAGCCAGACATCCATATTTTTTTGCCTTTCTCCAAAATGTTGAATACAAACATATTTGCAAGGGTTGGAGTGTGACAGATTTATGTTACCAATTTGCTTGGGGCTTTAGGTGATTAGGCTGAGGCTGCAGGATTTTTAGGGGAGGAGATGAAGGAGCACACCAAGTGACTGAGGCTGGGTCTACACTACAGTGGGGGTCCGACCTAAGATATGCAACTTCAGCTACGTGAATACCGTAGCTGAAGTTGCGTATTTTAGGTCGGCTTACCTGGCTGTGAGGACGGGGGAAAGTCGACCGCTGCCGCGCTGCCGCCGACTCCGCTGCCGCCTTGTCGCGGTGGATTTCCGGAGTCGACGGCAGAGCGATCAGGGGTCTTCACTAGACGCGATAAGTCGATCCCGGAACATCGATTGCCTGCCGCCGGACCCTCCGGTAAGTGTAGATGTACCCTAAGTTTAAAGCTTTATTAACCAAATAACAGCGGTGAGTGCTGGGCGTGCCCACATCACTCAAAGGGAGGAAGAAAGTTTTAATGCCTGAGCCTTAACCCACTTTTATACTTACACATGCACAACCCAAGGCTGGCCAAGCCTGGGTGTAATGTAAGAAGGAGAAGGGGGGAGGCTAGATGAGAATTTTGCTTTGTGCGCAGGTTGTTTAGGGTTTGCCGTAAATTTTTGTTTTGCTTTAGCTTTTGGGAAGGTTTTAAGCCCTGGGGTTTTTTGTGGGGGTTTTGTTTAGGGGCTTTTGTTTTTTGTGCTTTTTGTATTAGTTTGAATTGGCCTTTTGCAGCTTTGTTGGTTTTTTTAAAACACACCGGTTTTAGGGTTGAGACTGTTGTGTTTTTATTTGCTGGCTTTTGTAATTTTATTAGTTTTAGTTTTGTTTGGTTTAGGTTTTTTTTTTAAGGCTGGCTGGGGTTGGGATACAGGCTTTTGGCTGTTTGGCAGCAGAGAGCTTGTTTGTGTGTGCTGGCCATGGGCTGTAGTTTTGTTTTTTATTTTTGGGCTTAGCTGGATTGTTGTTGGGGGTTTTTTTTTTTTGGCTTTTTGTAATTTGCAAAGGAATTTTTTATTTTACATTTATATTTTTAACCTTTTTAAAGATACTTTCCAATGCATATAGAGGTGTTAGCAATATACAACACTGGTGCTTACCCATGGGACCCCATGGGGAGGAGGGATTTTATTGTGACAGTCCCCCTCTTGACCCTGAATCAACACCCCGGTGTGAGGGGTCATCACTTAGGTTTTTACCCTCTCTCCAACACGGTGCCTAGTGTTACCGTTGGCCTTTTACACAAACAGCAATATAGCAAAAACAAAATTATTAGGGCAGCAATAATTGCATACACAAGGCAGTAGTGGCTTCTGGCTTTGTTAGTAACACAGCACAACACATTTTATTTGAATGGCCGTGGAAAGGGAGCTTTTTTAAATTGAATGTGTGCTGCCACACTGTAAAGGAGTAGGCATTTGTTTGGAACATGGTAAGTTGCTTCCGGGTGTGCGCCAATGGGAGAAAACCATTGGATGTAATTTATGAAAAATTAAACACAATATAGTTAGAAATATTAACAATACTTTGAATAACAGCGGGCCAATGCACTGAAAAATTGTGCACTTGAGATTGTAACACCAAGTTGAGGGGCACCCTGGGGTATGTGGCCTTTTAAACACACGCAGAGGTATTGGTAAACGGATGTGCCTTAGTGGAGGAGTATTCCGATGCCTTCCCTTTTTAGCAGATGCGTTGACCCACCTTATAAAAGCGGCCTGGCATTACTTTTTTTTTTGCACATTATTTGAGGGGGCTTTATAGGCCATAGCTGCTAGGTGTTGCCCTTTGCAATTTATATGGGCTGATAGTCAGGGGATGCAGCCAGCACATACCACTTAACCGTGTTTTTGGGGGGAGCTACCTCCCACACGTTGCAATGGACCCCCTAGTCCCAGAGGCAGCCTTTTTAAAGGCCTGGTTGGATTTTTATAGCAGGGGCCCATATTTTTTTTATTAGGCCATGAAGGAGGAGGCTGTGCCTGTGCACTTTTAGTTAGTGAGCCTTCAGGAACAGCGAAAAGGCCATTGCTCCCGGGGAATGGATTTCCCTGAGCTAGGCTTTTACATTTTTTTGGGATGATATGGACTTTTGGGGTTAAATACTGTTGGAGCTGGGAGCACACAGAATTCCAAGCTAGTTGGTCCCTGGCCTTAATTATGGCCTTAATTAGTCCTTGGACGGTGTTCCGCATGTGGAGGGCCAGTTCAGCAGTATGTTCGAGGGCAGAGGTGGCCACCGTAAGGTGGGTGAGATTTGCACTTGTGACCAGCCCCATGGCTTTTTTCAATTGTTTTAACCCCTTGTTTTTTGTGGCCCCTTGCTGAATATTCCAAATGCTAGCTGCTGAATTGGCCCCATCCCACAAGGAGCTCACCGAGGTTTGCTTTTTTCGGGGGAACAACGCTTGCGTAAGGCGGGCAAGTTGGAGGGCGCCCCCCCCCAGTACAGTTGGGAAGGAAGGTTTGTCAGAGACAAGTAAATGTTTAAAGCTTTTAAGGTGGCATTGAGGAGGATTGAACGTTGAGTGGCTGCCTCCCATTTGGTGGCTGGTAAAATTTGCCACCATCGCTGGTGGGGGGAAACGTGGAGGTGCTTTTTTAGGATTATTTTTGGAAGACTGGGGGCTAAGCGAAGGAGGCTACAATTTAAAAGGGATGTTGGAAATCGCTTGGGGCACATGATATTTACCTCCCCACACTGGCGGGATGTGTGTGTGTAGGAACGGGTGATATAAGTGATATACCACCATTTGGAACTGCGGGGTTTGGGTTGAACCCTACACCATCCGGGTACCAATACCGCAACCACACCCCGATTGCAGCTGCTAATGTGGAGCACTGACTTTGATGGCATGTTGAACTTTTTTGTGATATTGAAAACCTTTTCATGTAGCTTTTTATTGGTGGTTTACTTGAGCCATTGCTTTTAGTTTTTTTTTTTTTTTTTAGTGGAACCACAAGCATTGGCAGGACGAATAGAGATTTTTTTTTTTAAAGTAGGGCTATTGTTCCCAGATGGAAACAAACTTTTTGGGACGGGTGCTTAGATGGAGATGGGATGCAATGTTGTCCCGGGTGGTGCTGCCTCGCGGGGTACGGGGTTCTTCGGGGTTAACCCCGTTTGGGACCCAATTGGGGAGAGATACGCAGGGCCAGGGAAAAACGCCCAGGTAATATGCAGTGCTACATTCCCAGGATGACGTGCCGCAACTGCCCCCCTGCCAATGGATAATAGACCTTTTTTTTTACCAAGGCCAATTTTGGATAATGGTAAAATTAACAAAGGAGGGCAAAAACATTGGAAACCCAAGGAGTCCCATAAAAATATGCCACCATACATACATTGTATTACAATAAAGGATTTTGCAGGCCTGAAGCAGCAAGAGCAGTCCCACCACTTCTGTTCAGGGTGTCCCTGGGCTTTTGCTATTACTCCCTGTCCTGTTAACAAAGCAAAAGGGGGAAAAAAGAACAACATAAATGCACCTATTGGGGAAACTGAGGCACATACAAAAACTTTTAAAGTTGTTTTGTTATAGCCTTTTTTTGACTTTTTGTTATGGATGTTGTTTGCTTGGTTTAGGAGGTTATAGCAACAATATTGTATTCAGGGATTAGAAATTACTGTTGCTCGCTAAAGGGCCTTTTATTTTGCTTTGGCTATTATATGAGGAACAGGGTTTGTCCCTCTGGGGTTCAGGGGAGGTTCAGGGCCACCCACCAGGTATTTTGCTGTGGCCCTACTATGTTTATTTGGACTATGTACTGCCTTTACGGCTTTTTTTTTTTTAGCTTTATGCCACACTGTGGCTTGGGCCCCATTAGCTGCTTGAACCAGGGAGAGCCTTTGGAGGTACTTTTAAAAAAAATAATTATAATTATTTAGATAATTTTATGAGCAGCTGGCAACCCGTATAGTCCAGGCAGATGGCAGGTCCACAACTGAAGCCCACGATGCCATGACCAGAAACCTAGGGAGAAGCATATGTTTTGAGCTGATTGGCATGCACCCATTTTAGTTTGCTTGGTAGCTGAAGCTGGTACACTACCGGGGAGATGTGATTTACAATGGAGTACGGACACACCCACTTGGCGTTCAGAGTGTGGGCTGCCTTTTTCAGCTTTTACAAGATTACCTTGTTTTTAATTTGTTATTTTTGGATGTTTTTAATGACGATTTTTTTATGCTTGGCTTTTTTTTAATTTAAAGCGGCTTTTACGGCTTTGTGGGTTTTATATAGCTTTTTCTTTAATTGGGCAAAGCTGAGACTTTTTGGTTGTGTCAAATAGTAAATGTGATTATTGGAAAATACAGTATTGACATTACATTTATATTTGTTTATTAATGGGTTGCTAATATTTTCATTTTTAAAAAATATGTTTTAGGAATTAATACATATACATTGCTTATTATATAGTATTTTGGTTTTATTATTTAATTTATTTATTTTAATTTATTTTATATATAGGATTTTAGTGAAATGTTTTTACTACAGGGTTTTGGAGCAACAGGCAAGGACAAGCACATTTACTTTTGAGGAGTTTACTTGGTACAACCTTTGGTGTTTAATAGTTTTTTTTTTTTAGTCTACTGGCTTGAGGTGTGGGGTAGCTAGAAGGATTTTATGCGCCATATGAGGAGTGGGCTAACTTTTTATATTTTTACTTTTAGAGCTTGTTGGTTTTACTATGCTAGAAACATATTGCATTTATTTGTATTGATAAGTATTAAACAGTGATTTTTTTTTGCTTTAGCAAGTGTATTAAAACCTTAGTGTTTTTTGATATTACCCAAAACATTTTGTGTTTTAAGGTGGACAAGCAAGTATTTGCATTTTAGTACATTTTATAGCTATAGCAGTATGTTTTTTTATTTTTATTTGTTTTTGTATTAGGCTCTTTTGCAGCTGGGACAAAGAGCTTAATTTATTTTTAATTACTTTTAGGTTTATAGTATTTATAATTTTTGTTTTAAAATTATTTTTTTTAATATGGTGTTTATTACCTGAGGATTTTTTTTGCAGTATTTTTTTAATATAGAACAGTGCTAGCAACAAGACAAACAACACAAGACAAAACATAGAACACAAAACACAATTTTTATTGTGACAGTAGATTTATGGTATTTTGAGTTGTTTTTTAGTTGGTATTAGATTTTTTTGATTTTTTGAAAGACAAAAAGAATATGTTTTTACCCCTTTGGGGGTGGCAGATTATTGCTTAAAATTTTTTTTTTATAAATATTTTTGCTGATTGCAGGCAAAACAGAGGAATTACCCCCATATTTTGTTGTTTGCTTTATAGGCAGGCCAGGTTTTAATGGCTTTTATTTTTATTAGTTAGGTAATTTGCATTAACACAGATGCTTTTTGGCTTGCTTTTGGATTTAAAGCCATTAGCACCTTAGAGACTTTGCCTTAAAAGGGACACAATTAATTTTTATTAGAGTTTTGATTATTTTTAATTTTTAATTTTTGCTTTTAAAATATATAAAAATTTGAAAAAGAAAACACCTATTGTGTCTTTCTTTGGAGCCTTAATAGGATTGTAATTAAGTAGCATGGTATGTTTGCATTTTTCATTTTTTTTAATAATATATATATTGCACGTGTTTTGGGAAAAATGCATATTTTTTTACACTGATTTGTTTTTACATAGCTGTATATAGATTAAACTTTTAAAATATATTTGGGGCAGTTAAGATTTAATAGAACCCACTTATTTTTTTTTTTAGCGAATTTGACTAAATTGTTTATAGTTAAATTATTTTAATTAGACAGGTTTTTTTGCTTGGCTTATATATAGATTTCTTTTTGGAAAAGGGCCCATTATTTTTTTTAGAATAGCTGCAAAGAAACCAAGAATTTTTTAAAAATATTTTTACAATGTTTAACTGTTTAATTTTTTTTTAGTTTTTGAAGAGTTGATTTTTTATTTTTTATTTTTAATTATGTGCTTATTTTTTAAAATGACACCTTTATTAATTTAGATTTTACCATTTTAAGTATTGTTTTAGGGATTAGAATTTTGTATGCTTGTACTTATTGCTTTTTTTACTTTTGCTACGATGCCCTTAGGGCTTTTAACCTGTTTTAAAAAATTTTTATTTGTTGCTTGCTTGCTTGTTTGGGCCTGATTTTGCTTTTTTTTGCTGAACTGGTTTTTTTTTATGGACACAGGCTTTGTTTTACTACCAATTTAGCAAGGAGGACTCTTCAACTAGCCCCCACCCCTCCTGGTCCCTTTCCTTAAACATTTTTTTAAAATTGTGAAGTTATTACAATATTACTTACAAGAAATACTATGCTGCCCAAACTCCTATATTTTTCAGAGTTTGGTTTAACAGAGCAAGATTTTTTTAAAAGGAGTAATTTTTTGACTAAAGTATTATTTTTGGATTTTTTTAAAAATATTTTTTATATAGGTGCTACCATTATTTGTTTATACTTTTATATTTTTTAGAGTTGGGTTTTATATAGAAAATACCGCCTGAACATATTTTTTTATGAATTTTTTTTATTTTTATAATTTTTTTGTGCCCACGCTTGTACAAAACACAAAAGTTTATACCAATCCCACAGCTGCCCCCAAGTTTTTACCCTTTTGCTTTTTATACTTGGCATACAGGTTTAACAAATGTTGCCAAGTTTGCACCCTTTTTTGAAGCGCCGCCACAGAACCCCAGGGATTGTGTCCCACTTTGGTGAGAACCCTCTCCAGTCGGGAGAGGTCCTCACCCCCCTTTGAAAGAGGCAACAGGGTCCTGTTCCTTTTTGTTTCCCCCTCCATGGCTCGGGCATCAGGTTCACCAGCCTTCCAGGTTCACCAGCCTTCCCGGGCCAGGCAGCGGGACTCCCGTGTCCACGCTACCTAATCCTAATGCCTGTGCGTTTAGCCTTGAACCCATCGTTGATGCCATTGCCCACAACTGTGGGACTCGTGAGTCTGCAATCATGACCACTTGTTTTCTGAACATGCCGACACAATTTGTTAATACAGCCGGTTAGAACAGTTGGTGTGTTCTCAGAGCTCCCCCCCTCCCCCGCATTTCTCCATCAAAAATTTATCAAAAATTTATGTTACCAATTTGCCTGGGGTTTCAGGTGATTAGGCTGAGGCTGCAGGACTTTTAAGGGGAGGAGATGAAGGAGCACACTAAGTGACTAAGTTTAAAGCTTTATTAACCAAATAACAGCGGTGAGTGCTGGGCGCACCCATGTTGCTCAGAGGGAGGAAGAAAGTGTTAGTGCCCTAGCCCTACCTCACTTTTATACTTACACACACACAACCCAATGCTGGCCAAGCCTGGGTGTAATGTAAGAAGAAGAGGGGGGGAAGGGTAGACAAGAGTTTTGCCCTGTGCACAGGTTGTTTAGGATTTGTTGTAAATTTTTGTTTTGCTTTAGCTTTTGGGAGGGTTTTAAGCCCTGGATTTTTGCGGGGGGCATTTTGTTTAGGGGCTTTTGTTTTTTTGTGCTTTTTGTACCAGTCTGAACCAGCTTTTTGCGGCTTCCTTGGCTTTCCCAAAACACACCAGTTTTAGGGTTGTGAGAATGTTGTGTTTTGCTGGCTTTTGTAGTTTTGTTTGGTTTAGTTTTGTTTTTTTTTTAAGGCTGGCCGGGGTTGGGATACAGGCTTTTGGCTGTTTGGCAGCAGAGAGCTTGTTTGTGTGCGCTGGCCTTGGGCTGCAGTTTTGTTTTTTATTTTTGGGCCTATTTGGATTGTTAAGTAAATTTTTTTTTTTTTGCTTTTTTTATATTTTAAAAAAAAAAAAAAATTTATTTTACATTTATATTTTTAACCTTTTTAAAAATACTTCCTAATGCATATAAAGGCATTAGCAATTTACAACACTAGTGCTTACCCAAAAAAAACCATGGAAAAAAAAGCATTTTATTGTAACAGGAGAATGTCAGGTATATTGAATGAGGAAGTTGTAAGCAGGGGTATAAATGTTTAGGGATTAAAATACTGCAGATAAGGATTCTTTTCCCTTTACCTGGTGTTGATTTGGTAAGAAATATTCGCCATCTCATTTTATAGTGTAGGAAATAGAACAACTGACATGCTAAGAAGCAGGTAAAAGGACCAGTGTCCTTAATACGTGCATTGTTTCTTCTAGGTTGAAATGCAATAGAGAGCATTTCCAAATTCTTGTGGAGACAGCTGTTTCATTAAGAATAGTCAAACTGTTGTGGCATAACGTGTCTTTTGTGAGAATTGTGCATCTTCGTTTGGGACATAAGGGAGAATTTGGTATAGAGCATTCATGAGGAATTTGTAAAATTGTCAACTCCTAGGCCCCATCCAGCAAACCTTTCCTCTCCTTAGAGGCAATGGGGTTACTCCCATGAAAAGCAGACACACACTTGTGATTGGGAATTTGGAAGACCTGCCTCTTTAAAATCCACCTTGGCAGAGGCTTTCCCACTGGCTCAAAACATGCAATTTCAGGAACCACTGTGCTATCAAAATCCTTTTACTACATCCACCTAACCTTACTCAGATAAATGGGTTAGCCGGATTGTATCTTTGAGGTACTAAAGTCTGTGGTAAAACTTTAATAGTTAATTATAGCTTTATCATGTTGGCATGTTTACTAGGATATTTTTATGGAAGCTTTAATATCACTGCCGCATCACCCTTTTGTAAAAGAGGGGTTTAGTGATTTAGCTGTAATGACCATTGCCTGAGCTGTAATGGAGTTACATCGCTCTACTCATTGTAAGGACCAATGTTGCCTTGGACCAAGGTTTAAAAATGCCAGCACAAGTTGTGTCTGATTCCCTTGCAAGTCACGATGGGTTTGTCACCGTTGCTCTGGCTAGAATTAGAATGAGCTGCTGAGTTATTTGAGCCACCTTTCAAAGATTTCCCTCCTCTCATCAATATATAGCTCCGGACAGAAATCATGCAGTCAACAGGAAGGGATTTTTTTTTCCATTCCAAGAATTAACGAGACCAGCAAAACTCAGACATGATTTGAATGCAAAACCAAGGGTACATTTTATTACTGAGGAAAATGAATGACAATGACAGTAGAGTGAAAGGCTATTAGTATTTGGGGGGTGGGGTGGGGGTGGGGGGAGTTGATTTTATTATAGTCCTGCTTGTTTTAACACAAAACAGAGAAGTTTTATATTCCCATTAAATTAACTTTGCATGCCCAGCTGGCCTCGGTTGATGAGTGCTTCCTATATAATTACTGTAAATTATTTTTTTGCTGATTTTTGTCAAATCATTAAGTGTAGCAAAAAATACGAATGGACCCTGGCTATTTGCATGCCTGCCGTATTGTATAGGTGCGGAGGAGTGTGCATGGGTGGGATTGAGAATTTGGCTGGCAGTTTGTATAATCTCAGGTGCTACCATTCCACCACTGCTCCTACTTGACCAAGTTCTCCTCTTCTTTAAACCACTGATGCCAGTGGGGCTTCAGCTGGGAAAGCAGAAGGAGAATCTGGCTCTCTTCCTTTCCACCTCAAATCTACCGGAGAATTGAACGTAATTGCTGTAAATCAATTTGCGCTAAAATCACTAGGGTGGGAACAGGATTGGGCCCACTGAGTGCAAGCTGCACACTCTGAAAACCTGCTTGCTCTCGATTGACTCGCTGTCACAGAAGCAGATTCACATTGAGCTCCATCACATTTGAGGGCCAAATTGCCTTAGTCACAAAGATGCCACATCACTGAATTTGGATACAGGACTCTGGTGGTCTGGCAATCTTTGCTGGGCCGTGAACTGTGTGCACTACTTTCCAATGACAGGACTTTGTGAAGGGAGCTCTGGAGGAGATGAGATCCAACATGGACATCTTGTGAGAGTCCAGCATGGAGAGTGTCAGACCTGAGATTTACGACTGGTGAATCTTTAAAGAGCTGATCAGTTAGTTCAAAACAATATTTATGCATCTTCATTGGAACCCAGAATGGCTGTTTGGATTGACCAAGATCCAGTGGTTGGAAGTTGAAGCTAGACAAATTCAGACTGGAAATAAGGTGCAAATTTTAACAGCGAGGGCAATTAACCATTGGAACAAATTACCAAGGGTTGTGGTGGATTCTCTATCTCTGGCAATCTTTAAAATAGAAAAAAATATCAATTTTTAACTTAAGCAGGAATGAATTTAGGGCAGTTCTCTGGCCTGTTACACAGCGGCCAGACTAGATGATCACCTTATTCTCTTCTGACATTATAATCTATGACTTTGTTTTTATGCTTAATACTGGCTGTCTAAGAACATTTGGGAGTTCTTATTCACATGGATGTTTGGGGAATAGCTGTTCCTGAAATAAATAACCGTATCTGCATGTAAGTAAAGGTATTCGGGCATGAACAATAGTAGTCACTCTTCATTAGCCATTGGTTGCTATTTGTTATTCTCTTATTTATAATGTTTTCATCATCCTATCGGAGCAGAACCAATCCTCTTTGATTTATGTGGCCACTCCCATTGCCCTAATAGTATCATATCGTCACAATGACCAATTCACAAACACCCCATGGGCTGAAATTTGTTCACTGAAAGTGTTGGGCGAGTATTTCTGTGTAATAGTCTCATTCACAATAATCAGTGCTAGGGTGCAAACAGCTCACAATCAAGAAAAAAGAGCCTGTCGGATAATTGATGAACTACGCTTTGAACCCTAAAAGCTTGGAGAGGGTGGAGGTACATTAGTAGGTCAGGAAGGAGAGTTCCATACACCTGGCAACCACGCTGTGGCTGTTGCATGGATAGATAGAAGAGTATTCTGCCACTTTTAATGTAGCACCTTTCCTACGCACTGAATTCACATGAAAATTTAAATTGAAAAAATTTGAGCTTCCTTGTTCTGGAAGCTGAGCTGGAAATCTCCTGGGATCAAGGTTTCTTGAGAGATTTCCAGCATGTTTTGTTTTGGATTAGCAGGGCACATGGCAAGAACAGACTTTGTTGTGGTGTTTCAGTAGTGTACCTCCACTGCTATTCACAGATGAAGCCAGCAAAGGCTGAGGGCTGCAAATATAACGAAGGCAACCAATACACATCATCTTCACTTTTTCAGAATTCAGGAGAAGTTTGTTTTTGGTTCAGTGCGAGTTTTGGGGGAAGTTTCAAGCCAATCCTGACGTCACCAGAATGTTTTTACCTGTTTCTATTCATGTCTCTTCCGATAGAGTCTGTTGGCCTATGTGATCAGTGACTGGTTGAGGAGAAGGAGTGGACTGTTGGTCTCAGACAGAGGGAATTTGGGGTCAGAGGAAAGATGGAGCTAGGTTAGAGGAGAAATAATATCTGACTGGGTTGGAAGCAGTGAGAAAGAAGGCTGTGAGGCAGATACGGAGGGGGACCTCAAAAGATTCAGGCCTGGTAAGTATTAATACATTTCAGGGCTTATCTCTACCTCACCTTCAAACTTTCGAGGTCACCTATTATGCTGGCCTGCTTTTGTGAATACTGGCTCACACAAGGAATTCTAATTCACGGGAGCTCCCTGGCACTACTTGTGTGCGTCAGGGCTTGCAGAACTGAGCCTTGTGTTTGTTGACTAAGGCAAAGGCTTGTGCACTTGCTTAACTTTCAGCACATGGGTAGTCTCACCCAGCTCAGTGAGACTATTCATGCTTAAAATTAGGCCTGGGCGTAAGCCATTACAGCATTGAGGCCTATAGCGCTCCGCACTGCCCTGAGAAATCCCAAGTATACTTACAGAACTGAGTTTGGAAGAAAGCAGTCTAATATTATATTGACACTTTAAATAAAGCTTCTTAGGCTACTAAAATTACCAGAAAGCCATATATAATTCTCATTTTCAAGAGGAGGACAATAATATTACATAGAGGTGCAATCAGAATTTTCCAAAGGGGGGGTTGTTACCTGCCAAGTAGCAGAGGTTCCCAATTTCCTTGTCGTTGGGATCCCGCTTTATGCACGAGTTGTGTTTCAAGAGGTGTTTGTGTATATATGGGGTTCTGTCCACCCTGTATGTCCTCACTGAGCTACCATCCCTCCTTCTGGAGTGGGCCCGGAAGGTAGACGAAACACCATGAGGAGATGGTGGCCTCTTGTTCTCGGAAGTGGGGATCTGGGCCCTGTCTAGGGCCAAGGGGGGCCCTTGCCCCTACTCCCGCCCCACTCATCGTGGCTGCGAGGTCACACCATTCCATTTTGTACACAATAAAATGAATCTCTGAAAGGAGAATTACAATAGATCCCCATTTTGCTTTGTAGGCTTTCAAATTACACTACTTTAGCTATAAAAAAAACACATTCAGTGTCACACCCTTTAATAGGAACTCTGGAGCTAAAATGTTGTTTGTTTGGAGTGCTACCAGAAATGGCACAAACCAAGACATTCCACTCACACCAGCAAAAAAGGCAAAAGCCCTGCACTGGCAGTAATTAGCATTCAGACTGGGAAAGAAACTACATATTAATACACTGTGTTCTTTTATTGGGTGACTCATTTATTTACAGTGACATGTCTGTGGACTTAACTGTAATTCTTCAGAGAGACTTGAAATGTTGGTGCTACATGCTTTTCACTGCATTAATCATGGGAATAGATCAAATAAACACCCACTGAGGGCTTTTTGTATTCATCTAGTGTCCAGAGGCAGGAACATTTCTCTTTCAGGGTAGCCAATATAATCAGACCAAAAGGGGGAAATAAACTAGGATACAATGTACATGAAAGCAAGGAACATCTCATATTGTAATGAGAATTCAGGCCATCCTGAAATGTTACGGGCAAGTGCAGACAAATAGCGGAGTTTGTGTGCCACCACTCTTTGTTTGTTTTTAATTATTAAATGCTAGCACCAGCCTAAATGCTTAGAAAAGAAAACAAGCACCACGTAGGCACCTGGACGCTTTATTGGCACTGCAGCTGCTCAGGGTCTGAAGGGCATTGCTGTGTCAGTGCAGCTTTCTACCCCTCATGAGTAGGATGTTCAGAAGTGCTCAGAGATGGTCTGAACACTGCTGCTCCCATTGAAGTCGGTGCTAAAGCCCCTTTGGATGTTAATGGGAGCGGTGTGAAGCCAATGATGCGTTCTCTTGGAAAAATCCCATCCTGTGTGCGTAAGTGTAACCCTCTGGTGGTTGTGTTACTGGGTCCCCTCTGTGCCTGATCTGCAGGGGATTAGCAGTCTGTTAGAGGCACCAATTGCAGAGCTTTAGCTTAGCTGTATAGCAGTTCCTGCTTTTCTAGCTCCGGAGACCCCAGTGTCTTGGCCAAGACGGCAGCCGTCACACAAATTCCTGTCTTTCAGACCTAAGAGCTCCTTCTGGGCTTAGCTGTGCTTGGTAGGCGCAACCATGAGCACAGGGTGGTGCAGGGGCCTCTGGGAGGGACAGGACAGCATGTGTGCCGCAGCACCCCGTAACGGCGTGCAGCTTACAATCCCCTACGTGCCTGGCCAGGTCCTCTACCAGCATGGGGGGGGGTGGGTTGTGTGTGGCTCTGCCTTTTCCCTGCCCCCTTTGGAATGGCAAGTGACCATGGGAAGCATGGGATCTTGGGCAAGTCACTTAGCTCCTCTGTGCCTCAGTTTCCTCATCTGTAGAATGGGGATAATGGCCCTTCCCTGCCACACAGCAGGGTTGTGAGGCTGAGGTAGTTTTGTAATGGTGGCCAGATAGGTACTATAGGTAGATGGATACCAGACGCTGCACCAAAGGGTTCTGGATTCCTCTCCTTACCCATGAAGTTGCCGGGCCAGGTCTGGCCTTCTCTCTGATGAGGGGGGCTGTGCTATAGTTAAAGCCTTGTGTAAGGAAAGTCACCCCACAACAGCTGCCAGGGAGCCAGTAGTACCCCCAGAACTGCAGAGGAGTACAGGACTCCTGCCTCTAACTCCTCCTTCAGATGGGCTTGGCCATTGGGACCACCTGGGCCTGGCTGGGACCTCTTTGTTGCCAGTGTGAACCGGGAGTGACTCCAATGAAGTCAGGGGTGTGAGTGAGATCAGAACCAGGCCCCATTATTTTTTATACGACACCTTAGAACAGGGCCCCAGTGTGGTAAGTGCTGCACATACACATAGGTCTGTGCCCCAAAGAGTTTACAGTCTAAATAAACAGGACAAAGGAAATATTATAATCTCCATTGTACAGATAGGGAACAACTGTACAGGGAGATTAAATGACTTTCCCAATGTCGGAAAGTGAGTCTACGGCAGGGACTTAAACTCAGGTATCCTAAGTCTGAGACCAGTGTACTTAGACCATCTTTCCTCTCTGTTTGAAGATATCATTCTTGTGGCATTGTTTCATAGAAGCATGGATTGCATTCACATAGGGTCTGAAATTTGAATGGATTCAGCGGATGGAATGTGAAAATCTGTTGTCATGTAGGTTACTATCTATGGCAGGAAATCATTTTAATGAAGCTGGCCCTGTTCAAAGCTGCGTGGGTCTCAGAACATAAAGGAATATGAACTAGCCATGGCTGGAGGCTAACACTATCACCCGAACAACGCACGGATAGAGTAAAAGCTACCAGCCGCAAAAGTGGGAATGAACAATATCGATTTCACTAAGTGCTTTATTCTTTCTTCCTAGGGTGTGTGTTTGTTTTTAATGCGATGACTTCAGGCCCTGTGAACCAGCTGTTTTCCCTGCAGTATTTATAAGACACCTTTCACCTTGGTATCTAACTATGGGGCAGGGTTGTGCAAGCAGTGTAGTACACAGCCTGCCCTTTGGCCTACATTAGTGTGATTAAAATTACCTTTCCAGATGGTCCCGAAGCTCAAAGTGGAACAAATCAATTATTTTATAAAATCCATGTATTTGAGTGTTGGTGTCTCCCCCCCCCCTAGTGAAAACCAGCCCTTTCAGAAAGGAGAACCCAGGGAGGGGCTGCCGTGTGCACTGGAGCCCTGAGCACCGTCCAACACTCATTAATGATGTGGGCTCCAAGTACTTTGGTTTGTATGAGAGTGCTGAGAACGCCTGATGGTTCACGGCAGAGCTGCTTGCTGTGGGGCAGTGACCTAGCACTGGGGGTGTGCGCGTAGTGTCATGCTGCAGGATGGGTTGCAATTGGTCACTCGTCAGATTGGGAGGCTGGGGATGAGTATGCTACCCAAGGGAAACTGAATGTAGTTAGCAGCAGGTTTGAGACTATTGGCTTTAAAGAGAAAAAGCAATAATGATTTGCTGACCCACAGCCCCCTGAAATCAATGACAGCCTTTCCACTGACCTCAATGAGCTTTGCATCAGGACCCACGGCCCCAATTCAGGGAAGCATTTGGGCATATGTTTAACTTTAAGGACATGCTTAAGTCACTTCACGGGGATTTAACTTTAAGCATGTGCTTAAGTGTTTTCCTGAATTGGAGAAATGGGGTCTAAAAGCTTTATATATGAAGTTCCTCCCTCATTTATTTTTCCTTTTAAGGTACACATAACACAAAAGCTGGATTTATACAATGATACACGTGAGATGCAGAGCCATGGAGAAACATGAGAGAATGTGCCAACTCCATCCCTTGGGTAACTCCCTTGAATTCACTCCATTGTATACCCTGGCAAGATTGTTTTTCTGCATTATTTGTATATAAAGTGGTAGCCACAACACAGAGCTACCACATCATTAACACATTTTCCAAGTATTTCATCACATCACTGCTACAACCCACTAATTACCACTGTGAAGTAAAGAGACAGGCAAATTGGTTCATGATAGGAACTCCCTCAGACCTGGAGCGCCACCCAACAGGATCCTCTTTCGAAAATCAATAATATTGGGTTAACTTTTATTTTCCATTATTGTTCCTCCGCACTCCTGGATTCTGGGTAGAAGCACTGGATGCCAGCCTGGCTTTGCAAAGTGAAAAGGGAAGGAAAGATCAGATCTCTCTCCAGCTTTGGGGTGTCGCTGCAAACTGAACCCAGACCCCAACTCTTTTGAGAAGATCTAGTTGAATCAAAGAAAAACACTGCTTATGAATAATTATTGGATGAACAATGCTCAAATTTTCCAAAAATATTATTCATGCTTGTATCTTTCTTATCTTTCTTATCAGTGGGGTTTGATTGAATGATTTTTGTCTTTTTTATTCTAGGCCAATGAAATATCCAGTCTGACTTTTTGAGTGGGACACTAATGCTCTGATCCTCCAGGAATAGCAATCAGGGCTGCAGGACTCACAGCTTTTAAATAGACAGACAAGAGCTTGGAGGCTGAGCAGTGCGTCTCAGCTTCTCTTCATACCCAAATCCTATACAGTGGCAACAAAATTTAGCAAACGTGTTCAAAAGGCATGGCTTGATTAATCAAATTCAAAGGGACTTTCATTGGCTGCCCTTTGCTGGCCTACAGCTCTGATCTGATTTGAAGGGGATTGTGTAATGAATGAGCAATGGGCATGGGCATTATTCAAGGGAGCCTTTAATTTCCTTGTAAATGGTTGGACTTTGTGGTACTACCATTATCTAGTGTGATCACACAGGCTGAAGATATACGTATGCCTGTAGCTATATATTGAAATCAATGGGAGTTATATGCCTAGATGCTTTTGAAAACACCACTATCCACCAATCTGCATCTGTAGGCACCTAGTTGCCTTTAAAAATCTCACCCTATATCTTGATTCTTAATTATAGAATTCGGCACAAGGGCTGTGACTCATCTGTCCTCCCTCATCCAATCATAACTCTTGGCCAATGGGAGCTGCTTCTGAGTGGGGATTTGCAAAATCAAGGTGTAGGCCTTGCTTGAAATGCTACCCCAACACACAGGTGAGACGGACAGAGGGAAAAGACTCAGAGGAGGAAAAGAATAAGATGTGGGTATCAAATATCTGATCTGAATTTGGGGCTCAAGTAGAGTATGAAGGTAGGCAGACTATTTCCCTTGTCAGTGGTAAAATGGCAATTAAGATACAATGCAGAGAGGTGAGAGGACAGCGTTTATTTGTACAGCTCTTGATGAAACCGAGCTCCTGGCCACCCCGAGCATGTTATAGTGGGACCCCCATGGAGCACACGTCTCAGCTTTCAGTTCATTAGGAGCATCTTTGCTGTAAACTCGCAATTCGAGCATATTATTTCAAAGCTTAAGCAGCGCCCATCCAAAGCCGAAAGCAGAATGCCAAACAGGTGTGTCATCTCCTCAGGAAATGTACAACTTTAACCGGCTTCATGTATTGATACAAGAATGGCTCAGGAAGCTATGCACTTGGGCGTTTTATTTTAAATGTGTATTTTTAGAGGACTAATTGTATTTTTTTATGGAAATAATCTGGCCACGATCTTCTTGAGTAGCACTGTCATTAGAATAGCTTGGCTGTGTCCATCCAGCATTCAGAAGAGAGGAGAACTGGCCGTTGTTTCCGGATTACTGAGCAGATAACAAGCCTTCTTTTAGAGAGTTGTACGTTTCAATCAAAATTTGAGCTTGAAGAATTGTTGACAGCTCTGTGTATGGGCTATTTTCCCCATTTGTGCTATATTGTCTTCGGGACTCAGTGTTACCAAACGTCTAGGTTGACAGTCTCCTCCTTTTCCCTTTCTCTGGCATTTCTCCAAGTGCGTGTCTTTCATCTCTGCAGTTAGCCTTAGGATAGTCGGCTAAGGCTCTGCTTCTCCCCACCTCCTCCTCTCTGCTAAGATGATCTCAGTATGTTGTGCTTTCTCTCGCCACAGTGGCTTGAGTACGATCAGCATGTAAGACATCAAGGCAACACATTTCCAGTTCTCAGCAATGTCATTACTGCAGAGATGGATAGGCCTGACTAGGGTGAAAGCTACAGTCTTAAAGCCCCACTGCCAGTTATGTCAGGGAAAAGGGGAAGACGTGAAAATAAATCTGTCTTCCCCAACAAGGGTAACTTGACTCTGAACCTGGAAGCATCAGAGACTTTGGACTTAATCCTGAATGGTGCTGAGCAGTTATAGGTCAACCTCAATGGGAGTTATAGGTGCTCAATAACATGGGGGGTTTATACAAAACCTTTTGTGTCACTTCACCTTCCATGCCTGGTAGGGACACAGGATAGGTGACTGTGCAGGGAGGCGTGTACGTGCCAGCCCAGCCCAGCATGGGCAGAGCAACTGGGGAATGGGAGATAGAAGGGGCTACTGGGTCTGTACTTGTATGATCCTGTGGCCCAGAAGTCCTGCAAAGGGACTGTGTCAACATTCTAACACAGCAGCAATGGAGCGGTTGCAAAGCATCCTCCCACACAGCCTGCCTGATGGTCGGGGCTTGGATTCCCACCCTTCACTCTTTGCATGGATCCTAACTGCTGGCTGTGGGGTTTCATGTCACCCACAATATGCAATTGTTTGCTATGCATTGGTGACCTTTTTTGAGAAGAAGTTATATAATTTATATGTTAAGAAATGGGCCAACAAGGAAAGCAATTAAAGCTGCAATGCAAGTAGGGAAACAGACAATTTATAAAAATATTTGTTATAGGTTTTGCACTACGCTATTTCAGAGCACTTTGCATCTGTAGCTCTCAAAGCACTTTACAAAGGAAGGCCAGTCTTGTTGTTCCCATCTTATAGGTGGGGAAACTGAGGCACAGAGCTTTGCAGTGATGAGTCTGAGCTCACACAGCAAACCAGTGGCAGAGCTAGGGATTGAACCCAGGTCTCCTGAGAACTAGACACAGTTTTTAAAATGTGCTTATTCCTGATGAGTCTTACGCTGTGGCCCTTACTCATGTGAGAGAGTTCACTGGGGCTATTATTGTGCCTAAAGCTTACTCAGATTGCAGGCTTGGGCCCTAGCATTCCAGCCCAGGTCACTGGGAAACACATAGTGCAGAGACAATTTAAAAAAAGCAAATTGCAGGTGTTCTGTCCTCCTCCTTCACTCATCCCCTTACATTAGACACTATGCATATTAGTATTTACATTACATTAGTGCCTAATGCCCCTGGCCAAGATCAGGCCCCATTGTGCGAGGTACCTACCAAGCCACGGTCCCTGTCCCCAGGAGCCTTACAATCTAAATAGATGGGAGGGGTAGCCGTGATGTAGTGACTGGCCCAAAGTCATATAATTGGTCAGTGGCAGAGCCAGGCATAGATTTCCTCACTACCAATCTCATGGTCCATCCACTAGACCATGCTGCCTTCCTCCCAGTTACGCTTATCGAAATTCTCATGCTAAAACAGAGTGATGTGACATTTCACCCACAATTCTTACACAAAGAAAGTCAAGGATTGTCAACAGTGCCGTCACCTGAAATATCTATTAGCTGAAATTGTTGTATCTTAGAAACGATATGCTTAATGTACAGGGTGTTTGCTCATCTGACGCTGCTGGAAATGCTTTGCTAATAAACAGAATGAACAGAAAAACCTTAAATTCCCTGAAGTGCTCTTCTGACATATTAAAATACATTTGCATGCCTTCAAAAGATAATGTTGCATTACTCTGAAACAATGCTAAACATTGTTAGTGTTGTCTAGGGAGATTATGAGGTTTGCAATTTGTTCTCTATTGACATGCTGACTTGAGACTTTTACAATGTGAAGTGACTAGCATTTCATTTTACACCACCATTTGACACCTCTGCGTTAGCATGTTAGACCATTGAGCTGCAATCGACAGAGAGCAGACAGCTATGCTGTTTGGTTCATGGGGATGGCATACATTGTGAGCTAGCCTGTACAGTTCGATTCAGTGTGTATCTTCAAAGACTCTTGGAATGACTAGACCTAGCAGTCAGGTTTTGTGATCATTATAGCCAACTACCAGATTAGATATGATTGTTCAGGACATGATTAGAGAGAAATTACTCTGCCATGGAGAGCTACCAATACCCAGTCCCATGGGTGTCTGATACAGTATATGAGTCATGCACTGAGCGATTATGTTTGGCAGAAGTACCGACAGTAATCATTTCCCGCAAACAGTCCTGGAGTGTGAACACCCAGAGGAAACATTCTCATGGTCAGATGGCTGCTGGCCAGATCCATTTCACTAGAGAACATCATGGAAAAGTGAAAGTATCTTCCCTGGCTGCACTGTGACACGGGTTAAATACAAGGTAGCTGGCTGTGAGCAGCAGTAGAGTTGGAAATAATACAAGGATCCTGAAGGAAACCTGTAGCAAATAGCATGGGAAGGCAGCAGTGTGCAAAGACTAGCAAAAGGGGGCTTAGGAGAGCACAGGCAGTGGGAGGAGGATTAGGAGGACATGAAAGCAGAGATTGTGTAATGGGAAGGTTACCCAGAGCTTCAAAGGTGAGGTCTGGAGCATGGATGTGTTGCACAAGATGCTGGAAGGCCAATGAGGGGCGACGTGGTTACAGCATTGGGAGAGGAAGATGATTTTTCAATAAACTGGAGGGGGACAAACAGAAGTGTGAGGAGGCCACAAAGCAGGCAGTTCACTAACTGAGCCCAGAGCCCACCAAGGCAGGAAGCAGGGTGGTGGTGGTGGTAGGGTCAGAGAGGAGTGGATATCGCTGAGAGATGTGGCAGAGGGGAAAGCGAAAGGATCTGGAGAGCAAGAGGGGTCAAATGTGACCTTGGGATTGTGAGTTAGTAACAGGACCATAGTGGGGCTGCCAAAAGCTCTGAGGAAGGGAGGTGAATATCTGAGAGGGACAATATGTTCATTTATCTTCTGGAACTCAGGTTTTCCAGAGCTGTACACCCCTCACACCACGCTGATGACAGAGTCCCTGTTACAGGAGATGTTAGGATATCAGTGACAATCTGGCAGGCAATCTGGCTTTGCTCTTGCTAAATCCTGCCTCCCACTGATCCCTTGTGTAAAACTCTCTGGAGTGAAGCTTTTGGGGCCACCGGAGACAACAGAAGATGATATCCATGGTAGGTGGGAACAGGATGAGAGTATAGTACTACTGATCATAAAACACAACAGTCCATGATTTGGCTTTTCCATTGAGCACCATGTGACCCATTTGTGATATGACATGGACTGGAATGAGGACTTTACCAGTAAAAGCCATACAGCTTATGGGAACAGAGGACACTCATGCAACCAAAAACCATTTATTGCTCTCCAGTTTGACTATAACAGGGATGGGTTTGGAGTAGCCTAATACTTCATCACTGAGGGACGTTGTAATTAATATTTACACTGCACCGAATCATCAAACAAAATGCCCTTTTCTGGTTGGCCTATAGCAAAGCTACTATGGAGGGCAATCCAAGACTGAGAAGGGAGCTTTGTTCTTTCCTTCTCAGTTGGCAGGCACTGTGCACACTCACAGAGCGGCATTCTCATGCCCTGACCAGAGCTGTGTGAATAACAGATTTTTCGCTTCGCTGGCAATTCCGAAAAATTGAAATAAAATTCTTTTGAGGTTGTGACGTTGTGCAGTCTATATGGTTTTATAAAAATATAAGTGAATGTAATGTAATTGGGATATGCTTCATGCAAAAGGTCTCTTGTAAGGTATCATTACAAAGCTCATAATCTACTGAGTGTGATCATCCTATTTGTAGAAATGTACCACTCTTGTATCTAAAACTAGAAATATAAAACATAACTCTGAGGGCCTATTGTAATTATGTAAAGTGTGGGCCATTAATGATGGTTTGGAATCTTGATGACTCCCATTAACAAGGACTATTGTCTGCAGATGACTGTGTTTACCTGTGAGTCTTCCTGTATATGTGTGTGCTGGCAAGTGAGTAATGAAGTCTTGCAGTGACATGTGATCATGTCACCTGAACTGGAATCCATCTTTAACCTGGTGCTTTTCCAGTGAGGGGGGGTGAAAACCCAGAGGGACAAAGAGTTCCCGCCTTATGCAAAAGATATATAAAGGGGTGGAAGAGAACAGAGAGGGAGAGGAGCCATCATGGAGAAGCCCCTAGCTAACACCTAAGCTGGAACAAGAGCTGTACCAGGGGAAAGAATTGTGCCCAGGCCTGGAAGGTGTCCAGTCTGAGAAAAACTTACTGAAGCATCTCTGAGGGTGAGATTATCTGTATTTAGTTTGATTAGACATAGATTTGTGCATTTTATTTTATTTTGCTTGGCGACTTACTTTATTCTGTCTGTTACTACTTTGAACCACTTAAATCCTACTGTCTGTATTTAATAAAATCACTTTTTATTTAGTAATTTACTCAGAGTATGTATTAATACCTGGGGGAGCAAACAGCTGTGCATATCTCTCTATCTGTGTTATAGAGGGCGAACAATTTATGAGTTTGCCCTGCATAAGCTTTATGCAGGGTAAAACGGATTTATCTGGGTTTAGACCCCATCGGGAGTTGGGCATCTGAGTGCTAAAGACAAGCACACTCCTGTGAGCTGGTTTTCAGGTAAACTTGCAGCTTTGGGACAAGTGATTCAGACCCTGGGTCTGTGTCTGGAGCCAGACGGGAGTGTCTCGCTCAGCAAGACAGGGTGCTGGAGTCCTGAGCTGGCAGGGAAAACAGAAGCAGGGGTAGTCTTGGCACATCAGGTGGCAGCTCCCAAGGGGGTTTCTGTGATCCAACCCATCACAGGGGTGCAACGTCACACCTGGGTCCAGCATTTCCCCCAGTTCAGTCGTTGTTCCTCAGGTGTTTCCCGATGTGTTGTTGTAAGGAGAGTGAGGTCCCATCATGATGTCTTCTTCTCACTTGCTGGAAAGCTCTTTTGCTGTGACCTGAGTCAAACAGTTCCCATTTTGTAGTGCTATCTCTGAGAGGTTCTCTTGTACGCAGTTCCTGGGGTAATCCTTGTGCATGTGTGCATTTCCTCAATAAGCCATTAACATTGTTTGGCATTGTTACTGTTGTACCTGAAAGGCTGCTTGTGGGTGTTTTCAACTTCACAACATGTTTCAGTGACACATACCTAGCCAAACTTCATAACTTCACATACAATGATAGCACATACAATACAACGAGCAATTACTGTCTAGCAGATCAAGACTTTTAGAATGATACCTCACAAGGCATACTTTGTGCAAAACATATCCTAATTATATAACATAGCCACAGATAAGGGGTAAGGATTTGGGTTTTAAGGAATATTGCAGAGCAGTGCTATGGCTAACCGTATATGCTCAAAACCCATGACTCATGCCCCCCAAAGTCATAAGATTGGCTTAAAAATCATGAAATTTTAAAAAATAACAGATGTTGGGCTCCTTTTATTTGCTTCTGGTTTTTGAGCCTTTAGAGTCATATTTTCAAGTTTTTCTCTGCAACCATGAGAGCTAAAAAGTTCATTTGTCTTTTAAGCTGAGACTCTGCCATAATCACACGATACTGGGAGCTAGGTCTTTAAGAAAACGAGATTTTTGAGACTCATGAGACTTTTGCAATAAGATCATAAGAGCTGGCTATCTGGGAGTGGCAAGAGAGCACCATGGCATGAAGTATTTGTGCACTGTGGTTTGGGCAAGACGCGCACAGCTGGGGTGAGGTGGAGACTGCAGGAAAGTGGGGAGAGGCCATTTCCAGTTTACAGCTGGCTCAGAACTAGGCCTTTGAGTTCAAGCCTCTCAGTTTGGGTGCCCAGGGAGCCTCTTTAGCTCCTGCCCAGGGGTGATTTCTGTGACTTCACCCAATTTCTGGGGTCCCAGTAGTGTAATTACTAGTGGATTTTTTTCTTAATAGAAATACAGCTTAAAAACATTTTAAGGTGGGATTTGCCATACTAGCTCACACCATAGGCCATGACCTACATCCATCAGAGCCCAGCGCTCTCTGCTTCAGAGCAGGTAAATTCCTCCTAAGTCACTTGTGACCAGATTTTTAAGAGTATTTAGGTGTTGGAGTTAGACACCTAAATACCTGGGAAAATCTGGCCCTAACCCTTTCAGCAATGTTGTACATAGAGGGGAAAATTCTTTCTCGAGTCCTGCAGGCCATCAGAGTAGATCTGAAGCATGACATTTAATTACCCATATCATTATTGTAGCTTAGATTGCTATAGATGTTTTAAGTAACGGCCTTAGTCATAGTAAAAGTAGTGAGAGATGAAAAAGACCTATAATATTAAATCCAGCACCCTGCAAGTGCAGGACATATCCCCTAGAGAGAGGACTTAGCAGATATTGAACAGATACTGTGCCAGATACCCCTGTTACTGGGCTTCCATACCCCTGTTAAATTATGCTGCACAAGTAACCTGGGAGTACCCAAGACAGCAGGAGAAATCATTAGCAGTGACCAGGCAGACAAACGTTCCATCTTATTCCATCTTTGAGCTGAAGAAGAGCTTTGCGGAGCTCCAAAGTTTGTCTCTTTCCCCAGCAGAAGCTGGTGCAATAAAAGATGCCTCACTCACCTTGTCTTTCACATATCCCAGGACCAAAACGGTTACCACACCACTGCAACCGACATTTTATTCTTGATTGTAACAAATTAGTTCCTTCAAAATGAATTCCCTGCCAGATGCTGTGTGTTTAATATCATAGACCATTCTTCTGGCTGCTGTGAAGTGCTTTGCTTTCCCTTGCTGTGACAAAGCTATACAGCTCCCCAACCCATTTTTTGGGAGAAAGAGTCTTTTAAATATTCTATTGCAAATTCCACCCTCTGTTGCCCCTGCCAAGCCCGGCTGACTTCTCTAGGAGCACATGGATTAAAACTGAAGGCACGAACTGGCCCACATTTATTTGTCCTGGGGCATTAGAACTAGCACAGGGATCAAGTTGCTGAACTCACTGCATCTTTGACATTCCCCGGTAGATCCCAGTTCAGAACGACGGCTGTGCTGTGAGTGCTGTTCTCAGATTTAACAGCTGGCTTTGCCATATAGTCCTGTTCTTTGCCTCTTATCAATCCTCGTCACATTCACGGCTCTGATGTTTGCTTTGCAGTCCCAATCTAATGCCCATTACAGCCAATGGGAGTCTTACTGTTGTCTCAGTGAGCAATTTACTGGGCTATATGTCAGTGCTGTGTACATATCCTAGACTCCAATGCAAAATTCCCTGTCCCTGATGGGCTTCCCAGTAGCTTCTTTCATAAGAAAGGGAAATGGGTGTAATAATATATTACTGATAATACTGCGATGTAAATATCTTGGCCAGACGTTCTGGAACAGCACTACATCCTGCTATGTCTGCTCCTGGGAGAGGGGCTGTGTTGTGCACTCCCAGCTCCCCTTCGGCCCAACAGCTCTGCCCATGCTCAGCCCCTTTTAAGGTCAGTCTGGTTATTTCACCAGCATTATGACTACGTCACTTGTCATGAAGCCTGTCCAAGGTTGCCAGCTGAGAATGAGTAGGCAGGTGGCGAGCTCAGAATAGTGTTGCTCACCGGCTTACTTCTCTCCAGTATCAATAAAGGAAAAAACACTCTACCTACAAGCTGGGTACGTTGCCGGTTTCTGAAGACCACGCTTTGTGTCGGGTACTGGAGCTGCTCCCTGGAAAAAAACTCAAATTTCAACAACAACTGAAATTTTTGGTTTTCATTTTTTAAACAAAAACCTGACAATTTTCAAGGAGAAGGAAACTTTCCATTCGTGTCAAAAGGCATTTCTTGATGAAAAAATGTTTCAGTGGCAAATTTTGGACCAATAGTATTTGCTACCCCATCCACTCTCCACCTTTTCCTTTACTTGCTTCCCCCAGTGTCTTAAGCCAGCTTTTGTCAAAGTGTGATATGTTCTCCCTTAGGGGGCACAAAGGACTAGCTAGGAGTAAGGTGAAAGTGTGAAAAATCGGGATGGGGGTGGGCGGTAATAGGCACCTACATAAGAAAAAGCCCTGAATATCGGGACTGTCCTTATAAAATCGGGACATCTGGTCACCCTAACTAGGAGTAGTGGGGCATGGGCAAGTCTCTCAGCTCTTCTCCAGAATCTCAGCTTTCATTTAAAAAGGAAGGTAGAGTGTTATGGTGGCAAAGCAAACCTTCAAACTGTGACCCCAGTGTAACTTATGCAGCCACGTCTGCCTGAGTTTGCAGAGAGGCTGAAGCAATAGTTTTGAAAAGCCTGAACTGCTCCAGTTAACAGTGTGTGTTAACTTCAGTGCCAATGATAACAGTTAATAATGCTGACGTTTGAAGTACTTCCCCGCTCATCAAAGATTGTAGGAAAGGAGAGGAAGGTTCACATGAAGATCACGATCTGTCCTGACTGCCTGCTTATTTTGGGTAGGCCTTTAGCAAATGGGAGCGGGGGCAAGATTTGGTTTCATTGTTCTGAAGGAGGACTCAGCTTTCACAAGTTTGGGAAATACTTTCTTAAATTAATGTTGGCCTTTTGGGGCTGAGACTGTCATGTAGCATGTGTTTGCACAGCAGCTGGCACAATGGGGCCTGGAGGTGCTACTGTAAGACAATTAATTAGTATTTCTAAAATGAGAATTCTCCTGTAATAACAAATGGCCAAATCCTGACCTCCTTCCTCCTTTTTTACTTAGATGAAACACCCATTAAATTAAATTACAAGGAGCCAGACTCTGATCTGGAACTGCTCCCTGTTTATGTTGAAACCAGGATTGGGCCCTGTCAAGGCTGCTTCCCCACTTTGAACTTTAGGGTACAGATGTGGGGGCCTGCATGAAAACTTCTAAGCTTAACTACCAGCTTAGATCTGGTCCGCTGCCACCACTCCCAATGTGCTAATTCCCTTCCTTAGGTAGCCTTGAGAGACTCTTCACCAATTCCCTGGTGAATACAGATCCAAACCCCTTGGATCTTAAAACAAGGAGAAATTAACCATCCCCCCTCCTCTCTCCCACCAGCTCCTGGTGGATCAAGATCCAACCTCCTTGGATCTAAAAACAAGGAAAAATCAATCCGGTTCTTAAAAAGAAGGCTTTTAATTAAAGAAAAAAGTAAAAATCATCTCTGTAAAATCAGGATGGAAAATAACTTTACAGGGTAATCAAACTTAAAGAGCTCAGAGGACCCCCCTCTAGCCTTAGGTTCAAAGTACAGCAAACAGAGATAAACACTCTAGCAAAAGGTACATTTACAAGTTGAGAAAACAAAGATAAACTAACACGCCTTGCCTGGCTGTTTACTTACAAGTTTGAAATATGAGAGACTTGTTCAGAAAGATTTGGAGAGCCTGGATTGATGTCTGGTCCCTCTCAGTCCCAAGAGCGAACAACCCCCCAAAACAAAGAGCACAAACAAAAGCCTTCCCCCCACCAAGATTTGAAAGTATCTTGTCCCCTTATTGGTCCTTTGGGTCAGGTGTCAGGCAGGTTACCCAAGCTTCTTAACCCTTTACAGGTAAAAGGATTTTGGAGTCTCTGGCCAGGAGGGATTTTATAGTACTGTACACAGGAGAGCTGTTACCCTTCCCTTTATAGTTATGACAGGCCCACTGAATTTACTTAGTCACCATGTGACCTATTCAAAGGGTCATCTCCAAAAAGAATCCAGTCCCTTTAAAAAGCTAGCCACAACACTTGTCCCCAATGACTACCAACAGCAGTAAAATCTAGACATTTACTGTATGCCACATAAAGGAACATTTTCATTTATTTGCTTCTAAATTTCTTGTACTAATGGAATCAGCTTTAGAGTTTTGGTACCATGGAGTGAAACAATGAACCCCATTCACTGCTGGCTCCTACAGTATGAAGGCTTAAAGGCTTTCAAGGAAGTCCCTTTATGCAGAAGAGTCGTTAGGACATGGGGGGTATAACATAATTACCCTGCTCTGGAGTCTTCTAGAAATCCCAGCCATTCGCTAAGGCCTGGGATTTGAAGGTGGCATGTTAGGTGGTGTTAGCTAGCTGTATTGACCAACACTTTCTAAAGCTCAGACAGAAAGAAGAAAGGGAAAGCAAGAGAGAGAGAGGGCAAAAGAAACGGAACGGAAAAAGGGACGAAAACAGAGGGCTAGAAATCAATAGAAGCACTGAAATGAGAAGAAGCAAGCTGAGGAGATGTGGATGGAGCAGTCGGAAGGCAGAGAGAGGAAACTGAAAGAAAGAGGCTGACCAGAAAGCAGATGGCATCAGGGGACAGAGAGACAGGGGAAAAGGGAGTGAAAGCTACAAGTTGTGCTGTGGGATGAGTGTGTTTGCTGTGACAGCTGTACCATGGGAAGCTGTAGATGGGAGAGACCCTATTAGCTCTGTTCTCTAGAATAAGATTTTCCAAGGAACCTAAGAGAGTTAGGTGTTCAACTCTCATTGGGTGCCTAACTCCCGTAGGGTCCACTGAAATGGCGCTCGGGTGTATTAAACCTTGAGCTAGGCAAACAATGTGCAACAAATAGTATGTTCTGTGCACTGAGTTTCTTTCCGTGTTTGCGCGTAACACACTGGCAGGTCCTGATAGCTGGTCATACGCTGGTTTGCTGTTAGTAATTGTTTGCTGAATCTCATGTGTGAATCACCCGCAACAGCTGCTAGGTGTGAGTACCTGGTATTCAGGAGTTGCTATTTGTTCCATGAGACTGATCACCAGAGTCTGTTCCCTAACTGCCTGGTTAAGTTTCATTAAGAGGAGAATGTCTGAAGAAGCCATCATAGGTGTGAGTCTCTCCAGGGGGACTGGGCTGGGAGAGGGAGATGCATTGGGTAGGCAGACCTAGGGGATATGGGGAGATTTAAAATCTTCTCCTGTCTCCTTTTGCACAAGAAAGACCATTCTATCTGGCTACACACATGGGCCCCAGATTTAAAATCAGTTGGTAACTTCCTGACTGCGAGAGATATATTAGACATCTCTCACTGGCATTTTCTCAGCCACTTAGGAGAAGGTGCTCTGTTGGGTAGAGTCTAGGGGATGGAGGGAGGGGGTTAAACAGCGAGTGGGGGAAGAAGAAGGAGGCTAGTGTTTGGAGCATTCACTCCAAGAAAATATAATTTAGATTTAAATACTGTGACGTTGAGCTATTGATTATACTGGGGTGTTTTGCCATTTAAAACAATGTTTAAAGGTTGAGAGATTTATTACTTTACGTTCGTTTCACTGCAGTGTGCTTTCCAACAAGTGGAAGAGTCAGGAAATGAAGAATATTTGCAAAGTGTTAATAACAGAGGTTTTCCTTATCACTCAGACGCACGACAAACACCCTTCAGTTAATTAGCCAGCCTCAATAGTTGCCAGTATTGCAACCTTTACTCATGGGAGAAGTTCTTAATTGCCTATGCCTTCCCACTGAAGTCACTGAAGCTCTCCTGATGGGGGAGAGTCCCAGAGCCCAGGCTCCAGTCCAAGCCCCACAAGCCCAGTGGGGTCTTTTATGTCAGTGTAGATGGCTGGAATTTCAAAGGAGTTCATCACCCAGCAGCTTCCATTGTTCATAGAATCATAGAATTGTAGGTCTGGAAGGGACCTTGAGAGGTCATCTGGTCCAGTCCCCTGCACTCATGGCAGGGCTAGGACTAAGTATTATATTGTTCTCAGTGCATGCATCCTTGCATGCATGTGTGTTTTCCATTGTGGATATGCTGCGTGGTGAGATCTTTTGAAAATCTGTCCCTTTATTTTAACTCCAATAATCCAGATTCAGCAAGCCGTATAATAAATTAGCTCAAAGTAGACAAATAGAGACAAACCATATACACTATAAATAAGCTTTGTCAAGATGGAAACCAATCACTTAACATCCCTGCTGTCATCAATATGTTTGTGACAATTACTGGAGTCATTCTGCTGCCCTCCCTGGTGATGTCAATCAGAGTTAGCACTAATTAATGAAATTCTGAGGCGATGTTGGCCAGCGGGTTCACACCCTGGGTAAGGCAGGCTACAGTGACACTTCCATTGTTTATTGCCAGGACAATATTGGCTCAAGCCTCAGAAACAAGCACTCCAGCTCCTGTGAGAACCAGTGCAGACTGATGTAGACACTGAATTTCTCAGGCACGTTGTCAACGGTGTGTCGGCTTCTAAGGCTCATCACGTAATGTGCTGACATTTTCTGGGAAGTCATTTGCCTTTACACTTACCTTTCCCAGTAGCTCACATTTGCATACATTGTTTTATGGGGCATGACATGGATTATTGATGTTAAAATCATTCCAATATGGGCTATCGTTCCTGTGTGCCCAGCATTAACCCAGCCTATCATAGAATCATAGAATATCAGAGTTGGAAGGGACCTCAGGAGGTCATCTAGTCCAACCCCCTGCTCAAAGCAGGACCAATCCCCAGACAGATTTTTGCCCCCGATCCCTAAATGGCCCCCTCAAGGATTGAACTCACAACTCTAGGTTTAGCAGGCCAATGCTCAAACCACTGAGCTATCCCTCCCCCCCAAAGCCAAAGCCAAATCGCCAAGTGCCCAAGGGTGCTCAGGAATGGCCTTTAGACCATGTGCACTGACGCTGACGGGAACTCCACTGCACATGAAGGGCAAAATCCGAACCTCTTTGCCCGAGCACTGCATCAGCCAAGGCACAGCCTGCTCACCCCCCTCCGAAATATCACCCAGTCTCCTAATGTAGGGCCTGACTCGGAAAGGTGAATATGCATGTGCTTAATCTTAAGCACATAACTAGTCCCATGGGTGCGTACTGAGATATCTTGCATCACTGGGGTCGTAAGACCAAAGCGAAGATTATCAGTTTATCAAAGTCTTAGGTTCATGCTCAACTTGTAAATTCCTTTGATCTTCCCTCATTCTTTTGGGTAGCTTTGCCTTTTCTGTTCCTTCAAGCACACAGTGTGTGCACGCAAATATGCTTACAGTTTGACTCCTTGTAGGATGTCCTATGTTTAGCTGCTGTCTAGAATGACAGCCCTAGGCCTATGCTACAGATGTGGTCATCCTTTATGTGTGATGTTTACATCCAGGAGCTCTGCTCCATGCCTCCAAGCCACAGACCATAGATAGCTTCAGCTGATGGACTACAGAGTATAAAAGGCCAGATCACAGATGGGGAGAGGGCTGGTTAGGCCCTACATGTCTTACATATTTAACATAGGGCTGTATAAATCTGGAGCTGATCCAAGGTTCCAGCTCTGTTTGTGCTCTGGGATTTGGTTTTGTGAGGACGGGCATGTGCCCAGCCGGTTGGGATTTGTTAGAGGGATATCAGAGGTCTTCGTTGAATTAAAAGAAGTCCAAATAAAGGTTCAAGAGAACCAGACCATATAACATGTAATATAGAATGATAGACTTGTAGGACTGGAAGGAACCTCGAGGGGTCATCTAGTCCAGTGGTTCTCAAAGCCAGTCCGCCGCTTGTTCAGGGAAAGCCCCTGGCATGTCAGGCTGGTTTGTTTACCTGCCGCGTCCGCAGGTTCAGCTGATCGCGGCTCCCACTGTCCGCGGTTCGCCGCTCCAGGCCAATGGGGGCTGTGGGAAGTGGCGCGGGCTGAGGGATGTGCTGGCCGCCCTTCCCGCAGCCCCCATTGGCCTGGAGTGGCGAACCGCGGCCAGTGGGAGCCGCGATCGGCCAAACCTGCGGACGCGGCAGGTAAACAAACCGGCCTGGCCTGCCAGGGGCTTTCCCTGAACAAGTGGCAGACCCGCTTTGAGAAGCACTGATCTAGTCCAGTCCCCTGCACTCAAGGCAGGACTAAGTATTATCTTGACCAGTGGTTCTCAACCTGCAGCCTGCGGGCCCCTTGTGGCCCAATCAGCTGCGACCCATGTGACATCCTCAAGGCCATACAGGTAGTATTGGATACGGCCCACAATGGTAAATAGGTTGAGAATCACTAATCTAGACCATCCCTGGCAGGTGTTTGTCTAACCTGCTCTTAAAAATCTCCAATGATGGAGATTTCACAACCTCCCTAGGCAATTTATTCCAGTGCTTAACCACCCGGACAGTTAGGAAGTTTTTCCTAAATCCAACCTAAACTGCCCTTGCTGCAATTTAAGCTCATTTCTCCTTCTCCTATCTTCAGAGGTTAAGGAGAATAGTTTTTATCCCTAATCCTTATAACAACCTTTTATGTACTTGAAAATTGTTATCATGTCCCCTCTCAGTCTTCTCGTCTCCCGACTAAACCCAATTTTTTCAATCTTCCCTCATAGGTCATGTTTTCTAGACCTTTAATCATTTTTGTTGCTCTCCTCTGGACTTTCTCCAATTTGTCCACGTCTTTCCTGAAATGTGGCGCCCAAAACTGGACACAATACTCTAGCTAAGGCCATATCAGTGCGGAGTAGAGCAGAAGAATTACTTCTTGTGTCTTGCTTACAATACTCCTGCTAACACATCCCAGAATGATGTTCGCTTTTTTTGGAACAGCGTTACACTGTTGACTCATATTTAGCTTTTTGTTCACCTTGACCTCCAGATCCCTTTCTGCAGTATTCTTTCCTAGGCAGTCATTTCCAATATTATACTGTAGTGTCAGGAACCCAAGCTGACACCAAGGTTGTGTAGCTCCCAGCCAGATATCAAAGTCCAGTGAATTTGAAGCATTTGAGCTAAGGCATAAGTAGGTGAGTCACTGCTGTGAGAGGAAGCAGTTGTCATTGGATGTATCTGGGTCAATAGAATACCTATACTGCATTTCCATGTGTCGTTTCCCATGTATCCTTTGCCAGCACAGGGTTGATGGTGTTTGGATAAAATGCTGTTAGTTCATATCGGTATGAAAGATGGTTTTGGTTGTAGAACACAGAAGTCCTGAAAGGGAATGAAATCAAGTTTACAGTAACTCATAGTAGCAGATGGAGAAGACTTATTTGATCCAGAAGTCAGTTCCTCATCAAGAGCAGGAAATAGTCTTCCTGATAATAGATAATGAAATAGTCTTCCTGTATCAGACATCATACTGTGATAGTTGCCTTGACGTCAGTCAAAAGGCCAAGTAGAAATGATCTGTGCACTTACCTGAATGTTTTCCAGTTAGAGAACCACAGACGTTCAAATCAAAGTTTGATGCATAGGCGTTGGAGCTAGCTGAAACTTGAGATTTCTAGTTTGATTGAGTTCTTCAGGGTCCTTGGCCCCAGGGCAGTCCACATGGCAAGGCTGCCTGGAGCCACGGATCCTGGATAGACTTGGGAACTTGCCTTTGATTTGCTAGAAGTTTCACAGCAACATCTCAGATTCTACGGAGTGACATTTTCCAGTGAGATGTCCTCAGAAAGTTTCCAACCACCTCTAGAACTCATCTAGATTGACAGACAAAACATGTTGCGTGTCCTGTGCTTAGGTAATCAGGTTAGAACTGGTGCATAAGCCAATGTTGGAGCAGAAGTGTTGCATGTAAAAAGGCCTTCTATGTGGAGTGAGTCTACGCAGCTGAAAACCACATACTTCATTTTGGATGACTAGATTGCAAGCTCTTTGGAGCAGGAAATGTTGTTGTGTTTTGTGTTTATACAGTGTCTAGCAAAATGGCGTCCTGGCCCATGTCCGGAGCTCCGAGATGCTACAAATAGTTAATAATAAAGTTAGGGGGCGTTACCTGTCTATGAAAATTCACCCCAAAATATATTAATAATTAACTACAACATCCTAGCCTTAGCTTGGTCTAGTGTTATGCATGGCAAGAGTGCAAGAGGTGATGGGTCATACCACATGTGGTGCCAGCCCGTCCCTTGCATTTCCTTGCTATTGCTGTCTGAAGCATTGTCACTTGTAGATGTTAGGTCTGAGTATATTGAGAAATGGGCGTTGAGCTGGTCAGCTGGGGGCGATGGGTATTCAGAGGCCAGAGGGTGGCTAGAAAGTGAGTGTGTGTGTGGGGCGGGAGGCAGCGGAGTGGAGGGGAAGGTTCAGCTGCTTTTATTGAGTAATATAAGGGAGCCCTAGCTCAGCTCCTGAAAGTTGTGTTAGCCACAATAAGGGATTGCACAACCATCCCACCACTTTCTTTGGCAAAAACATCATCGGTTTCTCTTTGAGGTGTGCAAAGCAATCTCCATCCATTCTGTGTAGCTTTGAGGACTGTTGATTTTCTTCCAAAAGCATTCGGAGCTGTAGAAACCGTTCCCAGTTCCAGGCTGTGAAGGGATACCCAGGGTTCTGGGAATTACGTACACATGGGATCTCCCTCCCTGCAACACAGTATGCATTCACATCAACTTTCTCAATCTCCCAGCCTTAGAAGAAGTGTTTGACCCTAGAGGGAATTCTAGATCATGGCTGGTGGGGTCTTCCTTTGAGCAACCCTTTAGGGGCCCAGTCCTGCTCCCATTGAAGTCAAAGGAAAAATTCCCATTGGTTTCAGCTGGGCACGAAAATAGTAACCCCCTTTCACTAAATCTGGTCTCTGTGCAGGTCAGGTGTCTCTGTTTTAATTAGCATGTGCACACCCATCACTTCACAGTTGTTCTCTTGCGCTTCTGGAAATCACAGTGGGACTCTGTGATGTGCCTGGTGCATGGAGCAGACTGGGAAGTGTACCTTGCGATGTACCTGGCCTATTAGGCAGTAATGCAGAAACTCAAAAGGCTTGCTATTCAGTCAGGCAGAGTTGCTTCACAGGAAGGAATGAAAGGAAGAGTCTTCTGATATTGAGAAGCCTTTGCTCAATTGCTTAGATGAAAAAGGGGAGTAAAATCAACAGAGAAGAGGGCTGGGAGTGTGGGGAGGTTTCCCAATGTTTCCAGGGCTTAACTGTTATTCTTCAGGTTCCCGAACCACATTGGAACTTCTTTGCTGTTCTCTCTGCAACAGTGCAGATCTGAGTGCCACAGTGGTAGGTGGCAATGCAATCGCAACAATTCGGTGGTCGGCTGATTTTCTCCAAAACATTTGGGTTTGTTGCACAAAATCATGGTGTCCTAGAAGGGCCATACTTGCAGGGGATGGAACAAAACCCCCAAATCACAAAACCAAGAGAAAGCCACAAACAAATGCAAACGTGGAAACGAATGCAAAGCACAGCAGAAAATCCAACACCTCCCTGAAATTCCTTTAAGTCTATCGAACACATTTCCAGTGTTCATGTGTACAGTCAAGAAATACTGCAGAAATATTTCAGACTGCAGTCCATGTAGGAACAGTGGTTGCCTTGGAGACAAGATGCTATACATGCTCACAAAGGCAAAATATTACATTGTAGATCAATTTTAATTACAACACGATAATTAATGAACCAAGGCAATTTCCAAGACTGGATATTTGTGGCTTAAGTACATTAAATCTGTAGTTTCCATAGAAACCCCCACATGAAAACAGGTAAAGGTAAAATGAATGGAAAAGAAATACTGTGCA